>NC_090890.1:16113341-16120841 GCF_036669925.1 Montipora capricornis
CTAACATTTCAGCCAGAAAAAAGGCTCCCGAAAATTCTAGGTAACCTTTTTCGGATAAAAATCCGTGAAAAATGGGCAATTATACCATGTTTTAGATGTCCGAAAATCCTAGGAGAGGCTGAGGCAAGGAAGAAATTTTATTACAAATGTTCCGCAAATTCTAGATCTCAAATCGTCTTCCGAACAGATATTTTCCGAAAATTGACGTTGGGTGCCCCTGTTTCTTGCGCGATTTATCTTGTTTGAATATAACCAGAAACCCATAAACCCTTATGGGTTTCTGATATAACCAAATCGATTTCCAAAAATTTAAAGCCAAAGATTACAATCTGGCTCTTGTCAAAAAGCACTAGTCCCCAGCTACAGGTCCGGAGAAATGAAACAACGAATTTTCATTAGACAGAGAGGAACGGAGGGCGATTTTTAGCAAGATTTCAAAGTTATGAAGAGATAACAAACCAAAAGAATTCCGATATAAACTTCTCCACAGGATCGTGGTGACAAAGAAAGAGTTATTTAGGTATGGTATTAAATCAGATAGCGATTGTTTATATTGTGGGGAACTCTACTCGTAAACAATATTTATGAGCTGTGAGTTCACAAAAAACTGGTTCAACGCTCAAAATGAAAGCAGCTTTCTTCCAGCCATGCAACTGGTGGTTCTTGGAAATTTTCTAAAGTCTGCTAATCAAATGCTCGTGACAAAGTTTAATTACCTGCCCCTCTTCATGAAGTACTATGTGTATACAAGTAAATTAAATCAGAAGTCACTCACTTAGTCTTAGTTTATAAATATAATTAATATTAATCATAGAATCGAAATATTAGTTAATTAATAATTTTGAATCGAGTTCTTAACGTAGTCATAATTTGGCTAAAAAAAAAATTGGCCTTTAGGAAATTCGGTATTAGGAATTCCTTCACTCTCAAATTTGGCAAATTGATGAATTTTGCAGTTTTGTGTGTTTGGAAAATTATGACTTGTTAAATATATATGCAAATATTCTATTGTTATTATTATTATTATTATTATTATTATTATTATTATTATTATTATTATTATTATTATTATTATTATTATTATTATTATCTTTTCTCTTCTTCCATGATATGTAAAAGGTTTGTTTGCTTGCTTGAATAAAGATTATTGTAAAAAAACATCTTGGTTTTATTTAGAACTGTAAATACTTTGTCATTGGCCCTTTATATTATAGCAAGCCATAACAAGACAACGAATCCCTACTAGTTGCAACTCAAGATTAAGAATGCTAAACTGTCAGTGTGTACACCGGCAGTCAGTCAGTAGCACCTGCTCGGAATCCATCTTGACACCAGTCTCACCTGGAACGTGGCTATGACGAGCAATAAAATCTACAAGAGACTAGGTCTGTTCAAACGTTTGAAGCGATTCCTTACTCCACTTGCATGGCTATCATTTTACAATACTGTTGTTCAACCTCTAATGGATTAAGGACAGCTTTGTCACCCACTCTAATGCCATACTCCGTCTACAGAAGAACAATTAAAGATGCCTCTGGTTAGGATTTGTTTCCGGTTGTCCCGGATTCAACTCTACCACGCTTTGTAAATAGCCAACTGGTTGCCTCCTGCCAGTTGGGGTTCTTAATAACGTTTCCGTTAACTTTGAATTGTTTCTTTCACATTGTTAAAAGTGGGGTGCCTGTAAACTAGCTTGATAGCTAAGTGCACCTCCACTATAAACAAAGCATTTACATTTTTTTTTTTTTTACGCGCCTTCTTGGTTATCTATCACTTGATATCCAGCGCACCCTCGTAGAATAATTGTGAAATATTATATTAACAAGGGACCGCGAGTTTTGTTTCGTCATTGACTGTTTTACCTCAATACTAAGCCGGATAGTGTCGAAGCGTGAAAGAGCAAGTGGAGCGAAATTGGCAATTCAAACTACACAGACCCGTCATTTTCTTATTTTTAATTACTGAGATCACTGCCACATTAGTTATCTATATTGGGACGATATTTTACAGGAGGTATCCTTTGGGGGAAACTCATTACTTTCTTCGTCAACTAGTGGGGGACACCGAATTCGCTGCTAAGGCGCCAAAAAAAAACAAGGCTCCCAAGTCATCGTGTATTGCAAGGTCAGTAAATATGAATTATTTGATCAAAAAGTCAAGAGCGTCGTTTTTAAAGCAGATGGTGTTATCTACGAACGAAACCGGTTCAGCACGGCCCGGGCCCGGCCTCATGACTCAAATCCTAGGCTGGAAATCCGTTGTCTCGCCACCAATGGCTTTTTGACCTTTCCGGAAGTTTTTAACCTTCCGCTATGTGTCCTAGGCTAGGTGTTAATTGACTAATCGTCTTTCGAACGAAGGTTGGTCTATTTTGTTCAGAGCCTCTCGGCATAAGCGATCCTCTCCTATCGAACGCACCAAGTGTAGAGCCTCTTCGGTCGCTATTAGCTGATAAAGTCGACTTTCGAAAAGAAAAGGTCGGTGTCTCAAGGAAGTTTTTATTTCCGATAGGAGACGGAGTGATCGAAGAACGTTTTCCCATTGCTGGGGGGATTCCGAGCATCATTGTAGACCCTCTCCGAGGATCACGACAGCTACCTCGGCGACCCATTTCAGGAGCTCCCTGGGCTGGAAAAGTCGAAGACCTCCGACGACCAGAGCCACGTGGTCGTATCAATTCCAAAAAGTTCATATCAATTTCTTCATCTCCAACTGATGAAGCGCTGTCTCTAAGGTGAGCCAATGGATCTGGCCAATAACCACTTGGAGGCAGTATTATAGGATCAAAACTTTGTCTGTAAGAATCTGAGTGTTGAATTCCATATAAGCCAAGAAGCCGACATATCTCTGATTTAGCAGTGAATGTAGGTCCCTTAGTTTTATTCCCCTGTTCGCATTTTCGCCTGGTCAAAGACATATTGGTAATAGCGGTGATTCTAGGAGAGACGGAGGTTTCTTTTCTGTATATAACACCTTTTCTCAACTCTTTTCGAGACGCTCTATCGTTTAATTGACCATGTGATGGATTGACAAATGACTCGTTTCTGCCTTTGAATTTTGCGTCAACAAGAGGGTCTCTTTCTCGTCTTGACAAAAGTGCTCTGTCTGCTGTCTTAATGTCATTGGTTTCCAGCTGGTCAATATCACTTTGCCTGTCACTGTTTGCTGAATTTGGTAATGCTTCCACTGTTTCACCGGGATCATTTTCAATGTTGTAAACGTCCATTTGAGGAGAAGGACTTCGTCGTGCGGCTATCATCTCTGACAAGTTAGTCAAAGATCGCTTCTCTGCCCATCCCTCAGCGTTGAGAAGAGTTGTCGGGTCTATTGTCGTGAGTGACGCTTGTCCTTCAGTCATAAGGAGTTTTGCGCATTCATCATGCCCCTGTTTTGTAGCCTCTAAGATCGGTGTCATACCCCGTGCATTCATTTTATCAGTATTCAATCCAAATCTCTTCAACGCTTTGATGAGTTGGTTCACGGCGTTGACTTGCCCGTTAGACGCCGCGTAAAATAGTGCTGTGTTGCCAAACCGGTCTGTGGCATTCAAATCGACATCCAAAATTGAAAAATCTATTATTTTGCGTGCTATAGGTTCTTGTCCTCTAATACAAGCCCACATGAGTGCCGTTCGTCCATCGCGATCCGCAATGTTTACCCGCGCACCATACTCCAGCAAAATCTTGATAATTTTGTATCTCGTGCGATGCATTTTGTCGGGAAGAAAAATTGCCTTCATCAGTGCTGTGTGTTTATCTTCGTCTGTCCTATTGACATCCTCTGTTCCTGATTCAAGCAAAAACTTTACTTGGTAGATTCTACCTCTTGTCACAGCGTCCAGCAGCATGACGAACTATGCTGTCTGCTTTCTCTTTGATAATTTATTAGGAAAACCAGTGCTATAGAAACCCTTTGGCTGAATGGCCAAAACATTACCTCTACGTGCAAGATCGAGAACATTAGTCTAATTGATTAGATGTTAATAGCGTTGCTTCCACTGGGAACACCTTGCATATCACAGTGGCGATTAACAATGGTGGAATATTATGACTAATGCGTAGCATTGGTCCAAGAGGCAATTAGCTTCAATTAACATTCTCGTAAGCTCTCGTAACCTGTTCTCAAGACATTTTCTTTTGTCTGTCATAACAATTGCTTTGTTGCCCATACTACGTAGTTCTTTTGTTGGACATAAACAAATTTTGTCCCTACCTCTGTGGCATAGCACACTATAAAGATTAGGAAAATGTGCTGTTAAGAAATACCAAAGTAATAGAGCACTCTTAGATACCCTTGAATCGTCCTTGCTATTTCGCGGGTCAAGTGGATCGAACTCGATTGTACCCCATCATCATTCTTCGGCTAGAGAAATGAGTGTTTGTTTAAATTGAAATCAGCTTTGTTTAGAGAGTTGAAGTGAACTTTTAAAATTGATGTCGGATGCCTGAATAAATTTATATAAAAAATGTATTTTATATTGTAGACTCAGCAATAGCAGTGTGTATAGAAAATGCACAGTCATGACGAGAGCAATATCGTTATCATATACCGGTAGGCCTTGTTTCGCAGACAGCTGAATAACGAATTTTAAATTGTACGTGTTTTAATTTAACTCCATAACGTCACGGCTCATCAGTAAGAGTATGCTCAATGAAGCACAAATCTACCGTATTGATCACAGCATTATTACAAGCGCGATAGCGTACCGTGTTGACAATCCATTAATTTTGCTGAGTTTTCTTGCAAGGACAAGTCTTAGCGGGTGCGTTCGATTGGCCCTATTCCGGAATAAGAATAAGCGGAGTGGTGATTTAAAACGGTATGTCTGTCGCTTTTGAAGCAAAAAGGATAATAAATATATGTTTAAAATAGCATTTTAGCAAGTGTTTGATAATTTTAATGTGAATCTCCGTAAAAACGAAGGATTTCTAACTTCTATTCCATGTATTCATTCCGGAATACGGTCAATCGAACGCGCCCTTAGATCTATCAAAAAGATTTGATATTTCCTGTAAAGAAGGTTGCATCGCCAAAACGTAGAACACTTTTATATAATAAAAGCCATTTGATTTTGTTTCATCATCAGTCCTTTTTGCGCCATGGGACGCATAAGGCCTCAAGGCCTTGATTTTGTTTGGGACACCCCATATTTCTCTGATCGCAGTATAGTCCACCTTGTAAAACCTGGAGTATCTCAATTCAGTTATACCGTGCCCTCTAAAACTTAAAAATGCACCCTCTTTTCGCTGCAAATGAATTTGTATCAATCATTCTACTATATCATTGGGCGGGATGAAAAATGCTACTTCTCCTTGGAGAGTGCAAAGGGAAAAACTCCGAGCTGGTAGTTTGCCTTGCTTTTCTTTGTCCTTTTTTCCAAGTTCGCTTAACAATGATCGTTTGTCCCTGGTTTCCTCTTGGCAATGAACACTTAAAAAGTCAACACGAGTCGACTGGTTTCTCCGTGTACACCCGGTATTATGTTTTTCAATCATTTTACTGTATCTTAGCCTTGTATAAGACGGACAACGGACAACGGACGCTTAAGAAACTGGCCATCAAGGAATTCTTAAGATGACCTCTTTACTTTGTCAAGGAACTAGAATAATCATTTTATCCATGTACAAACAGCTTAACATATCGATTTAAAAAGGTATAAACTAAACAAAGTTAGAGAATTCACAGATACTACAAGCTGAGCAATAGCTAATCGAGGAGGATGGTGATTTAAGACGTGCATCGATCTATAGAAAGAAAAAAAAAGGAACGAAGAGAGAGATAAAGAAGGAAACCTATCACTTATCATAGATAACACTAAACTTTAATTTACCTGAGCAAAAAAGGGATAAGGTGGAGCAACCGAAAAGATACGACCTCTTTTTCCTTTTTCTTTTCCATCGGGGGACTTCCTGCGCGCGAACATAATATAATCAGCCAATTCAGAATGCACTTTATGTCTTCACTGAGAATTATCATGTAAACTGTTTCAGTTTAATCTCCTTTCCTCTTTTATTTTATCATTTCATTTAGATGGCTGTATAAAAAGTACGTGGTACGCAATCGATTTTCTTGCTGGGAGAAATACCTTGTCACCTTGAAAGAACTGGCAAAGAAAGAAAAAAAAACCCGTGTAAAGTACTTATTTGCACAAAATAACTCTTAAGACCCTTGCTTTTTCTGTAAAATTTAATACGTAGTATTTCCCGTATGGAAAGATAGTTCTTCCCTTACGGATACTGCACGAACACGCATTCTTTTGTTTGGCGAAGTAGACTTCACTGAAGGAGGTCTTTGATTACGGAATTCACAAGAGGTGGTTTTGCTTAATGAAAAAAACACGCTCCCTGCTCAGGTTGGGTTTTTAGGGATTTTTATCATGGTCACATCTTTTAAAATCCTATTTATGGTCGCTTGTTTAAGTTGGGCAAGAAATTGAATGTTGGTGGTCAGATCTAGATGCACTTAATTAAATTTTCCAATTGACATGCAACCATGATTTCGAGAAAATGGCGGCCCAAGATAAATTTTAGGGTTCCTTGAACAAAAGACTATCAGGGTTTTTGATAATAGATTTAATTAAGGCATTTCGTAATCAGTCTAGTTAAAAAATCTTACTGCCTCTGGGATGCAGTGTTGGTGGTAGAAATTCGCAAATGACCACCTCTTGCTAAGAATGTGAAAGGTCATGGAAATTTAAAATATTTTCTTGGGTGCGATTTTTTTATTAGGGCAACTTTGGGAGCCTCATATCTAAAGTACCTCGGAAAGGTAACTTTTTCTTTGACCCTGAGTCTAAGTAAAACTGAGAATACCCTTCCACATGTTTGATTAGCCAGTAAACAGAATCCTTGGATGATCGCACGAAAATGGGAACAACAAATGATAATTTACGGTACTACTTTGTGTACCAAGCACAGAGAAAAAAACAGGAAAAAAAGAAAGAAAAAAGAAAGCGATACCAAGCCAACCTTAAATGGCTGTTAATATTGAGTCCGGCGGTACCAAAAAAGTGCCCTAATCCATCACAGAAGAGTGAAAATCGTCAGATATTGAAAATAACGTGTCCGATAACAATTTTTTACAGCACGATTTACCACAATCGGTGCTTGTTAATGTACTTAAATCGGAGGGTGAATCCTCCTCGACTTCTCTTAACAACTTCCTTAACACGAAATATCTCCAGTTTTATAGGCCATTCAGGGTGTCCGGTACTTCGATGCCAATGTTTGAAGGGTTATAAAAGCAAGGTGACACAAACACCAACCCGGTATGACCAACACATCACGCATGCCCATAACCATTTCACCCTGTCAATTAGCAGCCATGGACAACCTTTTTTTTTTTCATGAAAACAGCCTTTATTCACAAATAAAAACGCCCGCCATTTACAAATTAAAAAGCACAAAAAAGTCAGAAAATAAGAGCCGGAGTACACTCTTTTTTTTATAAGAATATATTTTATAAGAATATCAAGGCTGAAATTTGCGAAGAATATTTTAA
>NC_090890.1:16125841-16138341 GCF_036669925.1 Montipora capricornis
CGAGACACAACTCCCAGTAACCACAACCTTTTGAGTTCTTAGACCTAATGACTGTAATTCAGAGCTAAATCAAAGTGCCACTGTCGTTACTCGTGGATATGAAAGTTACCGCGATTGTTTAAGATTGGCAGGCTGAAGTTTTCTTTATTCATTAGCATTGATAGTTGGATAATTGTGTAACAGCACGGTGGGCTCTTATATGCAACTAGATAGTCAAAATACTGCATGTATGTGAGGTAATCCCCTTTGCTGGAATTCAACCCTGTGAAATAAGTATACCATTTCTCCAACAGGCATAAGATTACTCTTTAACACATCCTCTATAAAGAGCTCTAAGATGTGTTCAAAGTTCGTTGCACAGATGACAGGGTAATTTTTAATAAGGTCTGATTTTTGTTGCCAGGTCATATAATGTTAATGTCATCAGATTTAGCAACTAGAGCAGATCCATTCAGTAATATTAACACTTTTTGCGCCATTTATAAATTCCTCCAACAAACCAAGTGTATCATTATATTTGATACACTTAGATACAGATGATCTGAACCATAACTGATCACAGCAAGTGCATATATATTCAGCGCCATGTGTTATCTTATCACGAAAAAGACTGAATCACTTTTGACATGGAATGTCTAATAGAGCCTTGACCTTGACAAATTTCAGTTTGGTTTAGCCTTGAGCTCTGCATAGCTTTCCTTAAATGGTTTTATGCTTTTCTGTTTGGGTCTCTGATATGTTCTGGATTGCTTTTCTTTTCCTATTCCCTTGCTGCTTCAATATTTTCAGATCTGTTTTGGCGTTTTGCAATGTTTTTCTTTTCCCTGAACTCTTCAAGTGATTTTGTCTCTTCCTCTTGATAGTCTCTCATATAAGCTCTTTTTTGCCACTGCTTTGTAGAAATTATTACTGACACTCATATCATTTTTGGCCATTGTTAATTAATCGATTATTCCATTTCTACATGCATTCAAGTCTTCGCGTTGGTCAGTGAAAGGCGGTGCACAATTTTTTGCACCAATCTGTACTTGTTCAGAATATTTTGCTTCACCTTCGAAGAAAGCCGTTTCTTTAATTCTTCCGTTTCTTGCTTCTAAATGCAGCGGAAGGTGCTCAAACACTTCAGTATAAAAGCGACATACAGTAATGGCGGCGCACAACCTCGCGAACAGGAAGTCACAGCGATCTAAGCTGTGTTGTGATTATCCATCCTGATTGGCTTATTAGATCGAACTTCCGGTTACGCAGGAGTGACACATTTGCATAAAGAACCTCACCAAAACTCGTGGATATATCCACGAGTAAAAATGGTATCGACCGTTTACGAAAGGGAAATAGGCGGCGCCGCCACCAAGATAACTTACAATCGATAGCGTAGTGGCCGTCCTCTTTGCAAACACTGCACTTGATCTCTTCTTTACAGTCGCTGAAGGTGTGACCCAGTTGATCACAGTTAAGGCATACCACGTTGGGGCACACCATTGCGACATGATCGGGAAGATGTCACTTTCTGCAAGTAGGGTGACCTGTCCCTTGTGTTTGACTCTAAGAAGCTTCCTCCCGAAGCGTAGGAAGGATGGAATCGATTCACATAGCTCCATTCTAACAACGCGTGTTCCATTCTGGATGCCCTCATAGCCCTGAAGATTACATCTGCGGAAACCGAGGACAGATCCATAGCGGCCGAGACGTTGCGCCAGTGCTTCGTCAGAAAGCTTGTTGGGAGTATCATACACGATAACGAAGGTGCACGTAGAAGATGAATTACAATGACGACTGATAAAAGAAGATTTACGAAAGAAGAGATCACGGCACTCACTAGTGGAAAACGTCAAGGAAACAAAGCAAATAGGATTGCGTTGGAGACATCTGACCGCAGCAGTGACGGATACCACACTTCTTTAGATCGGCAAACACTTGGGATAAAGAAATGTCCTTGTCGGAAAGAGAAAAATGCACCGTACAAGGTAGCTCTGGTAAAATGTTCAGCGGATGGATAGAATCCTTCTCTGCATCAGTAAGACGTTCAGCATTCTTCATTATCATGTAATCAACGCTGGATTGACGGGCCACTCTAGAGTGTCCACGACGCACAGCCATTGAGCATACGACGGGATATCAGCAATCTCCGTGTTCTGCTCAGTTTCGGAACGGTCCGCCCTACGCTCGGGAGATCGAGAACATTACCTGCCATACTACTGCAAGAGCTACAAAATGACCAAAGCAGCAATACCACAAGCCAAAAACAAACTGGTAGGGCTTCGCCCTGGGATAACCCTAGGAAATGTCGTCCAAACTATGCATGCCTCGGCATGGCTTAGCTAACATACCAGGCGGGTGTCTTAGACACCCCTCTAACTGGCAGCTTCACACAATAAATGTGGTAAGCTGGGTTGGGAACAGCACAGCTGTTCTCCCACGGCAAACGTGTGGGACGGTGGATCGCCAAAAGAGAACAGTGTGTCACGTTATTTTCAAGTACAACGAAAAAAGTAAGGTTATTATTATAATTGTTTTAACTTACATTTTAAAGAGAATTCCAACCTTGCCTGGGAAACTGGTTCTTGAGTTGGAAACAGCGTTTCTGATAGTTCTATTTCAAAACTTTCCTTGGGGAACATGGTCCCAGACCCCCCTAGCGTTGCCGCGTTGCCGTCATGCCGCGCCAAAAATTTCACGTCCGATGCTTTCAAAAATATGCGTCCGCTACTTAACAAAACTGTCGAAAACCCTGGCTATTACATAGAGGATATTGCTGTGACATGGCCGCTCGGGGATTCGTTTCACTAATGAACACAGCGAACGAGTGAGAGATACTATCAGCACGAGAAGTTAAAGGTAATGTTAAATATATGATACTGATGAAATTTCCAGTTTAAAGAGAAAACCTGCTCTCTAACCCCTAAAGCACTCGTGTTGTGTAACATGAAGGTATGAAAGTTACGAAAAACAAATCACGAAAATGTCAAATTTCGCCATAAAAATCACAGTTAATGTGGTAGCTAAGAGAACAAATATCTTTCAGCACAAAAGGAGATTAGGAACAGGACTGAATTCCACAAAGGATTCCGTGACACCAAGAGCTATTGCTCGGGGATTTGTAAGTTTCACTTTGCTGCAGTGGTATCCAGGTATTTTGCACTTTGACTCAGGGTCACAGCTGTTGTGATTTGCCTGCAAGCAAACATATTTTGAAGGTGTTGTATGTGTTGGTAATAAAATTATTATAGTTAATTGTTATGGTAACATCACAGAAGAACTAACTATTTTTATTATATGACTAGCTCCATGAGTGGGTAAGATGAACCACATCCCATGCTGTGATTGGCTACCCAAGTGGGGGCTTTCTCGCTTGGCCCCACAAGAAAATATACAAGGACAGAGATCCTTTTTTGATGTTTTATCCCATATAATAAATCCTTTATTTACCATGCTTGTTCGATCAAGATGGATGGATATTGGGCTCATTCCCTTTATGTGTGTTTATGGACCTTGACGAACATGGCCAATAGACCTTTTCAGCTTGTACATTTTGTTTTCCCAATACAGGTCATGTGATAATACTCAGGAGGTTTGGTCCTTTGTTTTGTTCATTAAAAAGAGTGCATGCAGACATATTCATGCTTGCTTGCACTCTTTTTAATGAGCAAAACAAAGGACCAAACCTCCTCAGTATTATCACATGAATGTTGGGAAAACAAAATGTACAAGCTGAAAAGGTCTATATCCAGCCATCTTGACCTCATGCTTGGTCAGTAGCCCATATATACATACCTGATAGTGATCAAGTACAGTCAAGAGTCTTTTTTTGAGGTCATCTGGACTAGTGCAGTTCTTCATGGAAAAATAAAAGTGCCTTTTCACGCTTGCCTCTGCAACAAATTTTTGACATTGAATGAAAATATGAAAGAACTGAGGTACTACAATTGTGTTACCCTGCCATTACTTATTTACCTCTTATGTCTGTTCTATTGTTAACAAGTTCTATCTCTTATTTTTCAAATGTAGTGAATTGCAACCACATACGCTTGTCAGACAGCTCTGCAAACCATCTTTCGCCCTCCCATTTCTGTGCGCCACTACTAATTTCTTTCATAGCTTTTGCCACGCCCTTTGTCCCTGCAAAAAGAAAAGTTGAAGTGATGTTCTGCTTCATACAAATAAAAACCACTCCTTCCATTGGCAAAAAGGTGGTACTTATACCGTGGTGGTCTTAGATGCACTAAGCTCGTAAAAATTTCTTACCATGCCATGTGTCAAAGGAGTTCTGTATGTTCTGTGCAAGAAGCCAGTTTTTAGTTTTTGGCACAAAGTCATGTGCAACCTCTACCACATTAAGTCCTGCAATAAAATAAGGTATGATCGATATATTACGCACCTCCATAGACTTTCTTAGCTTTGCATGAAATTTTATTTAAATATTTTTTGTGATTATTAAAATCAACATACTGTTTGTGTATATAATGTGGTATTATTTGGCAAAGTGTTCACATTCAGGCCATTTCTGTAAGTTTTGCTTCCAAGGAACTCATGAGTGTGATATGATAACAGGTACACAGTGATGCTTGTCATATCACTTTCAGTGGTAATTGAGCATGAGGAAAGGAAAATACACCAGAATACCTTTGGCTTGAACAGCTGGTAAAATTTTCCTTATTGCCTCAAATTCATGGGTTTGGGAGCTGTGAAACTCTTCCTTCGTGACAGTTTGCACAGCTACAACATGGTGGGTTCTGTCCAAAAGACATATTGTAATATTAACGAGAATTTGTGACAAGACAAAACTCAGAGTAAGGTAAACCAATCTGACTTTTACAAATTTGCATGTTTTCCTGCACAAAACTTACGTGCACATGTCTTTAGTTACTCATAAGATATCATAGCCACTGTAGAGTGGTATGCATTTGATGTCGAGTCATGTCGGCAGTCAGTTATGACAGTCTACAAACCAGAGAAATTATGTATTAATTTAAGTGAAAGGTCTCCAATTCCCTAGCATGATTTAGATTTAAGAGACTGTGATTATAAGCAGGTGAATTTATGGCTAGATTAACTCACAGCCCCATTCTTTTCAATGTAAGCATCTGTGTTCTGGACCTCCTGTATCCTTTCTCTCATTGAAGAGTCTGCAGCTTTGTTTACAATATCAATATAGCCCATGTTGTCATAAACTATAAACAATAATAATTTTAAGTATCGAGGGTGGATGAAGACAAGTAATATGAAACAACTTCTGAATCATGCATTGAAGATACCTTGTATCACCTTACCATTATCAATATACTTATCACCAAGACTGCCAATTTTGGCAGCCTCAGCAAATCCCTGGTATTGGCTTTCAAGCATGCCAGAACTTGTGAAACCATGAACCATTCTAAAAAGGAGAATCAGATTAGATACTTAGTTGTTTGATATGAGAAAAAAAATCGAATTATTCGGAAGATAGACTGAAAAGTATATGGGTCTAACCCAGAGTAAGAATACCAAATAAAAACCACAGGTGCTTGGATCTAGGAGCAGTAATTAGGGCATTCCCCGAGAATAAATCATAGCTGAACAAGCAAGGTTTTTAATCCAAGTAAATGTAACACACACAAGGTTTCAGTACCTGCAGTTAGCGGTATACTTGCTTCCGATTATAGAGGAGCTGGCCCATTTGATCCTGTGGCCACCCTGCTCGCAGCAAAACTCCATTCGGAGAACGTGGCCATCCATATTCATGTGCTCTCCGTCGAAAACGTAAGGACAACCACACAGACAACCTCTGGCAGTAGCCTGTAGCAAAGTGATTAGAGATTCATGTCTGCAAACGAAGAAGTTCTCAGAGTCATGTGCGGGAGATAAAATCTGCATACAAGCAGGTCCTTCTAATTCTCCGGACGGCCACTGACATCCGAAATCCTTTGTTTTTACCTGCCTTTCAGCATAAAGCTGGAAGACAGACTTAGTAGCGTTCGCCTGGACAGCAACATCGCTTTTTTCCGACTTTTCAACGGTCTTTCCCTCGTACCGGTCCATAAGAACTTGCAAAAAGTCTGCATTTGTTCGACCCGATCGCACATTCGCCATGTTACGTAGTCTCACGAACCGAGCACTGGTAGTTTGCATTTCCTCTTCTTCTCCAAAATTAAACTGAAAGTTTAAGCTAAACTGAGGCTTGCGAGGTTTCTCCTTTCGTTTTTCATTATAAATTTTTTGCTTGTCGTATTTAGCTTTCTTCGCAGAAGGTTCGCTAGCACCCAACATTTTCTCACTCGAACCCGATATTCCTTTGTTTACTCGTAAATCCCTTGTAATTTTTTGAAATTTGCGCCAAAGATTACACCAATTGCAGACGAAATTATATCGGACAGAGAATAATATCCAATGGTAGAGCACAATAGAATAACGTAGTGATGTTTCACTGGGGAAAACCCGAGGGAGAATTTCAGAAAATGGAGAGTTTCGAAGTGTGTATTTGGCGCGCGATCGCGAACTACTTGGGCTCCTTACAACAAAATACGAGGAATATCTTGTACACAAATTAGAAAAAACAAGAAGACAATTTGCTTTTGAAGGTTCGTTTATTATTTACCTGTCACATTTGAATTTAGCGATAGATGGCACTGAAGTAGGCATCGCCACTCAACGGACGTGCGCCCGCCATGTTGGATTTATGCTTTATCAATTTGATTGAACTGGGGGGGACCCTATTTATACGGAACCCCCGCGTTTAAGGCCGTTTCAGTGAAACGAAGGGCACCATTGACCGAGATTTTTGACAAGCATTTAGTTTACCACCACTGAACGGCCCATGGATGCGTTGAAAGATCCACGCCACACCACTTAAAATGCTTGAGATGCTTTATTTTATTTTCAGGAAATTGATAATTAAAGAGTCCTATTTTCGACTGACAATGTCATTGCAGCGGAGCGAAAGGCTTTGCTATATTTTATAAAAGCAAAGAACTCTGCTTGCTGGAGGTGCATCTCAAGCACTACAGGCATAACTCCAAAACGAGACGAATTTTGCACGAACATGGAAAAGGAAAGGAACAGGTTTACAAACTGAACCAGGCCCCCGGTGCTTACTTGCTTACCTCAAAGAAACAGACGTTCGTGTCATATTGATTTTGTTGTTTCATCCTCCAGTAGAGGTGCTTTGGACAACAGTTTGAAGAGTTTTCTCACTTAACATAATTGGAACTTTGTTAACTGCTGTAATTGATACAACTATATTGTTGTTGTTTTGACTGCTTACAAACACAAAAAGTGGATTTTCAAGGAAAAAAAGGCGTGAAAAGGACGTATTTGCGTAGGATTTCCCGTTAAAAACAATTAATAACGAAATGCAGTCCAAGATTTTGGCGCTGGTCTATTGACATCTTATGCTCTCTGCTTCTGTTATTTGCAAGGCACCATTTCTTAAACAACTTTTTTAGACAACACGAGACAAAAAACATTTCTTTGGGTTGTTTTTTGTTCTCTTTGTGTCTGTCATGATCCGTTTTTTGTTTTTGTTTTCAATGTATCGTTGTTACAGTATCTTCTTGTTGGTACTTCCGACACTTTGGCCTGGTGTCAGTCGCTGAGGTCGATGTATTCTTGGCATTGTGACTGTGGTATAGCGAGGTTGAATAAATGCTTTTCATGCATTTAAACTTACGTATGTATGACCAAACAAATCATTTAGGGACATCAACTCCAGACGTCAAAAGCCGACTTTGCCCAGAAGATGGCAGCAGCCTTGGAAATTGTTTGCATAGCTGCAGTGTCGATAGCAATTGCTTTGTGTTACGTGATCCACAAGATGTTTCAAACTGTCACAGAGCCCCAGCCGAGCGTTCAAACTATTAATATTACTTTTCGAAGCCGCCTGCCAAATAAGATGAGAGGACGAATTCGACGAAGAAGCCCTTTTCCTAGCATGGTAGCCGTAAACCGCCCACGTGCACAAGAAAATGGCGAGCCAACAGATGTTTGGATGGAGCAAGAAAATTTCAGTGAGTTGGTTTGCCTTCATATAGCATAATTATATTTTTCCACCTCATCCACAGACTCAATGAATTACGTATACCAGGTTAATTAATTGGACAATAGTTATCAAGGGTCATCTTTTCCCACAATTGTCCTAAAATCTCTGAAATTGGCACCGCCTGCTCTTGATGAGTTTGTGATGGAAGACCCTTCGACACTGTTGCTTGCCAGTGGAACAAAAGACCCAGGTGCATCAATGTAAACAGTAGAAACTTTAAGGGTACGAGTTACTCACTCAAAAATAGAGGAAAAGGGTGAAGTCATTGACTCAGTTTATTCAGTTCCGTGAGGAAAGGGCGTTGGAAAAGTGCCTTAGTCTCGATGAATTGGTTGCAGCAACAAGATATAGCCACATCGATGTTTCAATCGAAATCATACAAGTAAACTGTTAAAATAAGTTTCCGGCTGTGATAGCCCGTTTTTGTATTCCACCAGGGATTTCATAAACATTGACGCTATTCCTATAAAACACGGTGTCTTTGTCAGCGCAACCGGAATCACATTCCGACGACGCTGACAAGTTAAGGAAGATTGAAAAGAATCAAAACTTGATACAGTGAGATTGTGCAACGTTTCGTTTCACCATATTTTGGAGAGAATAAGCAAGGCAAGGGAGATTAAAGCTACTAGTAGAAGACTGACCATTTATTGGCAGAAAAAAGCCAAAAGGATTACCTAACGCCATGTTTGTCTGCGTTAATAAAATATTTCTGCTGTTTGTTTACACGGCAAACATGCGCAGAAACAAATTAGCGAGAACGTTATTGAATTGAAAGGGTGTACCAAGTACCTTTTTAAGCGAGCACATCATAGACTTGTCTCAGAATTAGGTTTCGTTTCGAGGCACATTTTGCCGTCAAAGAAGCCATGTTTGACATGTTGCGCTGATCGCACATCTAGTAGTTTCTTTGTTTTGCCTCTGCCTTGGCAAAAGCCTCGCTTTTTGAAGAGGTTTGAAAGGATTTTTTTTTTGTTATTACGGATATCATAATTTTTGGGTCTACTATCTTTTTCAGGTCAACCATGCTCTGAAGAAGTTCATGATAAAGCTCTGTGTGCAGGAATTCTTGAATGATTATCCAACTGACCTTAGTACAGTCCCATTTAACTGAGACTGTTCTAAAATTTATACGATCAGCCCACGAGTACAAACTATGGACAATTTGCCCTGGGCTTGCTTTGTACTTATTTTCTTTCAGCAAAAGGAATGACGAAAATGTGAAAAATCGGCCTGATTCAGTTTTATTTTATTTTGGGTCCACCTCACGGAGTGATGACAAGTGACGACCTCGGTTTTCATTACAGCCGGTTTTTAAATAGTTCAGTGTTCATCTACTTTCCTTTTTTTTTTCTATTCAGACACTGGTTTGTGTGAACTGATTTTCAATTTTGAAGCTGATCGTAGATATGATGTTTATTTGACTATCGTTTGACGAATTTAAACCGTTCATCGCCGCATATTCGACAACGACCATAACATTATCAATTGAGCTCGCGCCACATAGTATTCTTTTCAAAATATAGTGGAGTACTGACACAACTGAAGGCTTAGGTTTAGTATCTTATTATGCATTTTTCAAATATCAAAACCGAAATCCTTACAAAAATGTGAAGTTTAAATTTGTGTAAAAAAACAAACAGGAATGGCCGTAAATCGGCTCAAAGACCACACAGGAGGGAAAAAAACACTCAACTAAAGTAAGGTAAGACGATTTGTATTTAAATCGCTACATTTTCATAGGTCACAGAAACAATCGTTATTTTCCCCATACAAATCCTTGCAAATATGTAAATCGCTCGAGTCACGTAACAATGCAAAGGTCATCATATATTAATAGTTTGACGTGTCAGTCTTTCGAGTGGATTATTTTTAATTTGAAGTTATCGTTACTGTTTATGGCGACTTTAGGAGTAGAATCAAAGGGACACTGAAAGAACCTCAGTTCACCCGTTTTTAAAGTTATGAAAGTAGGGTAAGTCGGCATTTCGTGATCCTAGCAAAAATCAGCTTAATTAGTCCTCAGCATGCATCACTATCAAGTTAAAGGACTATATCACGCAAAATAATGCAATTTTATGAGACCCAAAATGCCTAAAAAGTAGAAGGAAACATTGCAATAACCACTTAAAACTGTTGAACAACATAAACGAAATACAGCAAAAGGAAAGAGAAGAATGGATGGACGGACGTATACAAAACATGGACCCCAGGTCCATGGACCACCCTTGTGGACCCGGTCCATGGACCACCCCTGTGAACCACCCCTTACTACGTGGAATGCCGAAGGCATCCACGTCTTAAAACCGGGCTGGTGTCTTTTTTTTGTTGGTAGTCACAAATGTGCATACCCAACGCATATTAAATTAATCTCCGATCGGGTGAACTGCCTTATATTCCCTCCAGTATTTCCAAACTTCTCTGCCCCGAGGAGAACTCCTATACTTCCCAAATCATCACGATTCTTCTCTGCTAGCGCGTTAGACCACTCGGCCACCGTGACACACTTCCGCCAAACTGTAGTCCTGTTCCGGGACTCTCTCTTACCCCGCCCTGAAAATGGGCCTGGTTCCAGGCCCATTTTCAGGGCGGGGTAAGAGGGAGTCCCGGAACAGGACTAGCCAAACTGGTGAAAGCAAACATTTATAATAGAATCTTTCCGCCCGCCATGATTGTTTCAGTATTAAACTATTCGATAAAGTGGATAGATGCTTTTTCTTTGAGAAAGGCAAGCTTTAAAGATAAGCAGAATTTTCTACGTTATTTCTAGATCTTGCTTCGTACTTGTGTGTTCCACTGTGAACATTATTATTTTGCATAGAACGAATACTTCATTAGAAGCATTTTGCATAGAACGAATACGTACTCCAATATTTCTTGGGAACCAGTTTGTTCGCCGTTTTGACGTAGAAAGAAAATAGAAAATAGCTTTCAACGGCCAAACAAGATAAAAAATGAAATCAAGTTTAAAAAAAAACGAATTAGTTATCGCCGTCACGGGGACTTCGCAGCTGTCCCCCATCCAAGTACTAACCTCATTCGGAGGAGCTTAACTTCAGCTGACACTTGGACTAGCATCAACGATTGTGATCTTTGTGTTAAATTCGCACAGAGATCTTGTCGAACTTTATAACACTTGAAAGAAAAAAAACACACACTAACAAAAACCAGGTGTTATGCCGTCATTTTGTCACAGATGCATCCTTTGTTTCGTGAGTTGTCAGTAAACACGCAAGGTATAACTTGATCACAGGCGGCCGCTAAAATCGATGTCACTTTCGATTTTGCGATTTTACTTGTATGACCAAAAGTACGATAGAAAAATTGAACTCTGATGGAACGTAACAAAAATCTCCCGAAATGTTTTTCGCTGATGGCAAATTGTTTTATTCTCGATCGACACTTCCTAAAAGTTCCTTCTGCTCTCCTTAATATTTATTTACTTTTTCGTCAATATTTGTTTTGCATAAAGCAGGCTAGCAAAATCTGTACCTTGCTTTGTTCGCATTTTTGAGCGTTAAAATAGAATTTTTTAGTCGTATGTTCCTGACAGCAAAAGTCGCATATTTTGACGTCCCCCATCCAGATACTAACCCCGCTGGAAAGGGGGTAACTTTAGTAACATTGGTCTTGGAAAGGTGTCAGAAGCTCAGAGTACACGCTTAAGCTTGTGGTGAAAAGGAAGTTGTAAATGATCAACATGTCAGCTTTGAAGCCAAATGCTTCTCGATTTCCTTTTATTTTCTTCAATCGTTCTGGGCTTAGTATTTTACTGAACCACCTGTCTTGTCAGAGGGTATATAGCAAAGATGTCTACCATGGCACCGTAATGATTTACGATACGAAACAATGTCGTGTACTATTAGAGCTACATATTGTGCAAGGACTTGAATCTCCTGGAAAAAACAAAACGCAGCTCAGTTGACAGTTATGGAAAAAAACACTGTCAAGTTACTGCACTACCACACGCAATGCGTTCTTACTTTAAAAAATATCCCGTATCTCCTCAATTCCACCCCCCCCCCCCCCCTCCAGACTAAAAATCCCGTATCCCCACAATTTTTTTTACCTTATTATCCCGTATCCTGATCGCTTCTCGTTCTTTTGGCTAAGATTAGTTTCTCGGCCAAGGGCTACGGTCAAGTACTATTGTACAACGTACGGTACTTTTTCAGTGCCGTAAGGGGCAGGCACAGAACAGTTTCGGCTGTTTGTCTGTTCTCTCGAGAAACGATGACGAGGGTTTTTTGGGTTTTTTGTTCAGCTCGAGTGTAGAATAAGGACGAACTGTTGTAGTTTCTGAGAACTATTTACTACTTGTAGCTTTTGTTGAGTTTTAAATCGATGATAGAGAGAGTTTTGGCGATCTCAATCCGGACTGGACTACTGGATTTAATAATTTTTCTTAACGAGATTTCAAGTTATTGTGGAACGTTTGGTACCAAGTTACTGAAATCAAGATTATGGAATTGTAAAATTAGAACTT
>NC_090890.1:16145841-16155841 GCF_036669925.1 Montipora capricornis
TTTAGAAACTAGATCTCCATTTAATTTGCGAGTACGAGTTTTCTGTGAGCCAATACAGCAACTAATAACTTGATGCATGTGTTTGAACGACGGATGGCAACCGGAAGTGGGACGGAAAGATAACTAATGAGAGGCTTTGCAGTAGTGTTCAGGTAACTACTATCTGACGCATTGGAAATGAGAACGGCTAGTCTAATCGTTTTAGTAGAAACCTTTCAAATTAATCCAAAACATCCAGTTCTCAACCAATCGTAAGTAGTATCACTCAATAGATAACGCGCACGCAAATAAATCGGGTTTGCCAAAGAGATCCGCGTTAGGATATTATAGGATTCTTATTAAACTACAAAAGAAAATGTAGGGTACATTGTTGTTCTTGGTTCAAATGGGAGAAAGTTCAGCCGAAATTAATGATAAGTGCCGAATGCAAGAAAAAAAAGGAATTAATAAGAAGCATTTTTGCTTTTGTCTTCAATAGAACGCTTCAAAAGCACTACGTTTATTACCCAGAATTGCCGCTTGAATCAGCACATATCCATCAAAGAACAGCTGCATTCGAAAGCGAAGTTGAAGCGCTGGAGAGAAAGCTCTTCCTGGAAGAAATTGCTGTCGATATTGCAGATGAGAGATGTGATTTCCTGGACAAGAATTTGAGGTATGGAGAAGTGAACTACTTCATAATTTTATTAAGTGGCATCCATGCAGCTGGGCTCATGAAACTACGTAAGTATCTTCATGAAATCCTCCCTTTCAACGTCTTAAAAATTCTCCTTTTGCGTTAGTTGACGTCGTTTTATATCGTCTCTCAGTACTACATACTTGGAAACAAAGGTTTTGTAAAACCGCATTGTGAAACAATTAATTCTTCTGTTTTCTACGTGTTCCAATGACCGACACAATTTTACGAGAGTAAAGACAATTGCAAGAGAAAGCATGATTTTTTGGGGGGTCTGTCTACGGTAAGCTGGTATAACAGTTTGTCCTCTTTTTTACCTCTCCGATTTCGTTTGCAAGGCGAACAAGCACCCTGAGATCCCTCGTTATCGAGCTCTTCCATTCGATCATTAGTTGACACCTTTAACTAGCACAACAAAACTCAAATGTTCAGAAGAGACGTTTCAAAGTTCTTTAGAGACAAGCTCTGGCTTCAGCATTTCATTGGTACCCATGCATTTGCTCGTCCATTCTTGTATTTGTATAGAAAATCAAATATAGTTACTGCACTTAGATAAAAGGTGAATGTACTTGAGTGCGATAAGAACAGTTATTATTCATTCAAAATATTTCCCCGTTTCTGATTGGTTAAAACCACACGCATAATTCACCATAACCAGCTGCTGTTCACCAAATTTGGAAAGAAACTTCGTCATATTGAATCAATGACGTCAAAAGTGCAGCCCGCTGCAGACTATTGAACCGATGACATCAAAATGACGTCAAAAGTGCAACCTGCTGCAAATTATTGAACCGTTAACCGAAAAAACCTGGGGACGAGATTGTGTTATTTTTGTTGAGCAGAAAAATGGCTGCGAGTAGGTTTAGAAGTTTGAGAGAAGAAAATATTTTGAATGAATAATAAAGCAATTATTGAATTCGGCTTTCGTAGAATATGAAGAATTCTGCAGGTCGAGGAGGATGTTATCCACCTCGGCCTTCGGCCTTGGTGGATAACACCCTCCTCGACCTGCAGAATTCTTCATATCCTACTCAGCCCCATTCAATAATTGCTAATTATATGGAACGTGAAGAGGGTTACACCCTCCAGGGACATTATACCGCGCGATCTCGAGATCGAAGTTTTCTCAACCTCATTAAAGATTCCCGCATATTTCTATCATTTATTTTGAGGGTAACAAAGTTACAATTAAGGTGTCTTACAATTCATGCTCATTAATTGAAGTTTGATTCACTTATTAGGTTACACAAATGTTATGCTATAAAACAGATTCCTAAAATATTAAAAAACTCTTTCAGGCGCGTTTACACTGTACAATTTTTCGTTCAACTTGTCTTTCAACGCCAAGGCGAGACACTGGTTGCACGAAACATTGCTCAGTGTAACATACATTGCAACGGCCAAAAACGTTGCGAGACAAGTTGCAAAAACCGTTGCGGAAAGTAGAATGGAGTTCTACTTTCCGCAACGCTTCACGCGACGTTGCAACGAATTTTTCAGTCATTGCACAATGTAACATCTGTCCTGCAATTGTGTCGCAACGGTTTGCAGCCAATGAAAATGATAGATCTTCGAAAACGAGACCATTTGCAACAAACGTTGCCTATAGTGTAACACCCATCAAGCATCTTGAATCGTAGTATGAGAACTTTTGTCGCAACAAACTTGCCGATTTGAACTGCTCTTTTAGCCTCGAATATGTGGACGGCACCGGCTAAATCTCCTTGACAATATGTGTAGGCAAAAATGACTCCTAATGCAATACAATACTAACAAAAAATTCTCCCGATGTTATCCGTCCGGCTTTGTATCCTTTACTAACGCATTTGACTCTCTTAAAACCACCAAGGAACATACTAAGACAAAATGTGCGGACCAAGAGAAGTCTGGAATGTTCGAAACTAAATATAGGAAAGAAAGGACTAAAGGATTGAATAGTATTTTATATGTCCCCGAGGTCTTCAGTACACGCTGTACACGGTCAGTAGCGCAGTGGCAACCATTTATCAATTAGCACCAAAACAAGCTACACACACATCCTTGTCATCCTTGCGCATAATAAAATAAATATATAGAGGATATTATATGGCCGCGCGGGGTATTCAACACTCGAAGAGAAATTTCGTATCTCCGTATCTTCGCTACGCTCACTCGTGAAATATTTTTCAAGACTCGAAGAGAAAATTCTTATCTCCGCGCGGCCATGTAATATTCTATTTATTATATGAACACCAATGAAATACTAAATCATTTCACGAAAGGTATTGAAGGTGCCATTTCCTTATGTAACCATAGCAACAGCGATCTTTTCAAGTGTGAAAATATCATGTTATGAAGATATCATGTTTTCGTGCGAAAGTTCACTTGGTATTTCATTGGTGTCTATATAATAAACTCTGCACATAACACACTCCACAAAACGTTCATAAATCTTTTCAATTTCATAAAAGAATGAAAAGATAAAAGATTCCCAAACCTGTCAAAGAACTTTTGATTGATCATCGTTACAGTAATGCCGCCCTTGTTTATTTGCAGCTTGCTCCAACAGAACGAGGTTAATCTTCAGTGGCAATGTTCAAGCGACCAGAACAACTTGGAAGCGTTAAGACTAAAACACGAGACTGTTCAATTTAATCTGCATCAAAAAGCAAATCCTATTGAGAAATGGACCGTTAAATCACTGCCTAACATTCACGTTTACTTTTCATCAATGTAATTAATTTTCACATTTCACGTCATTCGGCAGAGACAACCGTTGAAACATGACTCCGAAACTTTTGCGAAAACATTTGTAAACAATTTCAACTCATTGTAAAAGTTCTTGACGTCATTCGACAACTTTAATCTGAGAGCCAATAAGCTAAGTCAGAAAAATTTCAAAAATAATTCTGAAAGTTCTAAAGCAGTTTGTGGTCATTTAAAACCTGAAAATCTCAATGTGAACACTGTAAATTTGTGATTAATTACCATTAAAATGTATAGTTTAAAGTCATAATCAGTTGTCGCGTATTCAATGTTGCTTAAAAGTATGACAGAAAGTAAGATCTCGCAAAAGTCAATCAGAAATAACAAACTAAGGCAATCAAAAGCTTCCCCAAAGAGTTCAGTTGAAATTGAAAGAATGCTTTCTTGACCGGTAATCAACTTCATCCTATTCCTCACGACAACCCCGCCTCCAACTTTTCACAATACAGCGCTTATAGTTCAGCAGATAGACGGAAAAGAACAAACACCCCAACAGTGCTAATTTGTTTGTTTCTGATTGGTTCTCGATGATGTCATTTACTTTTTCCCCATTGGTTCCTTATCTCTATGTACTGCCCATGCTCGCGTCTTCTCATTTTCCATTCGAGTGCTGTGCCCTACACAGCTCTTAGCCAGGATTCTCCCACGTTTTTACCTATATACTGCTAAAAATATACACACCATCGGTTTTAAGTAATGGCAAGGGGTCAAGTCACTTCGCTTATACAGGGCTCAGCCAAGCAGAAGGTTGGATTTGGGATTACGTGACAAGAATGGATCAAGATCAGCGCGTCCTTCTTCAGCTGTGTAGCCTGGTGTAGTAGTTGGAGATGTTGAAAACGGGCGATGGGATCGGGACCACCCATCAAGTAGCCGACTGGATACGACATGGACGTGTTTGAGTCCACCGTTCGTTTGCTCAACACCGGCTGGTAGCGTTTGATTTGTGTGAAAGTTGTCTGAGGCGGCCAGATAATTCTAGTGGCACGGTTTTTTTGAGAATGTTGTTCTTGAGTTGCCGTCGGAGCAAGAGAGAATGAGGGGACAGAGAGGGAGGCTCCCGGTCCAGCCCTTGGGATATGTCATGTCCTCGAAAGTTATTTTTAGACGGGCGGAAGTCTTTGTTCTCGCGGAAGTCTGTTGTCCGAGACGTCCGCATGTAGGCCAACCTCGGGCTGATGTTTGAAAGAAAATAAATATTCATCAGCCTTTCACGTGCGCCGCCATTTTCTCTTTTCACTAAGAACCTGAGAGCGAGGCAAGACTGCACGCGGACGTCTCGGAAGACAGACTTCCGCTAGAACAAAGACTTCCGCTCGTCTAAAAATAACTTTCGTGGACATGACATATCCCGGCCAACGCCCTGAGCCTCCCTCTCTGTCCCCTCATTTTCTCTTGGTCGGAGCCATTCAATTGTTGAGGGTGAACCCACACACTTAGCAGTAAATTTTTCCTTTAATTGTTTGATTTGTGTGAAAGTTGTCTGAGGCGGCCAGATAATTCTAGTGGCACGGTTTTTTTGAGAATGTTGTTCTTGAGTTTGCGTCGGAGCCATTCAATTGTTGAGGGTGAACCCACACACTTTGCAGTAGGTTTTTCCTTAGTAAGTCCGATACCTGTAAATCTGTTTATACCCCGACACAAAGTGCACGATGCGATACTCAGCATCCTCCATTTTATGTCACTGAGAAAGTTGCCGAGTGCAATCTCAGCTTGTCCGGGCCACCATGTCATGATAAATCACCGGATCGGTGATTGAGGTGAACCAGCAGGCTATGAAGGATGCAATGAAAATATTGGTGCAACTGCCTTCGATGCTATTTGGTCGGTTTAATTGTAGATGACATTCACCATTTCTTCACTGACAACCCGCACGACATAAATAACCACGGAGGTGGGAACTCATTTTTTCGTTGACAGAGTTCTTGTCAATTTTGTTGAGTTTAAAGACTCCAGAAAATCCTTTGCTTGAACTAGTTTCATCCCTTTCAAGAATCTCGCTATGGCGTGGGTGGATGTCGTGCGCGGCTTTTCAGCGTGTTGTCGGATCGCCGATTCTTTACGGCGCTGCACGCCTCGGGTCGTGTTCCAATGCTCTCGAGGCGCAGCATTATTTGCTCTCCCCAACATCGTATAAAAAAATCAAAGTCCTTGCACTCAGCCCTGTAAACGATACCTGTTATTCACTCTTCCGGTAGATTTTTAAAACTGAATCAAGTTTTGCATTTAGTCTTAAAAGCAGTCTTTGTATTGAGCTGTTGCAATGTTCGTTTTACCCTGTCCAATACCCTTTGCAAATAATGTATTATAGCAAGCCCAGCAGAGTCCTGTTGGTGGCTTTGGTTGGACTGAAAGTATTTTCATTTAATCTAGTCGGATAAACATTCATCTTTAAGATTTCCTAGACGCGGAATGTCTCCTGTTTTTTAGGGTCCCGTTGGAAAGGATGGTGTCCGCGCAGCTAATGTAATGACAACAGTCCTCTTGTGTCGCGCAGAGTGATGCGGATCAAATGCCAGGTATTTGTTGGTATGACTGGCTTTTCGGTAGACGTCCACCTCAACCTCAACATTGGGAATTAAGAGAGGAGGACACACTGCTATCCAGGAACGCGGTGATTGGTTTGCCGTTTATATGGGTAAGGGGAGCTCTATATCTGCTGTAAACTGATGTGCGGGTTGACCATTTAAATTGAAAATCAAATTTGGGGCAACCTGCTCTCTTGGCTTACACATTATCTGCACCACCAGACGTAGGTTACGGTTGTGAAATCCACTCAATCAGAGGAGCTAAATGTGACGTGCGGCATCCCTCGATATTAGCCCCGTGTTTATACACCAATGACATGCCAGAGGCTGTGACATCAGGCAATCTCTACCTGTCTGCGGACGATACTACAGTTTACTGTATTGAATCCACCGTTGATGAAGCATGTAACATACTAAATAACGCACTGAAAGGAAGGAACTTAATTTAAGTGTCTAGTCGTTCTAGCGCTGGAGCGCTAATTGGGGACACTGTAAACTAAAATGAACAATGAAAGTAAGTCAAGTCAAACGTCGGTTTTTGAGGAGAGGGGAAACCGGAGTACCCGGAGAAAACCTCTCGGTGTAGAGTAGAGAACCAACAAACTCAACCCACATATGACGCCGAGGCTGGGAATCGAACCCGGGCCAAATTGGTGGGAGGCGAGTGCTCTCACCACTACGCGATCCCTGCACCCCGCAAACAAATGACTAACTAAGTGTATGACTAATTCATTAACACCGCACTCTTGAAAATGTGCCGGAAGTGATGTTGTTCCACCGGGGGTCCTTCACTGGTCCACTCCCTTTGATCACCATTGGGAATGTCAACATTGCATGGGTCTATCTTACAAGACTGCTGGGCATTACTATCCACAGAAAGCTTACTTGGGCGAATCATCTTAAGGAATTAAAGAACAACTTTGCCAAGAAATTGAACTCATTGAAAAAGTGCTCTTTTCTTAAGAGAAAATCACTTCTTGACCTATACTTTAAGGTGATTCAGTACAAGTTATGGAACTCGCACAATGGGACTCGATTTATGATGCTTATAAACAAAGTCTTGTCAAACTATTCTATAACATAGCCAGCGATAATATGCCCGGAATGATTTCGGATTTAGTTGTATCGCGTAATAGTCCGTATAACTTAAGAGGACATAATAAGGCCGTCGTTCCACGATTTTCCACTTATTTCATGAAAAATTCTGTTCGTCAACAATCACAAGTAAAGGTTTGCCCCAACGGCTTCAGGTCACAACGAAAGCCGTTTCGTTTTTTCTAGCCAAATTGAAGGCTTCACTTAAGTTTGTATGGTGCTTTTTTTTTTCAGTTTGCCGAAAAGATTTTTAACCCAGCGGAAAATTGCATGAGAAAAGAAAAAGAGAACAACAATTTTGCTTATTTGAACGTTTCTGTAAGCCGTCTAAAAGAAGCATACTACATTCTAAAGCTAAGTACACTGATTTTGGGAAATTTCGAACAGGAATATGCTGTTGCCTTGGTGTGCAATGAGGCTCCCACCCTCACGGCCCCAACGTTTCAAAACGTTCGGCGCCTCCGTATATAACAGCACTGATGTCGTGAAAGCAGCAAGGCCCCGTTTCCTCCCTCCTTTTTTACTTCACGCGCAGAACAAATACCCAATTTTTGTAGAAGTAAAAGGATCTTTTAGAAATTTGAATTCGTTGACACCCTGTGATTATGTGCGCTTCATGGATGTTCATGGCCCGGAAATTTTAATTTATATGCATCACAGGTTACATTATATGCAAAGAAAGGTGGAATACAAAGCTAGCTGAACCTCTTCCTTTCCTTTCCTTTCTTTTCCAAATACAATACACTAGGTGTGATTTCCAACAATATTTTTATCAACGAGTTTTTGTTATCTTGATAGTAGCAGACGGTCAATTTGTGTCAAATGATTTATTTGATCAAGCATCCATATGTAGACAAACGGCTGGCATATTTTTTTCTTTTTTTAGTTATCAGGTTTTATTTGTTCGCTTGATTATTTTAGTTCTTTTGTATTATTAATTTTAATTCATTTGTAAGTTTTCTGAGGTTCTTATCACGTATGCTGTGACTGAACCGAATCAGACGACGACTTTGTTGTTTCAAATTAAGCAGAAAACCGCCCAAGCTTCATTATCACAAAATCTATAAATAGTGAGGAGAATTAATCAAGGGCGATTGATGCCTCAATTAGTAAACCTGTTTAATTTGAAAATTCTGAACATTGTTAATTATGACTTACAAAATCCTTTCTACTCGTAATATCAGCATTGACTACTTTAATTTGTGGTTGTCTATAGAGGAGACTGAACTTTGGAGAGTCTTGTCTCTAGAATATTCTTTGTTTCTGAACGAAGCGGTTTTGTCATGAGACGTGACCGAGTTAGTAATTAACATTTATATTTCGCCTATTCAGAGCATTAAATGGGTCAGTTAAGCCTGACCTGCCATGTAATGAAAATAAATTTCACGGAAAACAATTGGCCTCTCTTATGATAACAAAGAACTGTCTCTCAAATGAATGGCATGTTTTATCCAAAAAAGTTGAACGAGTAATTGACACGTGCTGAGACATTTGTAGAGTGAAGTCTCACTGTTAGAGCGTTTAATAAGAATAGAGCCTATAGAGGAGCTCGTATACAAGAGAAAAGATGTTACCGTCACATTTGACGGTTGGTGACCAAAGGCAACTTTTTCCTGATCCTCGGAGGAAAGTTGCATTCGTTGACCATCAATCGAACAAATATAACAACGAACGCAGAGAATCTGCAGTTTTCGGCAGACCAAGGATACTTTTAGAAGCAGTTACACAGGGACGACTGCGGCAAGTTCGCCTGTTATTGGATGCAGGTGTTAATGTAAATTGCAAAGATCTGGACACTGGTCAAACGGCTTTGATCAGAGCCATGTTCCTTGACAGCAAAAACCTTCGACGAAGAACTGCAAAGATGTTATTGAATTATGGGGCAAAAATCAAGTTGCTGGACAATTTGGGGCGCTCAGCTCTTTCTTGGGCGTGCATTTTTGGAAGAGAAGACATGGTCAAGTTGTTCTTCAGCGGTGCGAAGGTCGATCTTGCATTGGAAAATGTCGATGCCTACGGCAACTCAAACTTAATGTTAGCGTGCATGTCTGGGAATGTAAACATTGTTGAAACGCTCTCGACAGTCTTTCGAAGAAACAGGCTGAATGTTAACAAAGTAAACAATCGAGGCGAAAGCGCTTTAACGATAGCACATGAAAACGAATTTGACGACTGTGTGGCGGTCTTGTTAAACGAAGGACATGCAAATTCATTTCCCTACGACATCAACGTTATGCGTCATGTTCTCAGCGCTGGGATAATAACAGCACAGAAGCAGAAAAAACAACACGGTAGTTGTAATCTTCCAAGATTATTTTGTTTATACACAGAACAGCTTACACACTCGTATCCGAAGAAAAAATGTCTTTCGGGAGGAGTCAAGCGTACAGGCGCTTTTTGATTCGGAAAAACCATATTTCTCTTTTTTTTGAATTAACAAAAAATGATCACAATTTTGTTTTCAAATAGCAAGTTTCCCAAATTAGCCGGCTGCCAATAAAAGAATTGCAAAGTGCTTCGAACTGCATCTCGTTCTTGTTTGTCGATGACCTTCGCCTCCTACAGGAGACACAGACCCACACGCAAACGCGACAAAAAAGTAAGTCACGGTAAACGGGCAGACTTCGTTTGCCTCTTGAATTCAGTAGGGAGCTAAAGCATGCGCGTTTTTGGGATGCGGACAGCAACCGGAAAATAACATTTCGTGAGCCAGGACAGTGGAGAAAAGATATTTTCACACAAACACATTTGCATTGCTAAAATGCAAAATTAGCAATGCAAATGTATTTGTGTGAAGACAAGTTAAAAGGGAAAACAGCTCAATTCCGATTGCCGTTCGCGTCTCAAAAACGCGGGTGCTTAAACTGTGTAAATATACGACGCAACAAAAACAGTCACACCGTGCGAAAAGGCTTTCATGCCCCATTCACACCAAACCTTAAACAAGTTTTAAACA
>NC_090890.1:16160841-16195841 GCF_036669925.1 Montipora capricornis
AATGTGTTCACAGTGGAACACACAAGTACGAAGCAAGATCTAGAAATAACGTAGGAAATTCTCCTTACCTTTAAAGCTTGCCTTTCTCAAAGAAAAAGCATCTATCCACTTTATCGAATAGTTTAATACTGAACAATCATGGCGGGCGGAAAGATTCTATTATAAATATTTGCTTTCACCAGACTTACGGAAGTATGTCACGGTGGCCGAGTGGTCTAACGCGCTAGCAGAGAAGAAACGCTTGGTTTGGAAGTATAGGAGCTCCCCTCGGGGCAGGGAAGTTTGGAAATATTGGAGGGAATATAAGTCAGTCCACCCGATCGGAGGTTAATTCAATAACCGTGGGATATGCACATTTGCGACTACCAACAAAAAAAAGACACCAGGCCGGTTTTAAGACGTGGATGCCTTCGGCATTCCACGTAACAAGCGCGAATGGAATCATTGTTTTATTAAGTTTACATCAAATTCTGAACGCGTTGGCACTTGTAAATTAAAGCCAATCAGTTTCCAGCTTGGCAACGCTTGATGCAAAGACTTTCCATATTAGGTCACACGGTATAATCAAACCACCCATTAATTTTCGGGTGATTTTATTGGCTTATTTACGTCACGTGGCGCAAACTCACAGGACAGTTAACATGCAATAACCCCCGTTTGCCAGCGCAAAAAAAGGCACCAGAAGAGTTTGCATTTTACGTGGGAAAAAAAAACAAATTCGTTTTTTGGAGTCTAGTGAAAGTGACATTAAAAAGCTGCAGGGGCCTGTTTCTCGAAAGTCCCGAAACTTTACGGGCCATTTTCGGGTGTCAAAATTCCCTTTGTATCTCAAGAATGGAGAGGATTTATGTCGTCAAACTTCACAGTCATTTTTCTTTTAGTTGCCTTGAAACCATGTTAAAAGATCGGCTTTCCAAAACAAGCGGTTGGCAGTTTTACAAATGGCTTTTCGGGCCCGAAAAGTTATCGGGACTTTTGACAAAGGGCCCCTGGTCGCAAATGCTGTTCCGGAAAGTACAACAGAAGTCAACAAAATATGCTGTTAACGTCTTTGAAGGTGAAGAAATTTATGAGCAGACTTTAGAGATTTAATCCAACGCGAACGTAAACTGAGTCATTTTATAGAGTAGAGAGTTTACTATCTAATACACCAACCGTTCGAGGGGAGAGAAAAATTCCAGACGCACTTGAAAACATAGCCTGCGAACGCAGACGTATTTCCGGCGGTCGTTTCTCTCTCCCGAAAACACTGTCATCCAGAGTTTTCACATTCCGTCTTTCATAGTTGAAATTTCTTTTTCAGTAAGCAAAAAGCGCTTTGTTTTCGAGTTTTCGACTCGCAGTGACAATTAAATGATTGATTTCTTTCCTGAGACCGACACGCTTTCTTTCTAGTCAAATTTTGAACAGTGCATCGAAGAAATACGAAAAATCGCTCGCTTTTTAGGAGCAGTTTTTTTGCGCGATATGAAAATTAATGGAAGGGTTACAAAATAAATAAACCCCTTTCTGGCTTGCCGGTATGTTGGCTGATAATGTCCTTGGCTGAAAGATTTTTCTCAAAGTTCCATATTTGCCCTCGAAGCTTGGCTTCTCGGCCAAATATTCATTTTTTGGACGATCTCTCGGCTGCGGACATTATCATCAGCAGCCGACATCCCAGCCGTTCGATGGGGTTTATTTACTAATTTGAGCTGATAACCGAGATTGAGTGAGCCAGTCAGAAAGCTAGAAAAACAATGTATTTATATGGGCCCGTTTCACGGAAGTTCCGAAACTTTTCGGGTGTTTTACAAGGACCATAAATCTCTTATTATCTTCAAACCATGGCGGTCTCGATGCATGCGGAAACTTTGAAATTCATATAGTTCATTAGGATCTTGCAAATCTGTTGAAAGACATACACTCGAGGGCGGAAATAAAGTGCAGGTGTTGCAGTTAAGAAAGCAATGCAATTCCTTCGTAAATCAGAGAAGAAGCACTGGCTATCGCCTTGTGTGCAACATTTTTGTTCTTACCACATTTTGACATCATCTGTGATCTAACAGACGCATGGCAACATGGAATCTATTTGTTTTATATAAAAAAACAATTAAAAGTTTTTGATGATGACGGCAGCTATGCGTCGGTCCTCTGCCATAAATCAAAATACGTGCATTGTTGAACTTATTATGTACAATATATTATCATTACTATTATTACAATTATATAATAACGTTTCTTCGTGAGATGTGATTAGCGTTCCACCAATGCATTGTTATAAGGCCGGACTATGTCTAATGTCAGGCATTAAAAAAATCACTTTTCCTCAGTGGGACCTCAGGCTTGCGTTCGTGAATAAATGGTGACAGTTCAGAGGAATACACAAACACTTGTGTCAGGTTGTCCAGCTCGTACGTCCGTGAAGAGAGCGTGTCTACGATTTGCAACCCACCAACGCTCTGAAATAGAAAGGACAGGTTCGACTGTGAAAGTCTTTTTTCCCCATTATTATTATTGCAACAGTCGACATCCCCCAAACCCCCTTGCTAAACGCCCTGCATGGGTATTAAATTTTTTATGGTTGTTTAATTCTCCCTCTCTTCAACCGGAGCAAATACCGCCAAATCCATGATCATAAGGTCATAGCAGATGATCAAATGTACCCAGCCCCTCCCAAGTAAATAATCTACTTTTAACGCAAACTTGAAGCTTTGATTTAACCGACCGGTTCATAATGTAACCGGTAACGTAATATGGTCATTCTACCATTAATCGCTTCACTATTTTACATGTAATTCAGCAGACTTACTTGCAAACCGGCAGCAAGCGGTAAGAGGTTTAGCTGTAATTCCACGACATTTCCAGGAAGGAGAGGACCAAGGCTCTACAAAAGCAGAGATAATGATGATGATTATAATTATAATTATTATTATTATTATTATTATTATTATTATTATTACTATTATTATCGGCAGTACAAACATAAAGGATGCTTCTTCCAGTTGAAGAAGAGATAAGACGCCTATGGCGTGGCCTATCTCTGCCATAAGCCTACCTAGATTACTACTAGCTTGCTAAAAGAAAAATTTGCACTTTATGAACTATTAAAATAAGATAATTTACAAAAATCTCAGCTTGAAAAACCTCATTTGCATCCGAGTCGCGTAGTTACAACAGAATTAACGATGGATTTAGTGAAAGCTATTTGTTCTTTTTGCAAATGTTCCATGATTCAGACAATTTACCTTGCCAGATGTGCCACACCACATCAAACCGCCATCTTTACTTTTGGTCATAAATAACTTAAGATCCATCTTTCTGTCACTAACGACATGAAAAAAAAGCTGATGAGAATTCTGGACAATTTTTTCCGCACAGGAACCCCACGCTACTAAATGAAGTGGTATCACAAAGAAAGCGTCTTGAACCCCTCACCTACATGTTACAACACCTAGAGGATGAGGGGAGAGAATACATCCACATACCCCTTCATAGTTTTTCGATCTATTTTAAGCTTCGCGCCATTCTATGATCAGAGGAAGTAATTACAACTAACCAATCAGGTGTCTTCCTTAAAATAGCCGCGCATCATTCCCACGGGCTAAATTTAGATTAAAGAAAATTATCATTGGAAGAGCCCATGCATTGTGGATGTGAACATGTGGATGTGAACTTGTTTAACATTAACTCGTTTCTTGCCAACAGGCCCTTTCCAAGTTCATGTCTGCCTCCTCTTTAAAGCGAGTCTTGAGGCTGGTTTCCATATGATCGCAAACGATCGCGGATCGCAGATCATCGCGGCAGATCGCAGACGATCGCAAAGAGAGCTGTTTCCATATAATCGCAGACGATCGCAAACGATCGCAAAGCCGGCACCAGCCATCATATATTTCGGTCAGCAGAAATGTCAAATGTACACGCGCTTTGTGCTCGCGGCGAAATCTTAGCAAACAACATGGCGGACATCGAGGAGGAAATTTTGCTGCAAGCAAAATTACTTCATCTTTTAGTCCTGAAGCGACGGCATCGTCAGCTTCAAAAGCAAAGAAAACATCGGTTTTGAGTTCGAAAAATATTCATGAAGAGACAAGAACTTGGGGCTTTCCACACACTGCTGAGATAACTTCGTGTTTCTGACAGAACAGTAACGAACATAAACGAACATTCAGGCCTTGGTTGCTAAGAAGCGTTGAATCATTTGAGTCAGAATTAAAATTATTATGGGATACGTTTCGATCGCAGATCGCAGAACTTTGGTTTCCATATGATCGAAAACGATCGCAGGATCCCAGAAGTGGGTTTCCATATGATCGCCGACGATCGCAGAACTTTATGCGATCTACGATCTGCGATTCACGATCGTCTACGATCATATGGAAACCAGCCTTAAGTGTGAAGTTTTTCTTATGATCATTCGTTTTCTTTCATATGTAAAGTAGAACTAATTACCATCACAAAAACTTCGCACTTAAGACTCGCTTTGAAGCCGGGAGGCAGACATGAACTCGGAAATGCCCAATTATCTACGGACATCGTGCAACTTCCAAAAAAAGCTAGAATAAGAGAAAAAAGTGAGAGAAGTGATCTTCGCACTCATCAGTGGACAATTTAAGCAATTGTCTCTTATAGACACCTCAAAAATTCAGGTGGCTCAGTCAACGGGATTTGCATCATCCATGCCAATGCAATGCTCTACCAAACGCGCTATGAAGCCACACAGTTGGAGCAGGTCAATGTGATGGGCTCACTGGTTTCCGTGAAGGACTCGATGAACGAAATGTGAATGTATAAGAGACAATTGCTTTAAATTGTCCAGCTAAGAGCAACGATCACTTCTGCCATTCGAATATAACCCGCACTTCGATACCCAGTCACTTCATTCAATAAGAGAACTATTAGGAATTTATGACAAGCCGAAGTGTACCATTTGCAGTTTGACGTTCCACGTAAACGGAATGCTAAATCTATGCAATACATAGCAATCCGCTACTTTTTCCTTCCAATTTTCGAATTACGACCCATTAAGGACATTGCACCCTGGTTTAGCAGGGAACTGGCATTTTTGCTCCCCGCTCTTGCTAAAAGCTTGAGTCCGGAACATCACAACATATCTCACCAAACGTATCGAGGCCCCTTTGCTCTTAACACTATAAGATCTATGACCCACTTTAACAGGTTACAGACAATCTGACCTTGTTTTATTTTATCGTGGATATAGGACTTCCTTACCATGTATTTCTCAAACTGATTTTCAACGGAAACCTTTTCTCCACCAAAACTGCATCTGGGATTTGAATTACACTCATTTTGATGTCTAAAACTGGCGGAGGCTGATGAAATGAACAGAAAACGTAGCTTTATATGAGAGTTTGAATTAAAATTTGCTGCCATTCATCTTGAAAACAAGCTCACGACTCGACCGTTAAGGTCTGGCAACAAACTGAGCATTTTTGAGCACAAAATGACTTCAAACTAAGTCGGAATCCGAAACAAAATACTTACCACTCTTTGGAGCTGACTGGTTTGAAGTCTTCCTCTTTCCCCGAACGCTGTCCTCCATACAATGTCCAACTTTCCAACGACATTTGTTATCTTAAGTTGAAACAAAAACAGTCTTTAAAAACTGCTTTAAAAAGCATTTCTCCAAAGTGCAATGATCTTACCAAAATGTAGGACAGGGGTACACGTCTGTATTAAAACGTGTGTTATTTTGTCTTGAATTGTATCAGACTTTAGGGCAGAGAATACTGGGATTCGCTTCTTGACGCTGATGGAAGAGCCAAGAGCTAGCCAAGGGAATAGAGAATTAGTTACAATGCAGTTCTCATACCATAGTCCCTTTCATTAAATTGAAGTTCTTTTTCTGTACATTTTAATACTATGTCAAAGAACATGGAGAAAAAGTAAAATGGACACGTTATAAAACACTTGTAACAATTTTTTACCATCATAGCATTCATACCTTGACATTCTTAAAAGTAGGAGAATGTGGTGTCAGCTTATAAAGGTATTGTCTGGTGTCATTCTGGTTCATGTAAGATCCTGTCCCAAATATACTCCTGCTGCTAGATTCCTCTCTGTCAAAAGCGTCATGAAAACAATCCAAATCACTAGAAGATGCTTGAAACGCATTGAGGTAATTCTGATTTTATAAAATAATAGTGTACAGCTAATTTGAATAACATTTGTACTCAAAACTGAATTCATCAATCCATTTTATTAATGTTTCTCTGTATTTGGTTGCCTCAGATTCATTGCCATTAATCTAAACAGCTGACAAAACAAATTTACTGTTTGTCCTACAGTAGCGATGTGAATCACCCAATATTAAAAAATGATGGCAAATGACACCATGTAAAGCCAAAATAGGTTACCTGTGAGCTTTCAAAACAGCTAGATTAAGTCAGTGATTGAGAACACCGAGGCAGTAAGAGGCTCGGATATTTAATTTTCTCTTATTCCGTGTCACAGCTAAATTGCTTTGCATTCTAGTTAAAAAGTGTAATGGAAAGCAATTTTTGATGTGAAGTAGGGATTAGACCACAGCAATTACGAACTTTGTCATGGGTCACAATGCGTCCACTTTTACTATCAATTTTTTTTACAATGATGCAAATAAAAATTGAAAGTTTAAGCATCAAAATAATTATGTTTGCTACATGTATGCTTGAAGGGGTTTATCTCAACAAGCAAAACTTACTGTAATGTTGGACATTAAAGCTAGCTACATGTTGAAAGGATACTGCATCAACTAAATTTCAAATCATTACAGGTACAATCATTCTAAGGAGAGAATGTTTTCTGGAACCCTAAGTTCTTTGTGAGGAAGAAGAAGTTTAATATTAGTTACCCACTGGCTGCATCCCCTTGCTGCTCATATGGGATGGTATTCAAATCTGTTGCTGTGTAATCAGCTGATGGCTCTAACTTGACAGATTCCATCACCATTGGGCTGGATGTTATGTTCTGTACTTGAGCCTCAAGAAACACCTCATCATCCTTTGGTTCGAAACAACATATTGTTTAAGTGCATACTGAGGCTAGTCAGGGCCTTATTGGTTTGTTTTTCTGCATGAAATGATTATACCTGTATAAACTACATGTGGGCCCAATGCAATTTGGCCAGGATTTCAACCACAAACTAAAATTTCAACTAGAATCCAAGCACTGGAGTTACCTAGACTATTTCTAAGAGCCATCATTTGAAACAGACATTTATAACACCGTAAGAAATAAACTAGTAAATTAAATTTGCAGTTAGTATTTAGAGCTGTAGACAAAACATTAATTTAAGCCTGTACTGCTTACCGCAGCATTATAAAACATTGTCTTGACATCAAGAGGCTTCAGGACCTGGAAAACAAGTAAACAATAACATCATTTTTTTTATTAATTTAAGGCTAGGGGAAAACAAATAATTGAAATACCAATTCGGTTTTAATGCATTACTTCCGAAATCAATACAGGCTACACGTACATTTACATTGTACTTGCAGTTATCATTAATTCTACTTAGTACATGTATACAGGTAACTACATGTACATGTAGTTAAAGGGGGGGATCCAGGATTTTTCTTCTACGGAAGGGGTGCACCACTAAGGAATGGCATAGCTGTCACTGGAGAAGTTTTTTTTCCTTTTTTCTTCCAGAATACCAGTTGTATTAGAAAGCTGCAGGTAATCTCAGGGGGAGGGGGGTGGGGAGTGCACACCCACTGCACCCTTCCCCTAGATCTGCCCCTGCTAGTTTACCTAAATGCTGTTGTTGTTTTTATTGTTATTGTTTTTTGAGTTATGGTCGTTGCAGTATAACTTGTAATCTATATTTTGATAATTAAATCTCTTTAAAAATATAAATAATTAAATAAATAATGGTAGAATTGCTGCCCAGGGGAAGGGAGATGTTCATTTATGCTTGCGGCAATTTAAGCAATTTAATGACAACAATAGTTTGTGTGTGGAAGGGAGATTTTAATAGGTCTTGAGCAGGGATGGTACAAAATGTGGACTCTCAATGGACCTCCTTCTGGACCCATTAGAGAGAAGAACGAAAACTATAGTTGGTTTTCCCAGTAACATCATCAAATCCTAAAATCAAAATCACAAGGTCTTCTGAATTTTTTATCTAAAGGAGGTTGAAGACCCAGTAATTTTTTTTTTGACCTCCTTCAATGGACCTCCTTCTGGACCCATTCGAGAGAAAAAAGAAAACTATAGTTGCAGGTTTCCCCAGTAATGTCATCAAATCCTAAAATCAAAATCACAAGGTCTTCTGAATTTTTTATCTAAAGGAGGTCGAAGACCCGGTAATTTTTTTTTTCAAGTTTCCAGTTCCTTGACGCCTTTCATTTTCAAAATATAGCATTTTGAATTTCCGAATTGTCTCCTTGCGTGACACCATGATACAAAGCTTTTGGTTGAAAAAAACAACTATCCCTATGAATCTTAGCAGTTTAAGCACTTCAAGTAAACTTGGAGATATGCAAATACACATGTATTTTATCTCATGTGAATAGTAAGCGCTTTCATCACAAAGCAAACTTCAGATGTTTTCGTTGATTAACGGCCGCCATATTGGTGGAGCACATGGTGTCTCCATACAAACTCTAGCTCTCTCAGAGATCATAGATGTACCGCACAGACCTGAGAATTGAAGAGATCGATGGTTAAAAGATTTCAATTGTTTCCTACAACATTCCAAGTTCTTGGCCTTTTTCATATTTAAATTTATTTTTTTGTTGTGCGACAGTGAAACTATCTATAGTTTGAGGATACGCGACGCTAATTAAAAACGAAAAACAGAGCACTTCTGTGTAACAAGATCAAAGTGCACATCTTAATTCCTGCATTTGCACATAACTACAATTCCTTGCACCTTTGACCACATCTCTTGCATTTCAAAGAAAAATGTGTTCTCCAGATAAGAGATCTGCCTCATTCGTTCACTTCAGGCTCACTCACTGTGGGAGCAATAACTGCCACTTTTATAGCAATCAATTGGACACCTTATGCCTGCAGTATTAATTAACAATTAACAATTAACATTTCAGCATGTACTATCAAGTTGCACACGGGAGGTTGCTGAGCATGAAAGAAGTGCAAGAGTTGCACAGGACAATAGCTGAGTGGACTCTAGCTTCTTGAGTGCTTCGCAAACCTCCCAAGGGCAACTATTTAATTTTAAGCAATAGAGGACGTTTTCCGTGTTTCCATAGCCTCATCTAAGCATGAGGGGGAGTTGGGAGAATTTGAGACAGTTATGTAAACCCGAGACCTAGTCGGGGGTTTGCATAACTGTCGAGAATTCTCCCAACTCCCCGAGTGTTTAGATGAGGCTATGGAAACAAGGAAAAAAGTTCTCTATTGCTTTAATTTATAAATATTCCTCAAAGATAATTCGACAAATGAAGGAAAATGCTGGTTTTTTACTTTTTGATTGAAACAGATTTTCTTGATACACGCTCATATTTCCTACCAGCCTGGAATCAAAACACACGTCTGACAATACATAACCAATCAAAATTTGTGTGATGTCACAGTCGTGTTTCCATACTTTCATCTAAACACATCTATTGACCAATGAGAATGCGCGTACTATCCTAATTATTTTATAAAACTTGATAGTACACACTGCAACCATTACAGTTACATGTACCTTTTTGTTTTATTACAACATACATGTAACCAAAACATCTCTTGACAGTTTCACATCCTTTGTCTTCCTCTTTGAATGCTTCTCGCTCATTAACTTGATGAGCTGGCTTCCGCTTAGGCTCTCAAATCACTTTGCCGGTGGTTCAGGTAAAATACCCGCTAACAGGTTTTTAAAAAACCTGGGAAGAAATCTGAGCATTTCCGGTGGTAGACTGGCCGGTCATTATTGTATTTTGCAAAAAAAAAAAAAAATTTCCCAATGTACATGTCGCCCGTGAGCAAATAGTACATGTAAATGGGTAATTAACCAGTCACAGCCTGCACTTTACATGTACTTTTGTTAAGTTATAAATATTAATTTATTCTATTTTCTCACTTTGAGACAAAAATGTAAGGAAAAGCACAGGCACTGGTCAGATCACTCAGATTATTAAGATGTTCACTTAAGTCACCTGAAATTTGTAGAACTTCCTGAAATACATTTTTTCGCCTGCAAGGGATGCATAGCTCACAGCACACACAAGGCTGATAAATAAATAATAATTACCATAAACGTTAATCAAGAAAAGAATACGTGTAAAGACAAAAAAATAAAATTGGCCACTGGTTTAACCCACTTACTGAAAGGGCAACATTGATAAATAGTCAGTGTTTCTGTTGTTAAATTGCATACATGTAGGCTAACGCTCATCATTTTCTCAGAAAATTCACGCGAAATCAGCCATTTTTTACCAATTGTTTTTCAGCGAAATTCCCATGAAATTGGCAGTTTTTTTTCCGTGACCCATGATAGCCCATTGGATGCAGCAGTTTGGCAAGTTTATGATAGCATTTTAGTGAAAATCAAGGCAAACTAGCCGGCGGTGTGAGGCAAAGCAGGCGGCGGTATACTGCCGGTAACCGGCTTCTATTGAAACCCCTGCTTACTAATAGTAGAATATCCAATAAATTATAGAGTAGAAGAGATCATTAAATGAGATTGTATACTGAATAAAACTAGATTTCAAAATACTGTAGACAAGAGCACAAAAGTCACCACAGCATGTATAGGAGAGTAAGATATTACACGAAAGTGAGAAATTATTTCTTCTCCAGCCACCAAGTGGTTGAAAAATACAACAACAGTCATGTCAGCAAGGATACAGAAATATCATGACTTGTGTCATTTTCCACAAAAAGGATCGATCAATCTTTTACATGGAGAATGTTCAAAGTTCTGAAACAGGCCACCATAGAGTTACTGTTACATTTTGTAATTGTTATGATTTTCAAAGCAGAGGTTGGAACAAGCTTGTTGGCAAGTACGTTAAGTTTGGATGATGTTAATTAATACTCATCGCATAAACCTTTCTGCGCAACATGTACATGTATTAAGATGTATTTTGATCTTAATTGGAAAGTATTCATAAGATTAATACTTGACACATTACATAAGAATGCTACGTAGGGGCACCTCTAGATTAACTATCGTTGTGCCCCAGTTAGCTACAATTATAGTGAAAAATTGATAATCATCATCAAATAAAAGAAACTATTAAAGACTTAATAATAAAGAAATTGCAATATTTAAGTATTTAATAATGTAACCTCATTATACAAAGAAGTAGGGTAAAAGAAAAGAAAGAAAGTTAATAAAAGCTACACAAGTGACAAAAATAATTAATTTTATACAGAACAACTCCATGCCAATAAAGCAGTATAAATTTTCAGAATACCCCACCACTATTGTCTTCTTAAAGCAACATTGTTTGAAGAACGAGGCATATCAGTCTATTCGTATGCAAATTTAGAGGTTGGGTATTCTAGAAATATTGTCTGAAATATAATTTTGTTACTGAGAAATGTCCCTTGCCAAAAATCAGTGTGTTGACTTGCACATATGACATGATCGAAGATGGCAAAGGAAAATTAATAAGATGTACGAAAAATGAAATTGCTAATTAAAAGCTTCCCCTATGCACAGGATCCTCAAGATTAGAAATTGTGCTTTCCTAATGTGAAGCGCAATTATTATACTCACATGTGAGTTCCAAGTTCTTTGACTTCGTGCTGTATGACCTGATCAAAGCTCTCCTCGGGGTCCAGTTTAGCAACTGGCATGTTAGCTGTCCCTGACAGGGTTAATCTCTGAGATGATGTCTGCAAATCAGTCTAATTTAAAAAGGTAAACAGTATTGAAGTATAAGTTGTTATTAAGGACGGCGCCTACTATTGTTATTGCGCATACGTTCTGCACATCTGGAGATACTCGGATTTCCTATGGGTAGTGCTTATTAATACAGGGATATTTTTGCACGTTTTAAAACTATCCGGAAATAGTAGATCTTAGTAAGTAATCCTGGTATCCACAGAGAAAATGGGGGGTAACCATGCATTTTTGAGAGATAATTAAGGTTCAATTTGAGAAAGAACGCCATACATTTCTTTGTATTTTAAAGCCTTTTACAAATAATTATTATTCATCAATTATCTTTGAAAAATGCGTGGTTACCCCCAATTTTCTTTTTGGATTTCAATAACACTTGTTAAGATCTACATTTTCTGCATAATCACACACTGGGGCAAAAATACCTTTGAATTAGTAGGCACCATCCTTAACTAAAGGTAAAAATATGTAAAAAGAACTTACAAGTATATGTAGCTCAACACTAATTTGGGAAATTATTTTTAAAACACTTCCTTCCCTTTTGTCTTTCCTTCCACTGATTCAAAAGAGTTGGCAGGTGCCTAGAATAGTTGGGTTGCCAGGATAAATTACCAGCCATGGAGACAGTATTCAGTGTGGGGGCTGGCTGAACACAGTACTAGTGGAGGCCCCTAAAACCCCAGGCATCTTCCTTGCATATATCCTAGTGAGGTATGCAGTAATTAACTACCGGAAAACTAAATTCAATGTCTAATAACAATAATTATTACCATTATTATTATACTGATAAGTATTCATTTCAACCATACACTGTGAGGATGGCTCACCTTGATTACAATGTCTTTAACTGGTTGATTACTGTCATTGTGAACAGTTACATAACTTGAAAAAACTTCACCAAGGAATATATTTCTGAGCATTAAAGGAGACTTAAAATTAGCCAGTAATTACAGTGTACCAAAGATATATTATGTCAGTAACAATCTTACCGTAAGTTGAATGAAAAACAATAATTCACCCACACTTATACTTTTCAAGAACTTGACACCAAACGCATTATGGCCACCAAACTTTTTTATGGTTTAGGATTTATACTGCACAAACACGTGCAATGGTAGTTAACAATTCTTTCTCTAAGGTGAGAATTTTGGACACCAGCTAGCATTCACCAGCATGTCCCCAACAAATTAAAATAAACTGAACTTGTTGATTTTTAATATTATTACAATAAGTTCAACTTTCATGCAACAAATAAATAATGAAAAAAAACAAACAAAAAACCCTATTCCCTCTTCACAAAAGAACCTGTTACACTGTATATATTAAGTCAAAATTGACACAAAAGCATAGGGAAATCCCTACGACTATTTATATAACCCTTATCAGTATTAAAACTCATAGGTATGATCTGTAATATTATTACAAATTAATGTACAGTGTATTCATCTGCAGCCTGATTTGTTCCTTAAGAGAATGGGGATCTGGTTAATTGGTAATGACTGAACAGCAGGTTAGTCAATGAAGATAAGTATATCACTATCATCATTAACATTAACATTGCCATTGTCATTGTTGTTCTCCTTTTTATTATTATTGAATGCACTGATGAAAGCTCTGAGTCAACTCACCCAAATGACTGTGGCAAGACAAAAAGCTCTCCTAAGGCAAATGCACGGAGGCCTTTTACTGATGTTATGTCTGACATTTGAGCATTTTCAAAGGTAACACCTGAAATTGTCAAAGCAGGTTGTTACACTGTATGTTAAAGGATTAAATCAAGATAAACATGTACTGATCTGCACTGCAACATCGTCACAAGAAAATTTCGACAGATTGATTCATCACATCAACTCAAGTTGACCTGTCAATTCGACTCAATCAGACTGAGTTAATCTGCCAAAATTTTCAACATTCCCTATTCGCCGCTCTTTCTGAATTCTTTAGTCCCTTGTAAACCGACTACCTGTAATTGGAGAGACGGGTCGAGTTGGGTCGACTCGGATACACAACGCAATTGAAGTCAATCGGACTGAGTCGTTCTGCTGACATTTTCTACCCTCCCTATTCACCATTCTTGCTGAATTTTGTAAGCCTCTCGCATAACAAAGACCGACTCTTGGTCTTTATGGAGAGATGCCAGGTCTTGTCTGGATCAATGGGTAGACACAATTCGATCTGACTCAGTTTGGTGCATTGAAAACCCTCGATTATAACAGACTCAGTACATTAGCATGGCATTTTACGACAGACTCAGTACATTAGCATGGCTTTTTACATGTACTTTGACAGCCAAATCCATGTCCCTGAGGCAAAATGAAGCAGGTATTTTCACAAAGCTGAAGGAGTGTTACAAAGATGAATCAAACCCTTCAATGTCCCACTTAACTCACTAATTAACTTTGACTGACCAAGTCCATCTTACATTTTTTAATGCGACAAACCCCTGAAAAATCCATTTACATGTAAGTTTAATTCATTTCATTATTCGACACTGAATATGTCAAATGAGAGTATGATCAGGGTACTAATTTTGTCACTTGAAGACTTGGAGTGTAACAGGCATGTGGTTTAATTTACTAGAAAAGAAGATAACACATACCTGGTAAATCTTGCAACTCATTTGTTACCGGCACACTGGTGTACAAAGATGGCCTTGTAAGTCTCATCACTAAAGTGAGATATTTTAAACCCAGTCAGTCATCAACTAAACGCCATCAAGTGTTGATTATTTAGCTCAAAGCATATTTGAAGATGAAAAATACCGTAAGATCAAAAAGAAAACTTCAATCCGCGTGTACCTCTTAAAGTCAACGAATGTTCTCTCTCCCGCAGTCCGGTGTCCATTTTGTTTTGACGCTCTATGTATAATTCATGCGAATTATATGACAACTTAATCGTGCTATAGCTTTCCGCTGTTCAAATTGATGTATTGATCGTAGATTCGCAAATATCACCGGCGACCGGCAGACCGGCAGGGTCCTCGCAAGGTCCGAGGCAGGCAAATCAACAAATTTTGGAATTCTGAAAGACTTCTTAACATCTAAAATGGCAAATGCGTCGCATTGCACATCAAATTCAAAGACTCGTCAAAATGTAAGTGTTGCCTGATAGGATTATCGTTCTTCATTTACAAAGCAATAAGTTTATATGTACATGTACGTGGCAGCTGCGCGCAACGGGCATGGAACTTTTGGAAATCTGAATTAGGAAAACAAAAACACGAAGATCCTCAAGGGAAAATGAGAAATCAAACAGCAAATGGCAAAAGACATACTTTCTGTTTTTACTGTCTCTTACGAGTCATCTCAAACTGGCACACACTGGGTGAAGTGTCACCAAGGACGTTGGCTGCGCATGCCGCTAGCGCTTGGTAGATTTGCATAAAAATAGAATTCAAATCCGAGAGGATTTAAGTTTGGTACACCATCATGGCCCCCATTCCTTTGTTTTGGAACACCAGCATGGCTGCCATCACGTGAAAACGCTCGATAGGACATTCGCATGATGCAGGCCGGGCTGTCAACCCCTTAAATCTTCAAATATTGAGAATTGTTAGGAATGTTTATTTTAAATGGTCCCCGATTATAAACTTTAAGATCTTGAGAAAGCTGGATCAAAGGCTCGCAAGTTTTAGAATGCAATGCATGTGTACCCCACTGAAATAATATGCAGCACAGGAGTTTTGGGCTTTCAGACTTTTAAACTCACATTTTGCATATAATAATAAATAAAACAAACAAATAAAATGCAGATCCTGACTGGGTTTGCCATAATGGCAACCCAGTAATTATGTTGCATTATAACACTGAAATTTAATCTATTGAGCCTTTAATGTCACTTTTCCCTGGATCCTGAATGCTCTGATTTGATTGCATCTGATTTGATTGCATCCCTGTTTAACCAAAAAAAATTATTGACATAAGTGCCATGTTTTCACACAAATTTCTCTTTCACGCTTTGCCACCTCCTGAGTGATTGTAAGATTTCTCTTGTATTAATGAAGGAGCTGCTATTGTTAATGAGCTGTTAAGGAGTCATTTTGTCACCTGACAATTACTCACGGCTAAAATCAAGAAATTGTATTAAAACTAGTATAACTCGTGTCAGGTCATTTATACATGTATGATATGTCACACACACTGTACATGTCTAGTTAAGTTCAAAAAGAGTTATTACAAAATGATCATTAGTATGTACTCGTAACTTTCTTTTGGGTACTGTACCGGTATGTTTGGGACTAAAAATCGTAGGAGGAGAAAGTCAACTACGAGTAAGAGTTTTCCGTACTGAGCATGCGCATATAAGGTTTGAAGGCCGACATTTTTTCAAAGGACATGTGCTCTGAACAGAAAAGTCATACTCATAGTCGTTCTCGCCCTCCGATCTAAAGGTCCCTATTGGCTCCAATGAAGTCCAGTTATCTCCAGGGCTGATCGCATGATACATATGACAAACAGGGTATAGCACTAGCTTATTTATAGGACGGTATAATATTTTAGGTTCATACAGTATTGTACAAAAGTAATGCAAACCAAATTCATTGAATTCTGCTAATATTTGGTGAAAATTAGCAATATTTCTTTTTAAGCGAAATCTAATGATATTTCGAGAGACCCATTGTTCAATGACAATCATTATGATATTTTGCACCTGTCTAGAATGAAATCATTCATACAAAATTTTGGAAATAGTCATGATGATTGATGATTCAAGCAAAATAGCAATGGCACTAAGCAATTTTTGTGAGCGAATTATTGACGTAATTCGAGCAAAATATTGCTGGCAGAGAGTAATAATTTGAGCGACCCTTAGCCTATTTACATGCAAGTCTTATAATTATGTAATTAAGTTTGAGGCTTATCAGAACTGAGAACATTGGAGTTTTCCTAGTGCGCAATTTGAAAAGGCATGGGAAGTTAAAACAACCTTGCTTGAGCATAATAACTTGACCTTTCAGTGTTTTGATCTTACATGCTTCATTACATTACAATTAATGTACTGTATGAGGATTGTGTCCTAGATACTTGTCAAAAATAACTTGAAACGATGATCACGCTATGGGCCTCAAACTATTAATTACTAGTACTGAAATTCGTTTGTCACTGTGTCAGTGTCACGTCTTTAGATTTTCATCGCATTGACTTTTAAAGTTACTTTCAATTTACTTAGTACCCACTTCTATGATTAGTTGACAGCGTAACAACAGTTACTGTTCTATTTGGTATTTATACAGTGCATTTTAGTAGGTAATAATAAAAATTATTATTATTATGGTCATCTTAATTAAATTATAAATAACTTGAAACATTTCTTGCTTTTGCTCGTTTCACGTTGCAGGTACTGGAATGCCGAGTCTGTGATGATGTCTTTAAACTCCAAGGTGATAAAGTACCACGTTTGTTACTGTGTGGACATACAGTATGTCATGACTGTCTATCACGTCTACCTGTCCGCGAACGCACTATTCAATGTCCATTTGACAGACAGTCAACAGAGTTGAGAGATTCAGGAATCTGGGGTCTAAAGAAAAACTTTGCATTGCTTGAACTTCTTGAAAGACTTCAGACATTACAGGAACCACTGGCAAGCTCAGATAATGATAAAGCTGATGAATCAGTACGGTGTGATGAAAATGAGGATCATATTGCTAACATTTACTGCACAGTTTGTCAGACAAACTTGTGCAATGATTGTGCAGAGGAGACGCATTCAACCAAAACGCTTGTGAAGCATCGAAGAATTCCAGTCTCTGAGAGACCCAAAGAAAAGGCCAAGTGTGTGCAACATTCTGCACATGTTATAGAGTTTACTTGTTTAGAAGAAGGATGTCGGGATAATTCCTTAATGTGCTTTGTTTGCCGTGATTATGGTAAACATCAAGGGCATAAACACACTCTGCTAGAAAATGAAGCTGAGAACATGCGAGCATCAGTGACTAATGCCATTCAGCATATCAGAACTTTTACAAGTGAAGTTGATGGATCAGCAAGGAAGCTCTCTTCTGTCATTGATGCTATTGAAGGTTTGTGTTCAAAGGGTCTGTCTTCATTGTGATGCTTTTAAGACTAAGTTAAAGTCCCAGATGACGTACCATATTTATCCGTGTGCGGTATAAGTCGACCCTTCACAACTTAAAAAATGCTGAAAAAAATCACCCTCGACTTAAACATGGGTCAAAAATTGATAGCCAAGTTCCAGCCAAATAACATCTTTGCAAAAAGGGTAATAATTGTCACTAATGTGTGAATACCCACGTGATGGTAAACGTCCCTCTTTAATCTCACAGGCGTAGCTTTGAAATGCCCTCGATTTGTCTTATTTGAATAATGCAGAAACTCCAACACAATCTTAAAATTTACAAACCTGATGTTTCCTGTTGAATTCCTGTTTAAAACTCTTTTTGCTACCACACCCTGAATTTGATGCACTCTGCAATCACACTCTTAAGATTCGTAGAATGCCACCATTTTCATCGATTGCCCTGGAATTTGGTGTGTTTACTTTTGAGATATGGCCCCAGTTTCCCTGAAAATCTTATCTTTGTAGCTTAATCATTATGCCTACATAACATGCATTTATCATGATGATGAATTGCCATAAACGTCATTTTGAGACTTAACTTGTGATTTTTTCATGTGTTCATTGTCAAGTCTCAAAAATGCAAGATTAGTTTTGCAAGAAAATATTTTTTTGCAAAACTAAATTATTAAAGAAAGCAGTATTTTGCCCCCAAAACAGATCAACTAAATAGGTATTTAAGAAATCAACATGCATTATTTTGTAGAGGCCAGTTCACAGTTTAGATTATAAAAAGGTAATACTGTAGCTTTGTAAATGTCCTGGTTGAAGTTTGAAGCAGTATTTTGAAAGTTACATACACTGTAAGGTGGGAACCTGCAGTTAATACCGTCTTACAGTACCTCCTGTAAGCACAGCTGAAGATGTCTATCTTCTCCAGACTCAATTGTCAAGGATCCATTCACAGGAAGCTACATGTACAAGTACAATTTGTATTGGGGGTGTAATAATAAGAGTACTCCGTCATCAATCTATCTTTCAGCATGTCCAGGGATTGAGTCTTTTGGTTTTCCACTTGCTGGCTTTTTTCAGAATCTTGAGATCTAATAAAAATTAAATGTTACATGCAGGTGGTGTGGTAGTACAAGAAGATGAACATGGTGCATCCATTGTACATCATATCAATGGCACTGCAGAAGACTCCAGAAGCAAGGTCAGAGAATATTTTGATGACCTACGAGAGACAGTCAACCGACAAGAGGAGGCTGGGCTTGCTGTGGTTAATAATTATGTCAGAGAGAAGCTGTTTTCCCTACGGCAACAACAAGAAGATATGGCTGTTTTATTGTCACAAGTCAATTCTGTCTGCTTAGAGTGTGAGAGAGCACTGAAAAGAAGTGATGCTGAGGTAAGATAAGTATTAATAAACTGTCATCCTGAAAAGGTATAAAATGGTAATACAGTTGGAAGACAGGAAGACTTCCAAGAACATTTTCAAAGCTCTTTGGTTAAAATTGAGACCCTGAGGGTGCTGAAATTAAAATATTTTTACTCGTAAGCATTGGGCATTACAGCTGTAATATTATTTAAAAGATCTATTTGCAATCAGCCCGTGAATAGAAACTCTTGGTTTTGCTACAATGGAAGAGTCCTTGCTTGGAGGAACTAGATAACCTAAAGGTATGATAAATTTATTATTTATTAATGATTTCTGGACAGCCTAGACAACCTGGCAATGGTCAAACCAAATAGTCTGCTATAATAAATTCTCTTGAAACTTTTATCAAGAGCATAATTATTATTTTAGCAACATTTTGTTGAGCTTTTTAAATTTAAGAGAACAACATAATGCCTCCTATCTATTAAAAAGCTCACTAATTGGCTTAGTTCTCTAAAAAAAAAACAGACATCCCAGGCATCAGCTGTTAGATCACTTTATAGATTAGGGATTTTTAAGTGATATGCAAATTGATGCCACATTCAATTTGTAGGTAATAGAAGCCCGGAACAGTATACATAGTATTCTGGAAACAGTACAAGAGCAACAGGAACAATTTACAAACATTGCTAGCCTGTGTGATACAGATGCTGCCATCCCTGTGGCTTTCACAAAAGACAACAGGGTGCATATTGGTCCCAAGATGGAAATGAGACTGGTGGTGCTGGGACTTGATGGTGCCGGAAAAACCTCTATTTTGTTTAAGATGAAGCAAGATGAATTTGTGTCACCAATCACAACCATTGGTATGACAACGCAGTGTCTGAGTCTTTGTCTTGTTCTGTTGTTGCTTCTTTTTTGTTTCTTCAACACAAGGAAGGCTGGCTGCGAACCAACTCTTATTAATATCTCTTATGAAGGGCACATTCATATAGCACCATGCTCTTTAAGGACGTTCGCGCGAAAATCTTCCCACCTTGAAATTTGTTTCATTTCTCGCCTGAAGTTAGGTCATAAATTACTTATTCCAAAAGTGGGGGGTCACTGACTTTGTTTCGGAGAAAAAGGCAAGGGAAAATCCCCTAATTTCGATAGATAGGTCATCATAACAAGAACTACAAAAACATGCATTCATTTTGAACTAAGAAGTTCATAACGTAATAAAAACATTTTTAAAAACCAACCTCATATTTACGCAACGTCACTGACTAAAACTAACCTTCCTAGAGTTTTCAAAACTTTCAACCATTACTCCATTAGTGACCTTTTGCAGCCTCCCAGTCCTTTCTCTTCAACGTTTCATGATGAATTGGAAAATAAATGTGCCATTCTTTAGCCGACCTAGAAATTCTTTCCTGGCGTTTTTTGTCGCCATAAGGTCTTAACTAATGCTTGAAGTAATGCGCAACATTACAGTTGCATTACCTGCACATTAAAAGTTGCGCACAAACAATTGGCGCGAACGTCCTTAAAAGTTCATTTTTAATTAATAATAATTTATTTTGCTTTTTTATGGCAAAGCCCACTCGGTGTATTTTTCATGGTCCTGTTCTAGTCCCTCCCAGGAGGTGTTAAGTTGACCTTGCTCTTAAAGTTACCCTATGCTTGTCAATCTGGTGTTGCTCAGTTTAACAATATCTAGGTCAAACTTCTAAAGTCACTGACCATGAAGTTAAGTTAGTTTTCTCTTACTTTCAAGTCTAGTAGTATTAAACAACCATGTCAATTAAGTATCACAGTTTTTTTTGTTTCAAGGTACAGGGGGGTTGGAAATCAGACTGCGTTGTACTACTCTTAGACTAATACTGTGTTCAGGTCTCATTGAAAGAACCAATGTTTCAGCATTTTGTTTTGGCTTGGTGCTATCCCATGTTATCTTTGCCTTTGCTATTACTAATAATTATGTTTCACTTTCCATTAGGTTTTAATGTGGAAACTGTGGAACACCGCAGCTTAAAGTTTACTCTGTGGGATGTAGGTGGACTGCAAAAACTTCGTCCTCTTTGGAGGCACTATTATCTTAATACACAAGGTTTGTTTTGTCATTAGATCATGATAGCCAACTGAAATGCAATATTGAGCTCATGTGTATGTCTCTGCAAATCCCATAAAATGTAGGTGTTACAGTTGTATTCTATTCTGTGGTTTGGTTTCAGAATGCCAGTTAACCTACTACGTAACCATCCAAATCAGGTCAGATTTTCACACCGGCGGCATGGTTGAGAATTTGGACTACCATATAGACCTGCCTTTTCTAGTTTAGTCTGCAAATGCCCAGACTTTTTAAGTCTTCTCAAATAAGGACTATAAAATGTAGGCCCTGTCTCACAACCTATCAGTGTTGATAATCTCTGTGGGATGATATGGAACTCGCACACCCTTTGCAAACAGCATGGCGTGGAATATTCCCCATGGTGTGTTCTGTTCTTAGTTTCTCTCCTGCAAAAACTGGCCAGTCTGATGTCTATGCTGCCCCAAAAAGGCTTTTGGTGTATGATGCAACCTTTGCAGAAACAGCCATAAGTTTTTGTGGACTTTAATTTCAATTTTGTCAGGTGCTGGAAGTAGTACGTGTTAAAGTACACTGTTAAGTGCACTAAATTTCTTTTGATTCATTATCAATACTTTTACTTTCCTCAGGTGTGATTTTTGTCATAGATAGCACCAATATTGAGCGTATTTCGGAGGCTCATGAAGAACTTGCAAAGCTAATGGCAGAGAAAAGATTGAAAGATGCTCTGTTACTGATATATGCAAACAAACAGGTACATACCAGCAAAACAAAACAAATATTATTATTTTGCATGATTGTGAGTAACCTTTCTTTGCCCTCAACCCACCATTCTTCTAGGTTAGTGCATGGCAACCCCGGGGGTGGGACTCCCATATGAAACAGACGGGGATGCTCGTCGTCTCGCTTAGGGGTGTAAATTTTGGATTTTGGTCTTGCTTAGGGTGTTCCGGGCAAAGCGCCAATATTTTATGCCAGCAAGGTCTCGTTTAGGGTTCCGCGAAGTAAAACAGAATTACGCAAGGAGAAACAGAAGTCAAATTTCCTTTTAAATTTTCTTTTTAGATAAAAGCATTCCATGATTATGCCTTTTTATCATTAAAACTCATTGCGTGTCTTATTTTTGTGTTTTTAAACGGTCTCTTTTAGGGGTCAAAATTCGCTTAAGCCACGCCTAGATTGGTCTCCTTTAGGGGTTAAATTCAAAATTTCCGACGAGCATCCCTGTCTGTTTCATATGGGAGTCCCCCCCCCCCCCCCCCCCCGGGATGGCAACCCAAATAGCTATTATTAAAGTTATATTATTCACTGAAGTGAGGGTTATTATAATGGTGGAATACTTATCATGTCACAAGGTCAACGTATACCCATCACTTTCACTAACTGAGGTTTGTTTGAGTGAAGTTGTGAGGTGAGTTAACACTAAAACTCTCAACATGAATTACATGTAAGCATGAGAAGAAAGGCAAGGTGCAATCCATTACAAGGAAGTGCAAGCCTATCTCCTCAAGCTATGAGGTCAACGGCCGCACCATCCAGTCCTGTGAGGAAGAGCATGACCTCAGCGTCTTAGTAGACTGTGACCTGATCTGGCGCACCCAAGTCTGTCATCAAGCTGCACGTGCTAACAAGTTGCTAGGATACATAAGGAGGAATGCCAGGTACATTCGAAGTACTTCTACAAGGCGCACTTTGTATCTTGGCCTAGTGCGTAACATGCATTTTGCATAGGCAACTCAGTACTGGGTGCCTCAAGCAATAGAACTCATTTCCAAACTTGAAAAAATTCAAAGACGTGCAACCAAATTTATTCTCCAATTACCTTTTAGCACAGAAATATCTTATAAGGAAAGGTTAATATCTCTAGATCTTCTTCCCGTATGTCATTGGCATGAACTACAACCTGGACAATCGTCAAACTTTTAAAACCATCTGCTTGAAATGCAACTCCGCAAGATTTCTAGACGTACCAATAATGTGCTGCATGTAAAGTGTTTTTTTCTTTCCTTCTTTTACTTACATTTTATTCCTGGGCCCGCAGTAATTGGCTACTCAGCAGTTGCGATGTCCCTGCCAAAGTTTTGTATATATTGACTGTATGTTTTGGTTTTCTTTTTTTTTTTTTGGGAAAGGGGGGGGGGTTTGGTTTTTTTTTTGGTATCATACAGGCAAAGCTAATAAAAAATTAAAAAATAAAGCAATTCACAGTACTATGCTAGCACAGCTCTTATGGTGTTGGTAGGAATTATTTTAACAGCTGCATTCTCTCTAATCAACATGTGCTGCCCCAAGATAATGTTTGTATTTTGTGTTATTAAAATACCTGTTTATATGCAAAAAAAAGTCTGGCAAAAGCCTTGCAAGTCGTGCACTTTTGTCAAAGATGCGCATCCTTTTATTATCCTTTTATTATTCAGACTTTCTTTACCGGCTCTTACATGTACATTTAAATCATGCTTGTTTGTTGAAAAATAGATAAATGTGACTGTCTAATCAGGCTTGCTACTCAAAAAAAGGAATGATGTCTTGTCTTCATCCTACACCTTTTCAATAAAACAATAATTTTTTTCAGGATTTGCCAAGCGCTCTCACTGTGGATGTTCTTACAGAGCAACTAGCCTTGCATAAGCTCTGCTGTGGCAGAAGTTGGAACATATTTGCTTGTGACGCACATTCTGGTGAAGGTTTACATGAGGGATTAGACTGGTTGGCAAGGCAGCTTATGTCTGAGTTTGCACAATGAAGTCCATCATTGTGTTTCAGTAACAGTTGGGCCATGTAGTCTTTAAAGAGTGTTGGGGATTTGTTATTCAAGGAAGCATTTCAATTAAAAACAAGGATGGTGTTAAAAGCCTTCAATCAATCAATCTTTATTTCAACACCTAACATTGGTGAGCCTGAAAAAGGCTCATTACAAAAATGTATGTGGCTGCATAATAAAAACTATAAAAATATATTGCTACATGTGGCTAATTAAATAAATTAAAATTTAGAATTAAATACCTATTTTATTTACAACTTAAACAATGTAGCTAGCACATACATTGCAGTGATACCATTTCAGGCCCATTTAGCTTGCTCGCGAAATTCTTTAGATCAGAGGCCTCCCTAACATAAGAAGGTAAAATGGTTCCAGAGTCTGCATGTAATACTGGTAAGGAAAGGATTTGTGCTTGAGGGCAGTATTATGGGCCGGTTGATTAAGTCTGCTACCAATTCCGCAAAGATTATAGGCACAATTTTACTTTAAACATATTACTTATATTATTAGGATAACATTTAAACACAAGTGTGAGAGCTTGAACTAGGCACCTATGCTTAATAGTATTTAAGTTATGCTGTGGCAAAATGTCCTTGTAAGTGACAGACTTGGGTAACTTGAACTTAAATGCAAATAATTGCATTTACTGGCACAATGAACAGAACCATGAGCAACATTCTTGTTCATGAAGCAAAAGAAATTGTGGAATATGCAAGTGCAGTTACATCAAAGCAAATCTGGAATGACTGCTTCAAGATGGCAGACAAGTACCTATGAATATTTTTAAAATTGACGTGAGATAAATAAGTGTGTGAAATGAGCACAAGAAAAGGAAAGAGTTTCTCTTCTTGCATTTGCCTTTGCTATTTCACACCCCATTCCCTGTACGGTAATTGTTTTATCGCTTATTGTACTAGTGGGTAGCAGACTTTAAAATAACCCAGCTGGCATCCAGTTGATAGTGGCAACGTATGGTGGATTTGAAAGTGGAAGTGCAATTTCTAGTTGGACAAGTAACTCAGATCACTGGTATAGTCTGTCTGTGACACAGGCTGTATTTCTGCAGCTCAGATGAGCACATTCCTTTGAAGAAGGCTTTAGCTGGACAACTTATTTCACTTCCAAGTTCAGTAACATTACCAGAGGGGGTACACTGGCCCCTACAGCTATTCCTGTGTACCAAGTCCCAGTTCTTCTTTTTCTTGAAACAAAAAAGCCAAAATTATGTTATTTATTCCCAAAGAACTTATACATCACAAAGCTGCCATTTGAACCCTCGAAATCTGTTAGTCAACGCAAGGTATGCACCACCTAATCTACAGTAAAATGTTTGAGAAAATATCTTAAATAGCAAAAAAAGCCTGCAAAGAATTGCATTTACTGACCTGCGCATTGTTGGCTTGATAGCTCAGATAGTGAAGCAGTGCAGCAAAATCGCATGGTCACCAGTTGAGTCCCTTAATTTCTTGCCTAGATTTCCTTTTACGTTTTCTTTGCAACTGTAATGATCATTCTTGCTTAAAGTCATTACAAAACTGCTTTTCAGTATAATTTGATGTTTTATCTTAGTCAAATAATATTACATAGTAATATTGATCAATTCCCTTAGGGGCTCTTCAGGGCCAATGATTAAGTTAAAGAATTGCAAATGGTTTGAACTCAGGTGTCATATCATAATTAAGTAAAGTACAATTGTCCGGGTGAGTGTAGTCCTGAGAAGGACTGTTTGAGATGACATAGACTGACGTTTTGAAAACCTGAGCGGAAGTCATCTTCAGAACATGACTTCCGCTGAGGTTGTCGAAACGTCAATGTCATCTCAAACAGTCCTTCTCAGGGCTACACTCACCCAGATGATCGTACTTTACTTAATTATGATTTAAAGAATTATTATTAAGAAGCTGATCATGTTCAGGCTTTCCTTTTGTTACTTCTCAAGTAATGTTAATTAACTGTGGCAATCAGCATCTTAACTTAATTCGCTCCACAGTTCAAGTATATATGGTTTTTTACTTTCGTCATATTTCAATTATTGAAACAAAAACAAGTTAGAACGTTTTAAGAATCCCAGTTGACAACAGGTAGATCACTTGGTCAAGTTAACATGTGTAAACTTGAAGTCAAAGGGAAACTACCCAGAACAACTAGTGGTCTGAGTGGGACTTGTAACCGGAAAGTCAGACTTGCCAGTCCAGGGCTCAAACCACTTTGTCACTCTTCTTCACGTATGGGCCGGGATAGGATAGGATATTCCTAGCTGAGAGGTAAGAGTTACTTATTACCACATAAATTATCTTCACGTGGAAGATCCTTGTACTAGGGACAAGAAAACTCTTTTTGGCAGCTAGGCATTCACTAGCCTATGACACAAGCTTTCAATACAAATTAAGAGCTCCAAAGACATTTTCCCACATTCTGGCTAGGCCTCTTGTCTCACTTTTGACACTCAGCAACTTTGTTTTTCCAAGTGTGTTCTTCCTAGCCTCTTGGGCTAATAAAGCCTTTCCATAATAACAAAGAACATCAAGGAGATTTTTATTTAGAGATGTCACCTTTTTTCATGCCCAGAATGAGGGAAAATCTCTATGGAGTTCTTTGTTTGTTCCATAGGCTAAGTTCCTCACTCAGTTGGCTTTAAGCAAGACATGACTTCCAGTTTCAACACTTTTCTTCAGCCTGATTTCTTGGGAGCCTCCATGATCACAAGTTGTTTACAGAATCTATAATGATTGACATAATTGAAACTCCCAAGATCTCAATGAAGCAGAAAATCGTTGTAAGTTTTAAGGTCAAGTTCATGTTTTCGTCTGATTTTTAATAACAGCATTGTTTTGTACTCTTTGATTGTTGAAAGCATTTTGCAAGACTAGAGATTGAGCCAGCAAACAAAATAACTTTTTTCAGTGTTTTGCAAAGCAAGTGTTTGCCTGTGATCATTTTCACTTTCAATTTCTCTTTTGTTTAAATTGTTAATTGACAGAGAGATTTGCAGATGGGGTCAAAAATGTGTCTGGAACACTGGGTGGGAGGGGTATATTTACAGATGGAAAAGAAAGAGCATTCACTCTTGGGTAATTGTGAAGAACAGCTCACATCCACCGACTGTCGGTCGACTGACAGTCGACTGTCAACCGACTGTGGGCCAACTGTTGGCCGACAGTTGACTGACTATCAGCCTGCTACAGTCGGCCATCAAACAGCCGACAGTTTTGGTCAAAACTGTTGGCTGACAGTTAGCCATTTGTCGGCCAACTGTTGGCAAACTGTTTGTGACCTTTCGCTGAAGTGTCGGTAAGTTGTTGACTACAACGTTTCGTAATTATTGCGTTACTTATGACCAAAACTGCATTTGAAAGTTACACTGTGCACTGTAAGGGAAACAGTAATGTCTAAAGTGCTGCGATGTTATTTGCTGGATTTTTTTTCTCCTTGTCGACTGCTGGTAACCTGTTAGTAATGTTCTCGTTTTAGTTTAGTTTTCAGGTTAGTAATCTGTTGGTAGCCTGTCGGTTATCTGTTGGCCAACAGTCGACCGTCAGTCGGCCGACAGTCAGTGAATGTGAGCTGTTCTTTACAATTACCCACTCTTGCGGTTGGAAAATTGAGAATAGAATTGATACCATGGCATTTTAATGGCTGGATGAAGCCCCAAAACATAGCATACCGGGTAACAGTTCTTTTGCTCCACTGGTATACATGCAAGCATCATGCATGTCCCTACTTGAAGTTTTTATCCCACCTATTGCTTAAAGATAGAAACTAAGGGCTACAAGAAAAAATAAAGAAAGAGAACCAACATCAAGTTTTTCAGCTTCTTTTTATTGAACTACCTTCATTACTGCAAATGACCTGAAACACTTAAATTTTGTATTCCTAGTAGTTTGATGCTGCTGATTGCAGGATTTCAAAAAGCATACGAAATTAATAGTCACATGGTTTTGCATAAACATCTCAATTGACTGCAAAAACAAAACATCTTGGAGGGACAATGTAAACCACTTACATTAACAGATGTAAAATTCCCTAAACAGAAATTGTGTCAGTTGAAAACTCAATATCCATATCTGTCCAAATAGTTGCTAATTGCTTCTCTCACATGTTTGCCACAGTCATCATAACTGTCATGAGTAAATTCCACGTCATCTTGAACGACAAATTGCTCAACAGGAGCATCATCACCAACATCTATACACAAGTTGTGCAGCACACAACATGCAATTACAGTAGTTGGCACCCGAAAAGTATCCTCCTTCAGTGTTTCTTGAAGGCATCGCCAACGACCTCTCAGCACACCAAAGGACTGGACAATCTTTTCTCTTGCAGAGCTCAAAGCTGCATTGAAGGTATTCTGACTTGATGTCATGTTTGGTCCCTGTGTATATGGCTTCATTAGCCAAGGATTCAATTTGAAACATGCATTACCAACCAGAAGTGGCTTCACCGGCACGCCATCGATCATGCGGTCTGGGGCATTCAAAATTGTGCCATTTTCGATGTCACGTTGTAAAGCACCGTCACACAACATTTCGGCGTGACTTACAGCACCAGGGGTTGCACTAACATGAATAAATTTGCTATTGCTGTCAGCTACACCCAAAACCAGAACACTGTAGAAATTTTTCTTTCCCAGAAAATCATATTTATTCTGCTTTGGTGCAATGATTCTAATGTGAGTTGAATCTAAGGCACCGACCACGTGTGGAAAAACCGAAATGTGTTCAAATTCCTTGATGACCTTCAGTACCTCCTCTTCACTTTTGGGAAACTTGATGAAATTTGCAGCTTTTCTCCTCAGAATGTCGCAGAATTCGTTCTTGACGACGTTTGCCGTAGATTTTGGAAGTCCAAAACCTATGCCACAAGCTGTGTAACAGCTTCCAGTAGCAAGTCTATTAAGAGCGACAGCAACCCTTTTCTCCAGTGAAACAGATGGCCTCATATTCGTGTCCTGCCGAGATAGTTCTGAGCGAACTATATCGCAAATCTTAAAAAATGTTTTTCTTGAGACATGAAAGTTTTGGTACCAAGTTTCTTCGGGGAGATTTCCAGCTAGTAACTCCTCGAACATGTATTGGTCTCTTTGTAACACCCATATTCGTTTTGGCGGACCTTCAGGTGCGGGAGCTATTTTGGTCTTCCGTTTTTCAAGTTCAATGCAAGCCAGTAGAGCCATCATTGTTCGAAGCCTTCGTTTCTTTAGTGTTCGAAATCTTTGTATCAGCTTGGATCGGCGGTTTTTAGCTCTTCCCAATTGTATGGCGACCATGGCATTCAGAAAGAACTGGGCAGCTTTTGCGTTCACAACACCTGCATCCATTTTGTTATAATCTCAATCCTTGGAACGAAAGTTTAAAGAACCCGATCACTCAAGGAACTCGAAGAAGTTTCCTTGATACGTAACAAAGCTGCTTGTGTGTTCCTACTTTAAATCCGCTTGAAGCGGGGGTAAAATTTTAATCTAGACGCGGTATTTTGCACTGGAAGCAAACTTACAACCAGTTTAGAATTGCTAATTCTTTACAGATTGTGTGTGAGCCAATCAGCATTCAGACTTGACAAGCTTATTTTATCACTTTGGCGTCTATCTTGCATTTTGACTGGTATCCATTTCACCCCAGTGTTCAAACATGGATAAAGCGGACAGCAATTCGCTTTCAAACCTGGAAAATTTCAGGTAAGGAAGCTTTTTGAGGCTATGATTCATTCGATAAAATTACAGTTTCTTTGATTATTACCCCAAAATAAGCGACAACAGTACTTCCTAACTGCAATTCAATCCAAACGTGGTAAATATACAAGACCACATTCGATCCACATGGAGTTCGTTTTGACTCGCTAATTCGCTGCAAACTTGCTTTCATGAAGCGGATTCTCTTCTGGAATAGAGACCTTTCGCAGCATCAATCGAACACGAAGCTTAATTATTTAGAAAGCTTGTCTTGGAAAGATTTTTTGTTTGCAGACAGATCCTGTGCATTGTGAACGGTGTTCGGTTGATTCACATTAATTAATTCATCACAGGATTCGGCAAAGACAGTGATAGCCGCTGTTTTACATGTAACGCGAGCATTTTTTGTGGATGTTCAAGTTTTTCCACTTCTGTTACCTTTCAAACTTTTTTTAATTCCAAAGAAAAACAAGGATTTTGGTTTGCAAAACCTGTATACATATCATTTTAGTCGACAAAAAAGTAGTAGCATTTACGTTACGTGACTTGTGGATTTTCTCTCAAAAATACGAAACGTTCTCCATGAGGCAACGCAAATATTTTACATTCAGATGAAGGTAAATATCTTTAAGTGCCCCTAAACATCAAGAATATGGTAAAATAGTTTACGATTTCAATGTAATAGGGCAGTGCGAATGGACGTATTAAAAAGCTCATTTTATCGATTTTGAAGAATTCTCAGTAATGTGCGAGCTAAGGAAAATACGTTCGATTGTATGCGGCAAATTTCCCCGCCAGATCTAGTAGCGTTTTTCTGGGCAAATGATATCACTTCAGTTCGGGAAACTTTCTCGGCTAACTTTTCATGAAGCCACGACCATTAAATAAGGTGTTTGACCTTTCGCATGGGCACTTTACTGATGAGAGACCGAGCTTTAGGACATTGCCCTCGAGTTACGTAAGTTTACAAATCTTCCACCCATCTCAACCAGGTAGTTATATAAAACCACACTTTGGACACAAACGTATTAGGAGCGAGCGAACGATTAACTTTCCCAAGCCAGCGTTAAAAGTGGGTTCTTGAGAAAATTAGCCTTTTAACTGACCCACCCTTTCATGGGTAAAAAAGTGATTTGTTTGAACGTAACCAGCAACCAAGTTCTGACATGTTGAATCAAAACTCGGATATTCAGGAATAGCAATTAACCTCTTACTAAGCGAGCGCGAGGGCCATACTGGGGAATATTGGCCGGAGGTCGTGGCAATACGGACCGAGGCTGGCGAGGTCCGTACAAAAACGACGGAGGGCAAATATTGCCCAGTACTTTTCCCAGAAAGTGAGGTTAGCAAGTTGTTTATTATGTTAGCGGTCAAACACTGAATGTTCGTAATCTCCGTATTCCATCAGCGAACTTTGAACGGTAACCTTTTACATTTAAAAATTCCGCTTGCTATGCTTGTACTGTTCTGATGAAATAATTAAATTTCCTCTACTTCGAAACTTTTTGTGTTTCGTTCAACCTGAGTTTCCTGGGAGACGAAAAAAATACGGAAACGGACAGTTTCTATGCTAGTGCTGTGTACTGTAAAATCCCGACCAAAAACTAGCCAGAGTGCTCCATTTAGCCTGAGAGTTGCTTGCCACATACTAAGTATAGGAAATCGTATGAACGCGAGTGCATTTCGTGATTTATGGGCAAGAGTGATGTTTTGAAAGTTCTCAAAATTGCACGAGCCCTAGGCGATTGCAATTTGAGAACTTTGAAAACATCACGAGTGACCATAAATCACGAAATGCACGAGCAGGTTCACACGATTTTTTTATTTATTATATACTCAACAAAATTACTCAAACGCGCTACTTTGTTCCTGCTCGTAAAGTTTTGGGTTTAGTTTTCTTTAAGACGCCCATGTTTGCCAGACATTCAACCAATTCTGTGTATCTTTCAACGTGTTTTCTTTTTTCGCATTTTCTTTAAGTTGCTCAACGATGTTTTGGTTTGACAAAGCAAACCGACTCTCAGCCATTTTTTTCACTTTGGTGTTCAAATTTGGCGCTTCCCCGGTGTTTCCAGAGCATCTTCCGAATTGCACTCTATAACCTATTTATGCATTCGCCATTGGCCAATCAGAAACGAGATATTTTGTTGAGTATATAATAATCTAAAATATCACACTCCGGCAAACGGATCCTCCCAGACTTCATTGTCTTGTTTGACCGTGATAAATATGCGACACAGTACTGAACTGGTGGTCTGCAAGCTACGCTCTTCGCCTCATGTAATCTGTGCTTCGAAATTAACCGATAAGCTTAATTTTCGTTTCAGTCAGTTCGCCTCATCTGTACTTTGTTCAAGTGGATTAAGCGACAAAGGTGAGTCAAGTCAACACTTGCTCTTCCGGCGTGAAATTCTCCCCAGTGATAGCGGTGCATCGAAAGTGACTTCTCCAACATCAGCCCAGTCGCGATTCAGTGCTCTTACAAGCCTTTCATCTGAAGGCCGAAACTTGACGCCTCTTGGAAACGCTGGCTCCAGTTCTGATTCATTCGCATCTACAACGATGCCTCTAAAGCCAAGCCGCTCTCCTAATTGGTCGGATGCTGAAACGCGTTTTCTAATCACCCTTTGGGGTGAACAGTATGAAAACATAAGCCAGCAGCGAAATGCCAAAGCATGGGACATAGTTGCTCGTTTACTGAATCAGAAGCTAGCCCAGTGCGGATTTGAAACCTTTCGTACTGGCCAACAGTGTAAAGGGCGTATGAAGAGCATTGTGTTTGATTACAGGACAGCAAAAAAGAGGATAAGTGAATCCGGCGAGGTTGAGAGAACCTGTGATTACTTCGACGACATTGATGCAATCCTTGGGAAGGCACAAGGAGGAAGCTCCTCCGAGATTCCTGAACCAAGTACAGTTGTTACTCCGGACAGTGACAGGGCACTGGAAATCAGTGACGAAAACGAAGATAGCAATGTATGTGATGACATCGTTGTCGTAAATATTCCAACCAGTTCAGCTCTGAATATAGACACGACCACTGGGTTGGGTGTGACAAGAGTGGAGGCCAACCAAGCCATAACTGAAGACAAAGAGTCGTTTCAGAGAAAAGAACCTCCACGAAAGAGAAAGAAAAAGGCCTCTGAGGATGAAGAAGACGTGTCCACTCTTCGGTTTCTCAAGGGCTACTTGGAGGAAAGCGATCGACGAGATAGAGAATTTTTACTGCAAATGACACAAATGGATCGGGAAAGAGAAGAGAGAAACTATGAACGCACAATGAAATTTATGATGGAGATGGCTAAGGCGTTTAAAACCAGCACTGCTTGCACTCATGACCATAGCAGGGTTAGTAATGTGAGTGCGGCCCCTCACACTCCTTGTGGAGACGGGCGTTTTGGCTCTGGAGTCAACAGAAATGATAAAAGCGCGGTTTCCGCGCGCGTTGGAGAAAACAATGGAACACAATCCCACAAGGATTTCAGACAAGGAGCCAATGAGGGTGGCGGATCACGAGAAAAGAAGGGAGGCCAGTCTCTGCAGTTTCTCAAAGATTACATGGAGGAGAGTGATCGCAAGGACAGGGAGTTCTTACTACAAATGACAAGAATGGATCGGGAGAGGGAAGAAAGAAATAGTGAACAGAGCATAAGACTAATGATGGAGGTAGCCAAGGTATTTGGAGGAGGAAGTTAGAAACAGTCAAACGTTATCAAGAATCAGTTCTATTACCTGTGTAATCATATTCAAATTATCTTTAAATTGTAAAAAAGGAAATTGATTTTAGATTAGACGATTTCCAACTTCTTTTTCAAAACGGATCCATACAGAACCCTGTCCTTAGATTTTACGAGGCTACCTTTGGATTCCAGTCTGAAATTACTGCGTTTCTCCAGTGTGAAAATGTGGTCATTTTCAACCCATTTTTTAAGGTTTTACTTAATGAAAGTTGGTGCGAATTTAAATTTGAGCACACAACATAAATTGCGAAACCATACAAGTTTCATAAAGCACATAATACCTTTTGAACGACTGATCAATTATCCACCATGTTGGATTTTAAAAGTCTTCCATTGATGGCTTTATTCGCATCGAAATGAAGGCAAATCGCTGTGTTTATTCAGTTTTTTAACACATTGCGAACTGTATTGAGGTGTCTTTTCGAGTTATGAGTAAAACCAAACACCATGCAAGACATTTTTCCTTCGATGCGATTGCCACAAGAATAAAAACATAGCGAACAGACGCTCTTAACTTGAGCGATTTTGTGTTCTTCCTTTTCTAACTCCTTGGCCTTTACATTGCAGGAAATAAATTGTGATACAATAATAATAATTTGCCTTTGGAATGGAATTGAACCCAGAGCTTGGGATTTTGGGAACGGCCTCTATTCACGAGAACAGTGAAGAACAAGATGCCGAGAATTGTAGAATTTTTGCTATTCAGTATAGAATCACTCCTTAACAGTGATTAGGCCGAAGCCTCCATTTCAATGTTTCACTTTGTGTCAATTTTGGTGATCGACCTTTTTCGTTAACTGTCTATTAAAAGTGTTTCTTAAGAATGTTTTTACAGGTCTACTGCAGGGTTTAGGATAAATAGGTCAATTATGTCTATAAAAAAGTTGCGTTTTGAGCAACAGGTGGCCTGATGGTCAAGTGGTTTGAAGCAGGAATTAGTAAGTGTCGTAGACCTGGGTATTTTTAAACTCGTGTTTGTGTTTCATCGTTTAATTCATGCATATGCAACGTTCTGATAAAGTAACAATTCCTAGGAGAGGTCTGAAGATCGCGAGCTTTGGCCATTGGATAGCACCAGTCTCGAGTGCCGTGTCCAAACACCCGGAGTTTTAATTTAAAAAAATTGTTCTATTTTAGTATATCGTACATTCTTACCCAGATGGTATTATATGATAATCATGATACCTTGTAAAGTAAAATAGTGGAGATGTCGAAGTATGTTCACTCTGTGCAGCGATAGGTATGATGTGGCGGAGTATTTTGGATGGCATTCGTTGCGCTTGCGCCAGTTACATTGACCGGTAGTCGTTTCAAAACTAAGCGATTTTGGAGATGCGTCTGATCGGTCCCTTCAGGTGACGCTGCAGCATCTCTCAGGCGTGATTTCTCGAGATACGCAATCACTCGCGAGCGTCTCGCGATCTAGGCTCTCGCTCCAAGGGAGAGCCTTCTGACGGCTATCACTACTTTTTTGCTGATGTGACGGTAACTATAAATAGGCAATAAACTAACTGCAATGATCAGTTTCACGAAGAATTGCATAACTGTAGTTTTAATATATGAAATCTCGTATATTCTCTAT
>NC_090890.1:16198341-16200841 GCF_036669925.1 Montipora capricornis
TTAACATGCTATTGTAGTGTGAATCAAGTTATGTCACCTTTAATTTGTCATTTCATTCAGTGTGAGGAAAATACCTCAGTACACTAGATGTCTTTATTTATTAATAATAATATAGCAGAGCCTGGGGTAAGGCCTCAAGAATATTTTGAATAAGAATTATTTTTAATAGACACTGGCAAATATTATATAATTATTAAATAAAAGTCACAATTCTTGGGTTTCACTCACGTGATCAACAGCCATGTTTCTCAACGAAAACAAAAGAAGACGTTAGCATAATAATAGCTTTCAATTCCCGAAGGATTGGATCGGGACACCAACATGGCCGCCATTTCATTGTTTGGGGACACCAACATGGCGGCCGTGACGTCATGTGAAATCCAAGAATTGGACCTTCCTTCTGCATGAATTTTTTTTTTCTTTACCTTCTTCTTTGCGCGAATTTTTTTTCTTGGCATTTTCCCTTGCATGAATTTTTTTTTGGTTTTTTCCCCACCCCCCCCCCCCTCCCCCCCTCCCCCATCACTTTTCTAATGGTCCGTCCCTAAACTGATATGAATGGGTTGGAAGCGTAGACAGAAAACTGAAAATTCATCGTTATGTGCTAACGTCCTCCACAGAACATTGAATTTGGTCATTTCACGTCGTCATTTAGGAGATGACGGCAAAGAAATGTACCAAAATGTAAAACGCACGTGCAGAGCGTGCAGAGCCATTGTTTTTGCTCACAAAACCTATTGTTTTGTAGCGTCGTCGTTTCGTAAGCTCCCTATTTACTCCCTGCAACCCCCGAGCCACGCCCTTTAGAAACTACTTTAAGGGCTTCTGACATTGAAATGCGTATCGTTAGCGAAATTTGCAAAACTTAATCTTTTATCAGGCCTGTGTTGTTCAAAGGTCGGCCGGAGAACTTTATCCATGGAAAGGTCACTATCCAGAGAATAAAATATACTCCTCGTTAAACGTTGGCCCAGGTTTTCGTCCTCCCCTTTACTGACTCATATGTGCTTAGGGTGTGCACATTCACGGTCAAATGAAACTTTTGTACAGATTGAAACTGTCGGAAAGCTAGTGACTTATCCACCGGTTAAAGGTCTCCGGCCTTTGAAATTCTGATGGGGTCAAGGCCTCTCTCAGAAGCCCCGAAAACTTTTTGGGCCCGAAAAGCAATTCGTGAAACTAAAATCTGGTTATTATGAAATATGGATCTTTCATTTTGTTTCCAAGACCTTAGAAAACAAAACTATTGCAAAGTTGCATGACTTAAAACGTCTTCCTTTTGAAGATACAAAGCGTTTTAAGGCCCTTCGAAATATGCGTGAAAAGTTTCGGCACTTTCGACAAACGTCTCCCACCCCTCCCCACCCAGAAGTGTTGTTGTAGCACGAAAACATACAGGTGAGAACAAGACTGGCTTTTGGCTGGGGATTTATTTTCTTGATTGTAGCGTATTTTTCCTGGTTACCTCACAGTCGATGTACAGTCAATATCAATCCCAGCACAACAAAAGTGATCATTGCATGTAACAACAACCAGTTTGAGCATCATTTTCTTAACGATTTGTTCACAGAAGAAGACTGTTTTCAAGATGTGAGTCAGACTGAATGGTCATCCATGTTAACTTTGCGAAAGGAGGCTCGCAGTCACAATTTTTAGCTCACTAAGGGTTTATCGAATGCAATAGAATGAGAAAATACACCATAAATCTTGATCACCCTTCTTTGGCCACCAAGGACTCTTAGAATGCCATTAAAAGTTTTAAAACCTTTTCGCTTAATATTTTCCTTGCATTGTGAAGTTATATCCACCCTCGCATCTTTTTAAAAGAAGAACCGAGTTCCTAAGATTTAACCTTCATAACAGAGGAGGATCTCGTTCTCTTGATTTTCCCCCGCCCTACTCCTGACAGGGACGGTAATGTCGGCACCTGCATACTGGTTGCTCTGACATTGCGACCGTATTTCAATCGTAACTGCAGATCAGTCAGACTTTCCACTTGGTTTGGTTGCACACCCGAAGGCAATCGGCTGAAATCAAACTCGTCGTCAGCTTCTGTGTTAAAATCCTGAGGCCATTTTTCTGTGCATTTGCGGGCAGGTACACCGCGTCTAAATGAAGGGGAGTTCTGTTCTGCATAAATTAACATTAACTGTTGAACTGATGTTCGGCAAGATTCCTTCTGCTTTATGGGATAATCTCCAGAAACATTTGCTACCCGAGCAAAGGGTTTTGAAGAACATTTTCCAAGATGACCACGCGCATCTATTTCACATGTATATGCTATTCTTTCTGACGAATTGTTGAAAAAAGGCTTTTCCTTGTTGAGTTCAAATCGTCTCGGCAGACCTTTTTCATCTTTGAGCGCGTGACTTTTCTCACGGCTTATTTGATCTGATCTTGTAGTTCCTAGGTCACATTGCCGACTTTGAGCCTCGGCAAACAAAAATTCAAACAATTCGGTGTCTGTGAACTGAGCAAACTGAACCAAATTTTTCCTAAT
>NC_090890.1:16205841-16210841 GCF_036669925.1 Montipora capricornis
TACAACCCACTGGAATAGCGCTGAAATGGCCAAGTATGCCACAAAAACACTGATATGGTATCGAGAAGACAAGGTAAGGCATTTTTGTTCGATTCATGTTCTTTATTTTCGACTCCTAAACACATTTGCAAATTCCCATACAACCGCTTACTGCGCTTATAATTTTGACTGATCGTGATGCTCAACTTACATTGTTAGTTTGGGGTACCTGTGATTTTAGTTCCCAAGATTCCGTTGTTACACGAAATTAGCATCCAAGCCTCTTAGCCCAGCAATATCAACAAATTGTGGAGAAATATCTTTTCACTACTGAAAGTTTATTTTCTGGTTACCTGATGTATTGGCCGTTGTTTGACCAGTTAAAATATGAGAACACGAGAGAGATGCCACAGTTTTGAAGGATTCTAAGATCCCGTGATGGAAGGTAAGCTGTGTTTAGTGACAGCTAGGGTCTCTGGTCTCCGTGGTTGCATGTAAACTGTTATGGAAGAGAATAAAGTAATAAGGAGAACCCTTTAATGACCTTGGTTAAGCGATCAAGAGAAGATGATCAATGCAGAAGGTGATTATGTATAGGTTGGCTGTACAGTTATATAGAACTCGTGTCGTCGACTTCATTGATGGAAACCTCCATTTTCCAATATTCAGCATTATTGTGAAACTGGGGGGAAGTTCACTCATAATTTTTATTTTGTTTGCGCTTCTCAAAGGTATCTTTGCAAAAAAAGGTAAGATTTCTTTAAAGCAAAGGAAGGCAAAGCGAAAGTGGGTGAATGTTCGTGATCCGGTTTCTCTTGAGTGGACGATTCAAAATTTTTCTTATTTTTGCTCGTTGTTTATGTTTTCATGCATGATAGATTATCATGGCAAATGGGACAAATCAAGAGATAAATCAGGAAGACATAAAGATGAGGTATGTTCTCATAAGGGCTGACTAATGCTCAAAGTGAGCTTTGTGATTGAAGGGTTTTAATGTTGTAAGTTCTGGAGCTTACAACAAAATTCTTGTAAGCTCTAGAACTATTTCCATTGCCCAAACTGGCAAAACGTATTTCATTTAGTCAATTTTAAGAAATGCAACCTCCAATACGTTAGATCCACCACTGAATTCAAAGTTAGATTTAGGAATCACAAATCCTCTATGAAAATGAACAAAACAAAACTTGTGAAGTCACCATGTACTTCAACAAAAAAACCACACATTTTATCTGATTTCACTTTGCAATGTACATAATGTATAGATCAAATTCCCACAGGCATTAACCTCAAGAAGCAGATAAATTACTTATCACTAAAGAAGCATACTGGCCAGGAGTGCACAACTATTTTCTCTCTCACCCTTTGGACTATACACGTACAATTAACATGCATGAATTTGAAGGGCTTTTTTGACCAGGTGGTGGTTTCTTGAGAAGAGAACTGTAGTTTTTATCACTTTCTAATTTTTAAACTTTTTAATTTGTATAACTCATTAGCAATATTTTTACACGTAATGTTTTTCATTTTCACAGTTATCCTTGTTTTTATAAGTTGTTGTGAATTTGTTACTTGGGTAACTTTGTAATCAGAGTATTGTTCATTCATTGTTGTTAGATCCTATTTAATTTTCATTTGTAACCATAAGTTCTTATTTTTTACCAGTTTCAATATCAAAAGTTGTCCATGTTCGGTCTCCATATATTACAAGGTTTTCCTAATCAATATCATTTCATATGAATTTTAATACAGTACTGTTTTGTAGACCAACAAAGTGTTGATCCACTCCTCAGTTAAGATTAACCCTTTGATACTGCCAAACCGGCCAGACTTAGTATTTTACTCTGTCTAATGCCAGACGATTTTACTCGTCAATGGGGAACCCCCAGGAGTCAATGGATTAAGTTGATGACCAGTTTGTGCTTACTGTAAATTGTCATTATATATTTAGGGATCCTCTGCAAAAGACGAAGTTCGTCCTGAGTATGAGGAATATCTTATGCTGTTGCAACAGAGAAACAGGCAAGTACATGTAAATTGAACAGGCAAGAATTCTTTATCGTAATAAAGACGTGATTCTAAAGTTATTGACTCATTTGTTTTCCCACATTACTGTTAGTTTATCAAAGCTATTATTAAAGTTGCATTATATGGTTTCATTTCAGTCCTTTATGAGGGAAGGTGTCATGAGACACAAGAATGCCTTGATATCATTGCAAATTAATTTTATGACTTGTGACCAGAACTGAGATGATGTTGATACCAATACAGAGAGTATCCTAAGCTAACCTTAGGCCTTAATCTTAAGACTTTTGTTTAGGCCTAATTTAGGCCTAAGGTTAGCCTTTATGCATGTTTAAGATACTTTCTATATATTAGTAAAACAATGACCTGTTACCAGTGGCCTGTGACCCGTGACCTGTAAAAAATGAAATGAAATGTTGCCTGCAACTAGCATTTATCCTAATTGAATTTTCCTATTTTTAGGTTGTTAAAGAAGCTTAAAACGAAGGATGAACAGCAAATTGAACTAGAAAAAAAAGAGCAAGGATTTTCTATTTATGTTAATGGTGCTAATGTGGAGTTGGGACAGGGATATTTGCATGCAAAATCACGCAGCACATCACGGCACTCAAAAACTGCAGGAGGTAAGATCTATTGATTGGCTGAATATTAATGATCATATAGGTCATTGTGGTTTAGCAAATATAAATTAATAATGATGTTTATTGTCATCGACATGTAGGACAAATCAATATTGTTTCTGTTTGTCAGTACATGTGCTATTTTTTCACTAAAGGAAGATGTTTCTGTTAAAAAAGTAAACTAAAATAAAATAAATAAAATAATAATAATAATAATGAATTAAATAAAAATGGATGAATTTAATGTAACTTACCAAAAGTCAAGCCACAGTTATTACAGTATTATAATAAATTGTAATATTGATTATAAATTAATATTTATAATTATAATATGCATAGTATAATAGGCCATTTCCGAGTTCATGTTCACCTCTTCTTCAAAGCGAGTCTAAGTGCGAAGTTTTTCTTATGAAAATTAGTTTTCATTCATATGCAAAGTAGAACTAATTACCATCACAAAAACTTCGCACTTAGACTTGCTTTGAAGAGGAGGAAGACATAAACTCGGAAATGGCCTATTGTAATTATTTGCAGTTTGCAATGATTTTTATCTTAAAGTTTGTTAACACACTGTAATTCATGCAGATGCATACCATGAACGAAAAAGACTATTGCAGCATGAACTTCAAAACTTGGAGAGAGAAGCAGAGGCCAGGTAAATCCCATTCTAGTTTCATAGCGAAATGGTTTTTTACACTGTTGCATGCAAATTCGTTTTAGTTTTTTAGCCATAATGGTCAGTAATTATGTTGGAGAGAATAATGTCCCTAGCTGACTGAAGTAGCTCATTACATCAATATGACACAATAGCCAACTGTTTTAAATAGTATAAACATGGAGATTAATAATAGCTAAGACTGACATCAACAGTATAGATGAGCTTGGGAGCTGGTGCCTTACAGGTTGGTGGAACGGGGAAGGTATCTGTTGAGGAGGAAGGAGGCATCCATGGCAACCCTATGAGCAGCAACCACCAAAAAGGTGCTGTCACACTGAATTAATCTGTAGAATACTTACAAACCAGATACTTACCAAAAAGGAAGGGAGGGCATGGAAAGCAAAATTTGCCAGTAAAAGCTGTGACTGGTATACTGGCCTGTGATGCCAGTACATAGGAGACAGTATCTACCGCAGCCACTGGGTGAGGACAGTGCACAAAATTGGTTGTTGAATTGAAAATAAAGTGGGCAGAACCAAGGCCAAAGGAAAGAGTGAGGTCAACATAAAATTGATCCCGCCATTTGATGCCAAGCAGGGAATGTTCACAAGGATGGACACTGATATTACAGCATGCGGGTAATTTGGCCATCAAAGCCCTGGGGCCAATTCAGCAGCATCTAATTGCTCAAAATGTGATTGACTGTAATGTACTGCAATGTAAAGTCCTGGGGATCAATACCATCATTGACAATAGCACTCCTAGGGAAAGTCACCACCACTTGCTGGGCTGCCCTCTCTGCTGATATGAAGATGAGGGAGAGGGGGAGAAGGAAAGGGGCTGGCCACTCTGCCAAGTGAAACCTTGTGAGACAAGTATTCATCCACGACTCTGGCATTGAGGGAAGCAGAAGGCTCAGGCTTTTAGCCCCGGGTCTGTCCAGCCATCCAGTGGATGGCCACTTTTCAGTGGAAAATGGATACAAATTTGAAATAAAACGTGGATCTTGTAATGTTCAAATGAAAATCACTTGATTCTAATGATTTAGGAAAATGCTTTACACATCACCTTATTTCTACTTTAGTTTCTTTTGGTAACGGGTTACTTCACGGGCGAACACTGGTCATTATTTTTCCATTTAAGTTGTGTCAAGCTTCTGGGAGCAGGTGGAATTTTCACATCCGGCCCACTCACTGCGAGCGGAATCCTAGCCTTGGGTGTGTGAGCTTGTGTGATGACCTTAAATTTCCATTTTTTTTTACAACAAATCCATTTACATACAGAAGTTACTTTTTATTAGAGAAGAGATTTGGAAATATAGTGGCATCCTTGTCTCGAAGAGGCGATGGTTAGCGCTGGGATTTGGGCAGGATCTTGTATGACTGTGTGGCCTGATCCTGGAGTGGCAGTCTCTGTTGCAGGCGGCTCAGACTTGCCTTGTGGAATTGCGTGCAGAGGCTGCGCATTCTTTTCTTGCCGCTCTCTCGCATGTAGCCTGGACTCTAGCGTTCGCTTCCACCTTTGCAACCCCCGCTTTGACACTTTGCCGCTATGTATCTCGGTGTTTGGCGATGTCCTCCCATGCACTGGTCTTGGTTAGTGCAGATCGCAAGTCTCGCTTGATGACATCCTTGTAGTGCAGCAGCGGTTGACCCACACGACGGACGCCCTCCCTCTCTTGGCAGGCGGTCAGGCTCCATGGGATGTGCATCGCTGAGCTA
>NC_090890.1:16213341-16230841 GCF_036669925.1 Montipora capricornis
TGCAAAAGCATTTAAGTCCGCCAGGTTTGTATAAAGAATAAAAAACATTCATTACCAACCAGTATTTTCACGCAACACAAGTCACGATGCTTGCACGCAAACACGAGGTATTGCGCCAGGTTATTAAGCAGTTGAACGATTGAGTAACAGAAATGCCTTTTAGAGCTTTCCGCCTTTGGAAAACGAAAATTTTGAGTGTCTATTTCATATTTGTGCTTGTGGGTATCTTCAACATTTAGAGTTGGACAAATCCTTTTTCATTTCAACTGGAATTGCTTACATTCATTTTGAAGTCTTTTGTCGGCTTTTGTCCACTGCATTCGTTATGCCCAAGACAACATTATTACGTTAATTTTTAATATATTACTTAGCTGGAACTTGGCTCAAAGTCTTTGACCCGTGTATAAGTCGAGGGTGATTTTTGGAGCTTCTTTTGAGGCCATAAAAGGTCGACTTATACACGGGTAAATACGGTACTTTGGTCTTGGCTCTAAACTCCCTCTTACAACATCAACTGTCATCAGAACTGATGAAGACTTTTAGTTAATAGTTAGCCATGCAGTGACACAAATAATTAACTCCACATTAATAATATTATTTTAATTTTATTATAATGTTCATGAAGACCTAAGTTCAATAATATTGTCTGATTTATCTTTGTTTTTTGTTTTGTTCATTTATTTCACTTTTCTTTGTGTATAGGATTCAATACAAATAAGAACTGATGAAGGAAAGAAATTGAAACTAAAAGCACCAGGTAAAGTTAAATTTTCTTGGTACATGTAATAAAATGCTAAATAAATTTAACCCACAGGTCTGATTCAGAAGTAAAGTACTTCAAAGTAGCTTGCCACAGGTTTGCAGAGGAGAAGTTCTTACTCAACATCAACATCTTAGGCCACTCAGTCCATTAAGTGTGATGGAAAAGTTAAAGATAGCTTAATAAAAAATCACTACTACTGAATAATGTTGTGGGCCAATAACTTTTAAGTTCACTAAATTATGAAATCACAAGTTCTCATAATATTAAATATTTTAATAAAAGTTTACTGTTCTGGGATGAACATTAGTAATAATAATTGCCACTGTTTTCTTGTAAAGATTAGTGTTTTCAGAAGTTGTTGAAAATTTCAGCAACATCTGGAAACATATGTAATGATTAATTAATTAATTTTTAATTTACCTGGCTCCATTGCCTCTCATTCTGACTTGCTATTGAATTTTGTTTGCTCATTAACCTGGCCTGAATAAATGCCAGACCTGTCAGAGATTTGCGGTGACCTTGTTTTTATGAAAATGCAGTGCCATTTGGAGATGAAAGCACTGATTTCTGTATCACCTCTGGCCTTGCTGTCATGTATTGACCTGGCTACGAAGTATGGTACTGTGAGACAGCCTGTTGCCTGTTTGAGGTTGTTGTCCTTATTGGTCAGCTATACACACTTATCATTGTTGAAAAACTGATCAGTTTTTAAAATAGATTTGATGTGACAAATACATGTATCTCCTGCCATATTTAAAAAAATGGTTGTAATAAATTATTGTTGTATTTGCAGGCAAACTTACTGGAAAGTACAGTGAAGATTTTGAATCTTTTGCTATTGATGGAAGCTATAGTGCTTCAGATCAGGTGATTGTATGTAACTACAATGATGCAATCCTGACAGGAACTCAGTATTGCAATTGAAAAATTATTGAGTTATTATTATCAATTTTAAATTTACAATGCATTTTTTTTATAAATGAATACAATGAATCTTGGAGTCCATGTACTTGTTTTAAAATAGACATTGAATCTGTGTCTGGTCTGGCACTGGCCAGCGTTGTTTAGCACAGAGAATCGTGATTATATTGGCACCAGCAGCTGTTGAATCATTCTTGTGTTTTTAGGATGATCTTAATGATCAAGAGGAAGACCCAGATGATGATGATGATGATGATGACGACAATAAAGAAATGGATGAGCTTTCTCTCAGCTTTAATGATGTTGAGGTAATTCTATTAGTAAGAGTATAGAGCTATCAACTGAAAACTACATGTACATTTACAAGTACAGTACTTTGTCAGTAGTTCTGTGTTCAGTACAATCATGTACTTACATCAGCATAACAACATTAGACTGTGAGCTGTCTATTGTCAGTCATTTTAAACAACAGATAAAAACTTTAAAGCAAATTACTCAGCTCAACTGTAGAAAAGTTATGCTTTGTTTGGACTTTCTCACATGGCAGTTCTGAATTATTTTCTTTCACTAGTGACCAATAGAGCAGCTTAACTTGAAGCTAAATCGCTCTATGATTCTTGTAATCAATGGAATTTCAAATTTCAATTGGTAGTTAAATTGAATGAACCATTCAATTACTATGGAATACCCCACAAGCACTCTGGTTGGAGAACTATAAACGCAGCTATAGTTAGATTCAATGTTTTAACACTCCTGTCTATCATATCATTAGGGGTAATCCAAAACCGATCCATGGTGGCAAAATTAAAATTCTTATTGTTTTTGTTGTGTTAGACACTTCGTAAATCGTTAGAAGCTGATGAGTCCATAAGGGAAAGCATCCAAGCAGCTCAAAATGTAGGTATTACTGTCTATGTTTTCCTGGTCATGAGAAATGAAACTTGTGCATGCCTTATTCCAAGCTGACTGCATGGTAATAAGCATTCAAGCATTTGAATTGACCTTTTTGAGTCACTTTAAGTCGAAAATTCAGTTAATGTGGGTCTCTAACATTGTTCGGAGAGCTACAGTATGCATGCAGAGCTACACACCCCACAGATCAAAGAATAACAGAAAAATATTTCGAGTTGCTTTCTCAAATTGTTTCTATCTCAAACTTGAATCAACTTCAGTCATCACATAACAACCTTCAACAGGGTTTTCAAACAATTGGTTTGGGAGGAGGAGGCAGGAGGTGGGAGCCCGGGAAAATAGGGGGTGGGAAGGGTATGGAAGGCCGGAGAGAAATGAGCAGGAAGTAGGAGAGAAATGCAAATGACTACTTGTTGTCATTAAGTAATTCGTTAAAATATTTTTAAAAAATAGGCACACATTGCGTACATGTGGGTAGTGCAGTTGTAGGTTGGTATTGTCTGGTAATTATTTTTGCAAAATTAATTTTATTTTACTGTTTATTATCCAATATTGCTGTTGTTTGCATTCCGATTACATTCCGTTTTCTCTTGAGTAAGCCCCATCGGACAGGGTTGGTACATGTATGGGTTTGTGGGAGACCATTGGGAAATGTTTGTGACAAAGGTATCTCATCTTTTTTTAAAAAGTGATTTTCTGTTTTGATTTGATTGTTGAAGGCTTTTTTTAAATCTTCTTTTGACGTTTTTGAAGAATGGCAATTTAGTGCCGTTACTACTATCAAAATCACTAGAGTGGTAAATCTGCCGTTAGAATTTTTAAATGGGAGCTCCGCAAAAGAAGTCGTCACATGACATAAAAAAGTTGTCACATGGTTTGTATAAAATGCATTATGGCGGTCATGGCATTCAACAAGAAACATTTTTTTTTGGATCATGTGACATTTTTCGGATCACATGACAATTTGTTTAAGATCACGTGTTTGCAATCGAACGGCTTCGGATTCAAATTTCCAATGGCAGTTTTGATAGTAACCATGTACTTACTTACTTATTCCTCTTCGTTCCTAGTGGAACATATTTTGTGCAGTGCCCTTTGCCTCATTTCATGTGAGATGTTTCCTCTCCAACTCTGCCATTCTCGTACGTTGCCAGGTGTGCCGGGGTCGCCCTCTCTTCGTCTTCCCCTGTGGGTTCCACTCCAGTGCCCTCTTGACTACATGTCCATCTGGTCTCCTCAATGTGTGGCCGACCCGTCCCTAAGCTCTTTGTCTAATCTGTTGCTCTAACGGTCGCTGCCCTGTTTGTCTCCAGATCTCCTTGTTGCTGATTTTTCTAGACCACCAAATCCACAAGATGTTCCTCAGGCTCTTATTGATGAACACCTGCAACTTCTTCTCCAATCCCTTAGTCAGCCTCCACATTTCAGAACCATACAAGAGCACAGCTTTCACATTTGACCCAAAGACTCTCAGCTTGGTCTTGGTTGTGAAGCATGTGTGGACTCATAAAGCCTGTTAGGCCTGATTACCCCTTTAACAATTTTTTTTTTGTTACGATTTATTTTGTTGTCCAATGTTGCTGTTGTTTTTGCGTTAGCATTAATTTTTGTAATATTTTAGCCGATTAGATTGATGCTATATATAGTATCCACTAAAGTTCAGGTGGAGTTACTGCCATCCACACTTAAAGCGTGATGAATTTTGCACACAGTTTTAATTTTCAATGAAATGTTGGCGGTTATGTTGTGAAACTGACCACGTTTTTGGCGGCATACAAGCATGTTTTGTTCTCGTGATCTTCAAGTTCTCAGGTTTTCCGGGAGAGCAGAGATATTTGAAGAGTTATAAACATCTATCTCCTGTGAGTTTCCAAAGACAGGAAATGTGGAATTTGGTATACTTTACGAAGAGGAGATATGTGATTCAGCAACGAGAGAAAAATTACATGAAGCTGGAGTGAAACTAGAAATATCAAGGAGGAAAATAATATTTCTGCATCTAGGCCATTCTGCATATCTTCTCAAGTACGTCCCGTGCCCTTCCTCCTAGTAGCTTCCTCACTGACTTCTCTTGGTGTTTAGAGTAACCACCCAGTACCTAAATTATTACATTGTACTGTTCAACCCTGTATAAACCATTGTATCTCTGCTACAACTCCCACATCATGGGCCCTTACTTGAGTGTCTTTTCCTCATCTTTCTTGTCTCTACTCTCAATCCATGGGCAGCTTATTTCAATCTTGCAGACTTCTTTCCTCTCGTGGCTGACAAGTTACACATCGATCCGATTTGCTCTAACTTCGTTTTGCTGTGCATAGATGGGAATATCCAGAATGCCTCACTCGTGGTGTTCTGGTAGGCTGGTTTTGGCATCACCGGTGAGTGCCATGGTGGAACCCCCTCTATTAACCTATGCTCTCGCAGGAGAGACCACAGCAAAATTTCTTTGATGAAGACATCTATTCTTTTTTTTTTTTTAACTTAATTCTTTTTCGTTTTGGTTTTTTGTATTTGGTTCTTAAAGGTTTTTTTCAAATCTTCTTTTACTCCTGTATTGGGAGGAATGGCGATGGAATCCCCAAACAGTGCAGTTAGGCTATTAAAGCGGGTGTTGACTCACAAAGCCCACAAGCGCTCTAGGCAAGAATTGCTCTTGCAAAGTAAACAAAAAGGCAAGAAGTGGGCCACAAACAGAATAACTGTACAATGTGCATCAAATGTTGAAATTGAAGAATATCCTACATTAGTTTTGTAATTCATGCACGTGCTGCAGGCCTACATTCACTCACTCAGAAAGCCCGATGGTAATAAATTATGGGTATTGCACTAATACAATGCACTACCCACAAAAATAAGAACCCAAAATAATATTTGACTAATTTTGCATTTAATAGCGTCTTCTGAGCAATAAAGCAAACAAAAATCAGTGCTTGGGCTGAAAAACAGGCTTACTTCCTGTGAACTTGTTAGTCCTTTTCCCTTTTCTGGTGGTTATGTCTTAGATCATGAAATGTCAAGCAGCTGTCATGTAACTGATGCATAACTGCTGCAAGACGAGCAAAGGGACAAATGAAACACCTAAGAATAATACGTACTTTGACCAAGATGTGCTCTGAGTCTCCTAATTTATAGGGGATGGGACTGAAAAGGGCAGGAGCCAGGAGATAAAGGTATGGGAAGCGGGAGGTTCCCATCAAACAGACACAACATCTAAAACCCCAATCAACAGTCAATTTTTACACTACTGTACAGTAACTAGTATTTAGAAGGTTAATTTTAAGCATCCAAGTGAGCGAATGTGAGAATGATGTACAAAATATGAAATTGGATAGAACCCACTGGGAAGTCGGGAAAATCTGAGCCCCAGATGGGAGTCAAACCCACATTTCACGCTTGCTCCAGTACAATTTAGCTCTGTCAGTGCTTAGAGCATCTGACTAGATCATGGAGGGTTGTGGGTTTGAATCCTATCTGGGGCTCGGATTTTTCCGAGTTCCCAGTGGGTTCCATCAACATTTCATTTCGTATGTGTAGTTTTAAGCACTTCAAGCAAATGATTTTTCAACTGAGACAGTCTTTCTAAAGCTTTTGTTACGTAAACTTGGAGTTTTTAGCTGTTTTATTAGAATGAATTGATAATGTTTGATCTGATAAGAACACTATTTGACATTGGAAAAGATAAAAATAGCTTTTTGGGAGACAAAAGGAATAGTTTTTGAGAACTTTATTTGAAACTAGAAATTTGGGTGGCAAACTTGCAATGAAAACAATCCCCGCCATGCATGTAAGCCAAAGTGTCATTGTTTGCACCAGTGGGCTAATTAATAGTGAAACAACAAATAATTGACTTAGAATCGAAGCATGTAATAATTATGTTTCTTTATCATGATAGTTTAACATAATGGTCGTGGATTGGTCTGATTTTCCACATTTGTTCTGAAATTAGTATGTGTTACTTTGTCATATGCTTAAAATAATTTTATTGTAGGCATGTTTGCCTCAAGAATGGGCCTTTTACAAACACTTTCCCAGTAGTTTCAAAATGTTTAGAAGTAGGCGGCCAACTCTGGAAAAGTACGTGGCTGTGACAATCGAGGGCCTGCAAGGCCCCTGAAGCTAGAGGGGTCTGCAGAAAACTTTGAAATTTAGAAGCTCGGAAATGCCAGTGTCAGCGTCATCTAAATCTTTTGTTATGACTTACTTACGTGCAGACAGCAAAATTTGCGTTTTCAAAGACTTTCATTTGAATAGCACGACTCCATGATGTCCCTTAACTATCAATGAAATCAGTTATTGCTGCAAAATTGAGTGTGAAGTTACTCTGCCGTCTTAAAGGTTAATGGATAAGAAGCAACGCCAAGATTGTTTGTCACGAGCTGATTGTTATGACCAGAGTAGCCAGCGACATACAATCAAGTAGCTGGCGGAACTCCGGCGGTCATCGGCTTGTTTTGAAAGCACTGCTTTCCTTATAGTAACTGTTTAGTTACTCAACAAAAGGTCAATTAAGATCACAAGTGTCAAGCAATTGTACACTGTACTTGCAGATTTGTTAACATCATGCAACGCGATTCCTGTAGCACACAACATTGAGTCCTATAGCATGTGACGCAGTTCATGAGTGGTACTATAGTTCAATTCATTACTTATCTATTAACAGTTATGCTCTATTGTTGAGCTCTGCAGTAATTAGGCTACCTCAGTTTTACTGATTGAAATTTCGTGGTAATGCATGTGTAATGCAAATTCTAATGCTTTTATAGAGACTACAGGAAGAAAAGACTGAACCAAAGTATGGTGATGGTGAAGATGAGGATGATGACAATGAAATTGATGAAGAACTTGAAGGAGCTAATGACAGTTTGAATCTTCTTGACAAAACTACACTTGCAAGGCTTCCTCAATTGACAAGTACGTTGAACGACAGAGGAGGACAAGTTGCAAGCCCCAGTCAAGACATTGATGGATCAGGAAGAAATTCCAGGAGTATCGAAATTCAAAATGACTTGAATGTAGGAGATCTTCCTATAAAAAAGAAAAGGGACCAAACTGAGTCAGGGAAGGATTTATCTGCACCTGTACATGTAGATGTTAAAGAAAAGAAAGCTAATGAAAGAAAGGCAAAAAATGAAAATGTTCTGAAGAACTCTGGCGAGGATTTGATTGTTCTCAGCTTTTCGTCATCAGGAGGTATGTGTTACATGTACATGTCACTATTTGTGAGTAATCAGGTCTCAGTGGTGTCTACATGTATTAATCATACTGGGAGCATCATTCTCCTAAATTATATATTTTGGGTATAATTAGTAACCAATTTGAGGGGGGGGGGGGGGGAAGAAAATTGACAAAAAATTACGAAAAATTATTTGGTGTAATGTTCAAGTCCATCCATATTTACAAAAATCTTGTTATCACATACATTCAATTGACATGACTTGTGTTTTACCTGTCTACTTTGAGTTGTTCTTTTAAGAGACCCCTTTTCTTTTGTCTAGTATGTGCTAATGAGACCAACAAGCTTTATTTTCAAGCAAAATGCACCTTTTTTAACATATTTCTAAAATTAATGAGGCTCGTAGGGATGATTGGCAAAGCTATAAGTATAATCAGATTCTTTTTCTGGTGGTTTATGAATATTATGGCCTATGGGTTGTATGAATGATTTACAATTTCCAAATTACAGTGAGTTTAGCTGTTACACTGTACATTTACATGTTTAGTTTGTTATTGCTACAACTGTTCTTGTGAGAAGCATGGTAGTTCTATTCCTGAGACAAAACAACAAATTGGATCAAGTGTCCCTCATCATCTCTGATAAGTTTGGGCTCAATGACATCTAGTTGATTACCAACACTTTAACTGTGCAAAGTACATTTTGAGGAGAGATTAGAAAGCCCAAATGTAGTATGTGAGATTCAGTGCTCCTCAACATGACTTTTGTTTCTCACAACTGCTGTAAGACAGTACAGTTTTAATTAATATGCCTTGTTTTTCCTTTACATGCATACGGAATGTTGATCATTCCTCGAAGGTATAAACTTGATCAGCTTATCTTTTATCTCATGTTTTTTTTCTTTTCAGTTAAACGCAAAGAAAGGATGCTTTCAGCAACTCGGTTGGTTTACTGTAGAAAAATAGAATTATTAATTATGACATGAATGGATTGTGTGAAGTGATTTGACCAACTGAGATACTCACAATTCTTTCATAATATTGCACAGTACACTGCACTGGGTATACTGTAGTATATTTTGGAAACTGAAATCAAGGGTTGGTGCCTTCAATTGGCATTTTTTTTAAATTTCTTTTTGTTATGGAAATAAGACCCTCATATGTACTTATTTCTTTGAAATGAGTAATGTTGTTAGGTAATATTATATAATGATTATCATTAATTTTAATTATCCCCTCAATGCCTCTATATTCTTTTTCTTTCGTCGTCATCGTCCTCCTCCTCATTATCTTCATCATCATTGTTAATGAGTTTCATCTTACATCCACCTCTTTAGGCGTAAGACAAATGTTGATGATTATGACTCTGAAGATCTCATTTCATCCAAATGTGGTATAACCAAGGATGGCACACAACACAACAGGTGCATACTTATAGTAGTCTTTAATTAATCAGTGGTGTACTGGAAGCCAACAAAACTTTCAATTCCACTTGTTCTTTACAGCAAAGATGTAAGATCTGGGAGTAGATTCAGTGTCTCATTGTTTGAAAATAATAATTATGAAAAAAAAATTTGTTGCTATGCAAAAAAAATCTCTCAAGAGCCAAAGCACTTGTCTGAGTGAGAAACAGATGATTTGGAGAACCGAGATCCATAAAGTACATATGGTAGCATTATTTTGTTATCAATCAGTTGTAGATGGATAACTATTAAACTCTTTTTTCTGTAACTGCTGGAGAGTGTAATGTACTTTGGTGAGCCAAGGCATTGTTTAAACATTCTTTGATTGCTCTTTCTTGAACTCTTCTCAGTTTAAAAAAGGAAACACATGGTAAAGACCTGCAACCAGCTTCTGGTAGGAAAGCTTAAATACTTGCTAATTATTTGTTACTAGGTACTGTATTGTTAACAAAATTGTAGCTGCACTACCCTGTGAGGTCTATTAATTAATTAATGTCTGTATGGTACTTTAAAGGCTAACTCATATTGTAATTTATTTATTTATTTAGCTTCGCCTAACTGGAATACAATATAAATATATAGGTAAAAATAGAAAAAATAATACAAGGAGAAAAGAAAAAAAGAAAATTATTAGGCGTGGAGACCACTACAGCATAGCCAATTACAGTGGATCCCTCGAAAACGCAGTACCTCCAGACACCGGCGCTGGAGCGTCGTACCAAACGAGTGATCCCGGGATTTCGGCCCGTGCGACCGCTTTTGGACGCAGTTGGCCCTTCACTGCTTTCTGCTACCGACCTTGCCTCCCGGTACGGCAATGCACATACATTTGCCATGGATCTATTAATGATGAAGTTTAAAGACGTCTTTGTTCTTGTGGCCATATACTGTTAAGTAATACACCTGTAATTACATCTGAAAGGGGGCTGACTGCCATGTCTTTGAATCAGTGATAGTCCAAAATAATTGTTTTTTCAGACTGTTGCTGTGCTGACACTGTTTTTGTTCCTCTGTTGTTACTTGTGGCAATAGATTGCAATTGTCATTATGATTATTTAATTTACCTTAATTTTATACTATAGTTAATTGGAACACAGACATTGTGATAACACTTTGAAATAAAAATTATTTCTCTTAACCCTTCCCCACCTGAAATTGAGACTTATAGAATAAGATTTTACTCTGTCTAATAAATGCCAGATGATTTTACTCATCAATTGGGATGCTTTAGTGTGAATGGGTTAACAACATTTTCAATCCTGGCCATACATGTAAGTTGTTGCGACACCTCCCCTTTTGCACTCTAAAACCCACGATTTCAACTACGTCCTTGACGTTTAAAAAAAAGACGAATAGAAGCAGTAGAATTGACGCCCCTCTCCCTAGCAATGTTGAAAGAAAATGAAGCTATTCTGAAGACCAGATCGGGTGTGGTTAAACAGGAAAAAGGGAAAATAGAAAATGGTGAGACAGTTGTTTTGGAATCAAAGGTGATTGCTGAAAAATCATTGTTGGAATAAGACGCGAATATCTATCTTATCGTCGCTTTCAGTGGAGAATACTGTTCGTGGAGGTGAACAATTCCCGCCGTGAAACATGGCTATTCTGAAGCTATTGTGAAGGTTTTTCTTTTTCAATATTTATATCAACAGGGGGGAGGGATGGGGGACAGGCGGGCTTACGCGGTCTTGATCTCAAGAGAGTCTGCATGCCTGTGAATTAAGTCATCTGTCATGAACTGTTTAGGGTTTAGGGTTAGGGTTAGGGGTTGTTGTTCTTTTAAAATAAAAACTTGCTTCATGTTTGTTTATCATTACAGAACTGTATTATTTTTATTTCTTGAAAAGTTTGTGAAAAGAAAAGCAGACCTTTATCTGCTACAAGAAAAAGTGAGGCAGTAGACAAGTTGGATGACAATGCTGAAGAAATCTTTAAAGCAATGGCTGAGGAGAATCAGTCAGTAGGTAAGAAGCTGTTATGGGAGGGAGGTTCACATTATTTGCCTTTGCGAGGAACTGATTAGGAGACAAAACTGGAAGTGCTGGAGGTATTGAAGTTAAATGTAGCTTGTGTAGCACTGAAAATAATTATTATTTTCAGTACTGTACAACCCACCCTGCGAGCAGGGCCTAGAGCTGTAAAACTCGCCAGAGGGTGAGCAAGAGAGGATCTAGCTGCAGAAAATGTGTCAAGCATCATATTCTCAACAAGGCGAAGGCCAAAATTGAGCCTTTGGTACGAAAAGCAATTATATTATATGGTATCTAGGAGTCTAGTTATAGCCGAAAGAGAGAACTTGGTGGCCTCATAGGTCGGTTGGTAGAGCATTGCATCGGCATTGCAGAAGTGATTGGTTCTAATCCTGTTGGAGCCACCTGAATAAGTTTGATGATCTGCATGTGCTTCGTATATCATTAACAATGTTCGATTGTTCTGTCCAAGGTCTTTAAATCATCCTTCACCCATTTCACAGCACCTGCTCAATAACTTACTCTTACAGTCCTAGAGTTAATAGCAGAGATCATAGTTACGCCATTCAATTTGAATTTCACACTTTTTCTAACCCTACTCAAATACTCCTGACTCAACTTTTCTTTCATCTTGCTGTCCTTGATACCATTTTATCCTTCGCCTTTATTATTTATACCACACACCGGTGGCTAAGTTCAGGTTGTGCACCAGGATCAACCTTAGTTGGTCACGCAGACCAACACTTACACTGTAAGGTCTTAGCTGATATAACTGAGGGGAAAGTGCTGCCTTTGTAATTACGTCCACAAATGGTTAGACTTGCAAGTCTTCACTTAAAGTGAAGGCCCAGTCTCACAACCTTTCCTGTTAAACACTGTGGGATGTTAAAGAACCCACAGACTGTTTGTGAAGATCAAGGGGGAGACAACTGGTGTTGTGGTCTGTCCTCTGGTAGTAAATTTGGCCCTTCCACATTAGTGGGAGACATGTGTTGGATCTGAAATTCTAAACCTCATTTCCCTAGCTCGATCTTTTACAGTCATTGCATGTCGTCCTCCCTGCAGTCAATCATTCTGGGATGCTGCCACTCTCAGCTGCTTCATTTAAGTGTAGTAATGTGGTGAGCACTGGCCTGACAGACTTGATATTTTCCTTGGACCTCATCAGATCCTGATGCCTGCTAGTTCAGGCATCTGCATAATTTACTTGTTTTTCCTGTTTATTCTGGATTATTAGTACAGTCAGAAGCACTTGACCTTGAAGCGTGTAACTTGTAACTCTTTTCCTTGGAACAAAGCTAGGGATTTAAAGACACCAATTTTATGCCCAAATATGGACAAAAATAAGATCGAAGCTGCACAGGTGGGAAAATGCACAAGCTACGTTACATCCAAATAAGGAAATTTTTAAACTAAAAAAACACCAGCTCTGAACCAGAGTTAAATGCTTCAAGGTTGTTAGCTTCCAGTACAGTACATTCTCCTGTTGTTGTTCATCTTCTTGTGTTGTTTTTCAATTTTAATTTGCCACTCCCCCTCTATGTTGTGCTCTTTACTCATGCTCCAATTTCCTTCCCAAAGTCTCTTACTCTCATTAGCATCTGGAGTAATTGCTTAAGTTATTTCTTTTCCCTCAAGCTGTTTGAAGAGCCTCTTTTGGTTATTCAAGAACAGTCTATTTTGGTGAAATTGGTTACATCTGTCCTTGTACCTTTTTATTTTCTTTGCTCTAGCGTTTATTTGTTCTTTCCATTTCTCTATCACAACATTGTAACCTTTCTTCCTTATTTTGTATTTTGTTTTCAGCTGTTTTCACAATTTCATTGTCATTTTTTAAGGCGAGCTACCCTACATTGCACCCCATCTCATTACTATATACTCCACAGCTAGAAGAAATAGATTTTTATTGATTATTCAGATCAGTCTTACTCTCCTACCCGTTGGAGACACAGCTATTCCCAGCCAGAGGTGAATCTGGTATTTCAGGGTCACGGGGATATTATTATTATTATTATTATCATTATTATTATTATTATTATTATTATTACAATTATTATTATTATTGTTATTATAATAATTTTATTGTTGTTGTTGTTGTTGTTGTTATTGTTTTAGAATCAAAGGCCTCTGGTTCCAAGACTGCTCCTGAAAGAACAAAGGTACATCACTAGCTAAAGTTGCAAGTACTTAAGTTGCAGCAGAACACACATTTACTTTAGCTATTTTCATGTATAGTATATTCATCATTCAAGGGCAAGAACTTCCCAGTGGTAGAAACTAAACAAAAATTAATACTGTATAGGGGGATAACATATTGTATTAGGACTGTATTTTCCCAGGAAAGCAGAAATAAATAAATGGAAGAGGGGAGAGCTCAACGTAACACGTAAACAAGTTCTGAATGTGGCCTTTAAATGCCTCAATAGTATTTCCTGTTGTCTTGTGTTCAGTTTTTAGTGTGAGTGTTATAAGATGAATAATTAATTTGGTCATTTTTGTGATACTACTGGTAAGTGCCCAGAACGAAAAAAATGATGATAATAAAAACGAGGAGTAAGATCCTTTAACTGTGACACGTGAGATAGCTTTCAGCTATATGCAATCTTTGTTGTCTCAGTTGTGTTGATTTGGCAACAATAACGATCAAGTCCATAAAGGACTGGATCTTGTGTTTGTACAATGAAGTTGTACTTTAGCTTGTTAGGTTTATGTATTGACTCATTGTTATCTCTCATTTGACTTAGCAATACTGTTCAAACCCTCCTCTGTCTGAGGTAAAAAGGCCATCATCAGTAACATCTTCAAGTTCATTCAAAACTGATGACACAATTGCTCTTGTTACAGAAAAGGTCCGAAAAATGGATGCCAGGTTTGTGAGCAAAGACAATGCAAACAGACTGTACTTAACCCTCTAACCTGTAAATGTGATTCTGTTTTCGTAAATTTGTAAATGGTTTGAACCTAGGTGTCATATCATAATTGAGTAAAGTACAATCGTCCGGGTGAGTGTAGTCCTTCAAAAGCCAAGGAGCCCCTTTTTCCAAGGCAAGATTTTGTTGGATGTAACGTATATTGTCAGTCTGTAATAATGCAACTACTTCTAACGTGTCAAACCAGACTTTAGCTCACATTCCATGCATAATCATTTTTATTCTATTAATTTCGTTGTGAATTATTATTATTGAAGTTCATATTTTGAGTGTTTCTTGTAATGTAAAATGTGCTATGGTTTTTTCTTAAAGGCAACAGCAGCACCTGATAAGGCTTTTGGCAAAATTGGAATATAAGGCTCCTTTGAAGAGTTCCAGTGATTCTCCTTGGCCTCAGTCATCACCATTGAAGGCAACAGAGATGATGATGCCATCCAAAAGTTCTGATTTCAAAGAGGGTGGCCAGTCTGAGGTATAGTGTTTGCATGTCACTCACTTTGGGTGTCTTAGTCACACCACAGACAAGCAGTTTTATCTTTTTAGGAACTTAAGAAAGTCAACTGAATCATGTGTGACTGTGTGGTTTCCGGAGATGTACTGAAGTGTTTAAAGTGCCCCTGTGATAAAAAAAATCACTGTTTTTCTTCCGATTTTGAAAGTGTGTTTGCTTTGAGCTTTGATTATTGTCCAAAGGCTATGAAACAGATGGGGATGCTTGCTTAGGGGTGTAAATTTTGGATTTTGGTCTTGCTTAGGGTGTTCCAGGCAAAGTGCCAATATTTTAAGCCGCCAAGGTCTTGTTTAGGGTTCCATACACACGTATTGCATTCTTAAACTAGTGAGGCTTTGACGTCATTTCTCCTCAATCCAGCTCTCTCAAGAACTTAAAGTAATGGCGAACCATTAAATAGGAAAATTTCAGTTAATATAAACAGGTGTCTTTTTGAAATTAAGGCTTAAAACTTTGGTCGCTTAGTGTTTAGTTAACATAGCTTTGAATTCCAAAGAAAAATATTTTGGTTACAGGGGCACTTTAAGTACTAAGTATTAATTATTATACACAAGAGGAGCGGTATAAATGGTTACAGTAGGCAAGAACTTTATGGTGTGTTACTATAAAGTGAATGTGTTTTAACAATGTACTCTCTTCTTTTCAGGATTACAGCATAGTAGATTCCTTAGATACCTTTGAGAACAGAACAGACAATGACGATGGCACAGATGTGTATTTTGAGATTCTTTCCAACTGGGGAAACCCAGACAATGTGGGATTAACTGAAGTAGGTTGCAACTCCGAGTTCACCTGGAACCAACCAAATTTAATGTATTGTATTTGATTAGAATTAGTCAGAGAATAGAAGCTACTTATTCCAGAAAAGGAGATTGAGAGCATGCATAAATTTAAATTAATCTATCATCATAATGAGATGTAGCCGCATTGAATGTATCGATTTTCATTCAATTGAAAATCATAAATATAAACTGATAAAGTGAAAGTTTTTATGGATTGTTTATTAGACATGGGTGTGAGATCGTTCCTCATCTTTAGAGCTTATCCTGAACTAGGGTCATAATGAGCCCTATCCATTTCAACAACTCTCAGACTTTGGTGTTGCGAAGGAAGAAAATTTAGAAAAATGGTAACTTCCTAAAGAGAGAGTTTTTTGTTTCATTCTATTAATTTTATAGAGGATAAAGCAATGATCCAGAAGTGGTGCTTTTTTGAAAAAAAAAAGTTGTGGTCATGGGCCATTTACCGTGTATAAGCAGAGGAAGTATGCTAAGGAGGACAGCTAAGAAACATAAACTCACCAACCCAAGCTTGCCTATATTTTCACTCATGCTCACAGCACACACTCAATTATAACAAGGGTTATCTGTGTGACATTGGGCTGATTTAGCAACAGAACAGGAATGTCAATGTCAGTTGATGACGTTGTGAGCAGAAAAGTGTCCATATTAGGTCAGCTTAGAGTAGAATCCAGACTATTCCGCGAGCTCCCTGTCGTCAACTTAGGTTCCTGTTCTGTTGCTAAATCAACCTATTGTTAAATATGTACTGTAGAGATGCACAGAAACACTTTGTTATTCACAAATTCACTGATGAACATTATAAACTCTTAACAACCTTTTCTTGATGGAAGCTCTTATTAGAGGTAGATGGTCAGCACTTCATGTCTTTTAATAGCTTTTTGTTCTTCTGGGTTGATCACTTCAGCAGAAATGAAACTATTAGTTCAATTTCCAAGTAGGTTTTTTTTCTTTTTTGTTGTCTTAGATCCAGTTCTTTGATTTGGACAGTAACTTAATTTCTTATGAAAGTCAGAATGTTAGTATCTCAGGTCATGTGGGAGAAGAAGGTGATCTTGGTAACCTGGCCAATGGCAAGACAAAGGTACGTGCACGTACATGTAGAAACTTCAAATTGCAGAAAAATGGCTAGTTTCCACAGGAAACATAACTCTCCCAACATATTTAATCAAAATAAAATTTTAAACATGCTTTGTGTATTTTCATACTTATTTTATTTATTACAGCCACACTGCTTTTGACAGCCGGAAAATGGAAATGATGTTATTGTTATGATACCCTGGTCCCAGAGGTGGTGGTTCTTTCTTCTTTTTCTTCTTCTTCTTCTTCTTCTTCTTCTGCTCCTTCTGCTCCTTCTTCTTCTTCTTCTTCTTCTTCTTCTTCTTCTTCTTCTTCTTCTTCTTCTTCTTCTTCTTCTTCTTCTTCTCCTCCTCCTCCTCCAATGAAGAGCGAATCAGTGAGAAAAGAAAAACCCCTGGTATTGTCGCTACGAATCTCACTTCCATGTAGTGTTTACCGTCCGATTTGACTCTCAATTCTGATTGGTAGATATTTTACAGTAACTTCACACAATTCCAAATTTGATTGGTTGGCATGATTAAAACAACCAAGGGGAAGGTGAGGATAGTGTGGCTGTCGTTGCGTGTTTTATGATTATAATTTTGAAGCGTTTGACAGTTGGCGTCTGCTTGGAAATGAGATTCATAGGGACTGAAACCAGAGGTTTTAGTTCGTTAATTTGTGTCACCCTTCGCGGCTAAGTTTCTTCCAGGAAGAAGAAGAAAGAAAAACCTCTGGGCCCAGGGTGTTGGTATGACTGACCTAAGTGGTGAACTTTGACCATTTGTTTACGAAAACTAAATAGCTTGTTATCCAATATAGCAACATATTTTTCTATGTCAATTTCCCACTTACCTGAGAATTGCTTCTGTCCCAGAAACGTGCAATTCATTGCCCACAGTTTGTGTAATTCATAAAATCACCGTAAGGAATTGTTGCACTTTGCCATTGGCAACCTGTCTGTAGGCCCAATAGAGCCCGGATATCAATGTCGATTTC
>NC_090890.1:16240841-16258341 GCF_036669925.1 Montipora capricornis
GAGTTGTAAAACGAAGCTGCCTTGACGATTCTTCTGCAAAAATTTAGATGTGAGAAAATTCCTCCAAAGTTTACATATTCTCGTTCAAAATTATAATGGCATGAACTTAGATTCGGTAAATGAAACAAAAAAAATTTAAATTCCTTTTTATAGAGTCCTCAGTATGGCTGTGTCAGTGATTGCTTTTGGTTCTTTTTTCTTGCTTCAAAGAATTGTAAATATTAAGTGTTAGAGACAGTAAAACGCGTGTCAACGTTTGATATATGTAGTTTCAGTCGCGTTTTCAAATTTTCAAACATATCCAGTTGGTTTACTTTCTCTTACAAATAGACCAATTTTGATATATTAAAATTTAGTCCTAAACAAAAGGCATCATCTCGAGGGTCTGGGATTAAATATAAGGATTTGTAAGAGTTTATTCCCCAGAACCTCGAGATGATCATGATGCCTTTTGTTTAGGTCTGCATTTTTGAATAAGTGTAATTTTTAAGAAGCCAAATCACTAAAATACCATACCCCTCCCTGCTTTTCAAGTTTTCTTATGCTAGGAGTTCAGTTGCTGTCAATATGTTTTCTCATTCAGAGGAAATGCAGCTGCTATTTCTACATTGCCCAGCAAACCACCCTGGCTCGAATCAAACAAGAAAAAGGGCAAATGTGGGTAAGACTGGAGCTACCTCCTTAGCAGCAAGTGATGGTGGAGCCTAGCTTGCTTGCTTATTTTTTATTATTAACAGCATGGGATTAATGTTTTAGCCGTATTTTTTATTATTCAAACTTATCAAAGGGTCCTTGTCTTTTTAAAAATATTTCAGTTTTCCTCTGACTGATTTAAAGAAAAATAATTTGTCTTAGCTTTGGGGGTGACGTCGTTGCGTCTTGTGGAGTTTCTCTTTTTGAACAAAGCAGTGCATATTTTAGTATGGGTAAACAATCCCCATATTGAAAACGTAAAACTTTGTGTACACCATTCCTGTCTAAAAGCCTCTCATAATTTCAGGAATATACTTCCCTTTGGTCCTTCGATGTGGACAAGAACCGTGACATTCCAAACCTTAAAAATGAAATATTCTGGTGTATTAAAAATCATGACATCGAAGTACTGGGACTAAAATGAGGATTTGCTAAGCATCTTATGCTCTGCATGGAGTGAACTTTAATTTATCTTATTCTGGGTGATATACTGTCTATTTTATGTTTAAAAGTTAATAGAGATTTATCTCTTTTTCGATTCTTTTCTTAATTGAAGTAAAGCCATCGTCACCGAATTTTTTCTTGCATTAAATTTTGATGAGAAAATAAAAAATCAATCTTACCCAAGCTTGATATGTTTCTTCTAGTTCACCCACACGGTCTTCTTCACGATCCAAGTCCAGACCTATGTGGCTTGGAAACGACTCTGGTGAGTTGAGAAACTGTATAATTATAATTTATAAAGTGTCTGTATTCCAAAGCTGGTAATTTCAATCGTTCATTCGTTCGTTTGTTATAACCTCACTACTGGAATTGCTCGTCTACTCGGACTATGAGGGTTTTGCTGATTTATTTTCCTCTAGATGCGGAAGTATCTGATCAGCAATTTTTGAAATGCATTCCGGTGTGACATCTTTCTGATTAGATTCTCCCTTGATAGGCCGGGCAATAAGAATTTGACTTTAGTGAATATACTTGATGCGTTTTTACGTTCTGGTTTGATAAATGAGGCTTTTTTGTCGGGTGTGCTGCGTCACGTCTTACAATGTGATTTATGTACTTGAGAAAACTCACGTGTATGAATCGGAACCGTGTTGAAATAATTGTCTAAATCACTGTTCGAGTATTTGAATGCCATCGTTTCTTCGCTAGAGTCGTTTAACCATCAGGGGTCATTTGACGCAGACTGTTGTAGCAAATTGATGATGATCTCCGGATTTGGTCGTCTTTTGCACATTCAGCGACAATTCCGTATAACAACGCGCTTCGTACAAACTCTTCTAGAAAGCGTATTCTTGATGGTTTATGGACCGTGAAAACCGTTAAGACGTTTTGGTAGATTCTATACTGTCCCGTCGCTTGTGCAATTCGGTTTTTAATAAAACCGTCTTGGATATCCGAGCATTTGTCCGAGTGCTTTGAACTATGGGACATTTCCAATCTTGTGCCCTGCAACTTTCATCAGACTGCTGCAATCAATCTTGTCCGGTCGATCATTACTAACTTGTGTGTAAGTTTTATTGAACGAAACATATAGTCCAAAACGCGCACATTCTTCGTTCAAAATCCGGAGCATTTTTTCACCCTTATCCACGCTGTAGGTGAGTTTACTCACATCGTCGGCGTATAAAAGTGCCATTACCGTCTCCTCTACACAATACCGTTAAAAATCCTTTTTACAGTTCAACGTCGATAGAATTACATAGACGTTATTGAATAAACTACTGAGGAAGCTGATCCCAGTGAACTTTGGCAAAGGGGTGGATTTTAGCAAAAAGTGTTGTCACATCCTGCCACAGCTCATCACTCGGCAGAAATTGTGTTTTATCCATCTCCATCTTTAAAGGCTTGTTTCTCCACAGGTATTGATCGAGGCAGAAGCAGTAGTTTAAGTGACGTACAAAGCTCATCTGGAATTTCGAGCAGCAAACAAACCAGTGAAGAAACGTCCGTGACGCCAAGCGCAAGCAGTACACTCGATCCATGGCCGAGTAAATTTGAAAGCAAGTAAGTCAAAGAAATTGTAGCCGTTTGATGAATTCAGCAGTTTTTTAACTCTTGACGTTATTGTTCATAGGAGCGAATCTCTACCCTCCTGTTTGGACGACGTCGCCACTCAAACAGTGAGTTATTGCTGTTATCAATGTGTCAACGATAAGACCAGAAACCCATGCATAAGGGTTGAAACGTGTAACGGCCCCTTGTGTGCTGGGAAACAAGCTTCTGAATATTCAATTTGTCAAGTACCATATTTGGAACAACAAGAGAGAAACATTCAACCAGTCAGTTCGCAAGAACACCGTTACGCAATACCACGAAACCTGGAGCGAGGGGTTTCCAAATATGGTACTTAGCACGGAATATTCGGAAGCTGTGAACGCGCGTTACACGTTTCAACCCTTATGGGTTTCTGATAAGACCTATGACAAAGGAATTACGGGGCTTGTCTCGCCTAGTCCTTGACTTCTTTTTTTTCTTTTTTGGCCATGCCTCGATTGACTGCCCCTAAATCCCTTAGGAGGAAACTCGAAAGGAAGTATAAAATTGTTTTGGCAAAATGTTCGCTCTTGCAATATTTTCACTTTAGATTTAGCTGTTTTTAAAAAAACTAAACTAGAAAGAAGGAAATTTCCAATAAGGCGGCAGCGTGTAAATATATGTCTAGCGGGGTTTCAATTCTGCCCTCTGATGCCGAACTTTAGAGTTTCCTAACAAACGCTAAAAAGCAGGACCGTCTGAACAACTGTCTAGCGACGCCATATCGTGGCAAATCGATTGCAGACACATTGGACACTGATTAGGTTGCAAAGAACTACGCAAAGGACGTTGCGGAAATTTGAATATGTTTACTTGCTTTGTTCGTTGTACGTTGTCTTTCCCCATACCCTCCACGTTTCAAAACTCTTCGTTGCCTCTGGACCAAGAAGTACTTGGAACTCCTCATTACGTTTGCAATTAAAAATTTGTGAACAATTTAACTGATTATGTGCAAACATGGCGGAGTTTTACCATAAAGAGCGGTGTTTTGTTTACTTCTCACTCTTCAGTGGTTACTTCTTCTGTCTGATTTTTCGTGTGATTTGGTGTATGCAGCAAAAACAAAGCCGCAGTGGTTCAGGGAGGAGGAAGGTTGACGTTGAACAAGATGACACGCCCAGTACATGCCAAAATTCATCAACTCATGATGCTAAGACAGCGAGGGCCACATGGAGAAAGTATGTCTTCACCACTTACTTCCTATTTGAAATTTTACCCTATCTATGGAAACGTTTGCTTTATTAACGTATCAAGAACATATTGTAAACTATGGAGCATATGTTATTCAAACTTGGAAATAGCAGCTCTCGGGAAGGTACAAACTGTTGCCTTGGCAGCCGTTTATCTCTTGGGATCAATTTCATGAACGATTGACGTTATTGTGTTTTGTCAAAGCAAGGTCGAGCTATTTTCCACTTTATTTGATCGAAAACTGAAAATATTGACTTTTTTGGAAAGAGGGACTGAAGACTGGAAAGCGGGACTGAAGACGAGAACGTCGACGTCACAATGACCGTACTTGAAAAACAATGTTGGTGTCCAGCTTTTTTTCTGCACTCCAATAATCCCCCCTTGATTTCGTCTTGTATCTTCGTAGTGAAACTGTTAATTCATCAATTGTAAACAAAAAGTTGAATTTGGAACAAGAGAAAAGAAACAAGAAACGCTATTCTTGCTAACTTCGAATAGCATTTGAGATGAGGCATTGTCTTGTGTACTTTCTAGGTAGTTGAAGCCTCATAGCCTTTACTCTTGTTCTTTTCGTGTTATCTTTATCTCTTGTCCCGTTCTTTTCCTTCCCTATATGTGGGTGACAAACGTTGTAGAGGTGCTAGGTACACAAGAGTAATTACCACTTTAACCGCAGCAAGTTTCGAACTTGCAATCATTCGCTTCAGAGGGATAAAAGATACCAACGAGACTCAATGCCCTCACTTTAATGACCTGTAAACAGTAGACCCCTGTAAACAGTAGACCGGCCGGAGCAAAGGATACCTTTAGCCTCGTGTTTGCAGGTGGATTGTAACAACAGGAAGCGAGGTTGTTGGAAATGGAAAGATATTCTGGTTTAAAACTGTTATGAATTTACTACTATTATTAATATTATTACCTTCAAAGTATTTCACTGTTATCAAATCGTAAGAATTGAGTAAATTTCTGAACCGGTTGGTTTTGAGTCTGAGAGGAGAAGCTGCAAAGCCAACTCAGTTTAACTGGAATGTACAGTATTAATAACTAAATCAACTGTTTTTGTGACAATGAAGGAGTGTCTTCTTTTTTTTACTCGCAGGCAGCAGAACTTAAGTTTGGAAGAATCGTGGAGTTTGCTGAGTTTATTTGAAAAGAAACACAGGGGCCGAATCACCAAAGATCTTGATCTGGAACATCATGGTAAAAACATCCATTTCTTTTATAATATATAAATACATAACAAGAAATAACATAACGTGAAGCCAAAGCCTTTCGGTAAAACACATGGTATTTATCCACAGATGTGTGCGGAAAAACATTGTCGCAAATAAGTAGCATTAAACTGAACTGAGTGCATATGATACCTGATTCATTTGACTGCACATCGTAAGAGACTAACTCTTGAGCTAAAGCAACTTGCAGTGTACAGTGTGTGTCAGTAAACAACAACGCTGGAAAAGTCTTAAATTGAATAGTGATAGCGTTAAAAGAGTTGACATGTTTGTGAGTTTGTGTGGTTAATTGATTCAGTTTTGCAGCAACACTGTATTTTTTAAAATTACTGTATGTGTGAACGTATGTAACTTGTATATGTTTACGTAAGTATTATGTAGCATACCGGAGTGACTGTAATTTTGGAGGAAAGACTGTAAATTTGGAGGAAGTCGCTATTATCGACTACTTTTAAAATGGTCTTTGCAAGGGGCCCACAGATTTTGGCGTTTATGTGCTCCTCCGCACATCACCATTGAGAGGACTCTGTCGCACTGTTTTGATCTTTCCATAAAATGCCAACAGATGCCTTGAAATTTGAAAAAACCAAAAAATAATGATGAAATTTATCTTGCTGAATTAAGAGTAGCCAATGTCTTTAGTTGTTGCGGATGCAACAAGTTACTAGACTGCTACCAGTCCTGTCCTGGGCAGTCGAGAAAGTGGGCAAAATAGCCGAGCGAAAAAGCCTAGAACTGGAGCGAACGGCCGGAGGGGGGCTGCGGGATTTTTTGGCTCGCTGCAATCTCGCCGCGCTGTTCACTTCCGGATTTTTTCGCTCCTTGTGGACTGTCCTTAAAGGAATTGCCTGCCAGCAGTCTAATAAGTTGTCTTGCTACTCATCTTTATTCCAAAGTTTAAATTTCAATTTCAATTTTAAGACGCGTCTTATTTTCTCCCGTATAAATGGCCCTGCTGTGCAGTTTCTCATTCACGCAGGTAAAAAAAACAGCTGACACAGGACTGTAATGTACTCCTACCTTCACTCTCCTAACGTTGTGCTTTTGCTTGCGAGAAGATGACGATTTGTTGTTCCCTTTTTTAGACGACGCACTTGATGAATTGATTCCTAAAACAAGAGAGATTTCAGAATCCGTCGAAGAGCAAGCTCAAGGGGAAAAACAAAGGCAAATTTTCATGGTTCATGACCATGACCTTTTATTCTCATCTCTGTTTATTAGGGGGTCAAATTTTTAATCAAATATGAGTTTTTGGTTAGGGTGAAGTTTGACGAGGTTGTGGTGCAGTGGTGCAGCTTTGGTAGGGTCGAATAATTGAATATCAACTTGGATATGTCTAAAAGATATTTTAAGAAAAAATATGAGCTCCCAGCTCAGTTTTAATCTTTGATTACACCTGTTTGAACGTGAGTACTGGATTTCTAAAGGATAACTCAAGACTACCCATCACTCTCCAATTTCAGTTACGTAAAAACGAGATGCATCGCTTTGTGCGTGGATTCGTCGTTAGTTTTGAACTGAGGGAAGGGGAGGGTTACTTCCTTTATTTCATTTCGTAGTTTAACCTGACTAACTGAGAGAAGTCCCTCTTTATTGTATTTGCCTGTTTGCTAGCATTATGTTCTGCAAGGTTTCTTCCACCAGCTGCTTTTTTTGTGGTGACATGCCATTCTAGCTTCAAGAAGCCAAACGATTCTTCATTCATTCTATCGCTATTAGTTAACGATTTTGTTGTGCAGCATTAAACTCAACCTTGCTGCCGGTATTGAATCCTAAGTACTGTTTGATCTGTACTTTTTTCCTTTCTTTGCTCAGTTTGTTGATTGATCTGGAGATCCCCACGCTTCCAAAAGGACGGCAACTGACCGTCAATATCAGGAACACATGGGGTGACAGACATTACGTTGGGCTCAACGGGATTGAGGTGTTCACCGAATGTGGGAAGCCTGCTGAAATCGCTGAGGTAAATTGCTTAGCGCTCAGACTAACACATCGTATTCTTAAATTTGTCAGGGGGAAGGATGATACCCAATTTCGTACAAATTCTTAGGTCAGAGGATATGCATACCCCAGAATTTGTAAATGATCAGTATATCATATGCTGCTATAGCCAATCCCGATCAAGGTTGATTGCAGTACAAAGGGGACTTTTCACTCCTACAAAAAAAGATAACGCTAAAGCTGAGAAAGTAATATTTGCAATCCAATTTGTTTTGAATTTTATCAAAGAAAGAAGTAGACCTCGTTTGTCACAATATAGCGCCGCCATCTTGAGTATGGTGACGTACTATGGTTGCGTTACTATTACATTTAGCTTTTGTGCAATCATGATGATGATAATAATAATAATAATAATAATAATAATGATAATAATGATAATAATAATATAATAATGACAATAATAATAATGATAATAATAGGCAACGTTTCACGCCTTATGGGGTATGCACAATATACTGCAGATAATAATATGTATACTTGTGGGCATTGCTATCCCTGGAAATAGTGGGGTACATATAAAGGAATTTGAAAAAATATACAAATAGCAGGATTTTAAGTGGGAGATTAGAAGAATGTGGAGTGTAAAAAACGTAGATGTAGTACCGGTTGTTGTAGGGGCTCTTGGAAGTGTTAATAAGAAACGTGGACAACGGGTTGAAAAATTGGGGATTAGGGTAAGAATTGGACTGCTGCAGAAAACTACGCTATTGGGAACGGCCAGAATTTTAAGGAAGGTGCTTGACTTTTAAGTACCAGGAGAAAGTGTCCCGAGGGGACCCTTGATTATTTGTTATGACTCGCTCCCTTGGGATGATTGTCAGCCTGAGAACATCCAGAGCTCAGAGCTGGATTATAATAATAATAATAATAATAATAATAATAATAATAATAATAATAATAATAATAATAATAATAATAATAATAATAATTTATTAAAACTGCACAATAATGGAAGAAGATTGGAAGAGCAAACTCCCTCATGTCCCTCATGTCCAGTTGCTCCAAACAGAACAAGTCAGAGGTGACCGGTCATGGGATTCGTTGAAGAAGGGGAACTTGAAGAAAGAGACAGAAGGACGTTTACCTGCCGCCCATGATCAGGACGAATGCAATGAAGGCATCCATTGAAAAACAGAATGTGTCTCCAATCTGCAGAATTTGTCGAGAAAAAGATGAGACAATAAATCATCTATATTTGCAAGTGCAACAAGGTGGTACAGATTGATTACCATCCATTTCACGATAATGTCGCGATAATTATTCATTGGGACATCTCAAAGAAACATAGAATAGAAACAACGGACAAGTGGTATGACCATAAACCGGAAAAGGTAATCGAAAACGGGATGTCAAGTTGCTTTAGGACTTCAGGAAATTTAGCTAGCCACGTGGAGAAGATTGGAGTCACTACAAAGATAGAGTTTCTACAGAAAGCGGCTCATCATCATCATCATCATCATCTTTATTTAAAACACGGGATCCTCTTCATAAAAATGCTCTTTCAGAGAGCCGTGAAAAAACCGTGAATAAAACAATATTAGTTAAGTATGATAATTAACATTTTCCCAAATTACAAATGTGAAAGAAGAGATTTCAGGCTTGTCTGCCCTTTAATAGCATTTGAAAGACTAGAAAGACCAGAGAACTGCCCCTCTGTGATGAAAGCTGTTTTTACCAGCCTCAGTATGTGGTCTTGGTACAAACAAATTATTAGTTGAATTTCTTAGATTATAGGAATACATATAGTTGTACTGGCTCTGCTTGGAACTTCAAGATTGGTTAGAAAATTTCTGGAGGTCTAAGGCTGCGTACGGGTCGTAGCTTGCTCTCTGGATATCTAACCAGCATGAAGATCAAGCTGCGGGGCAAACCAAAATTTGATTTGATTTGCGTTAACTTGTTAATTTCAATTTACAGTGTCCCCGATTAGTGCTCCACAGCGCTAGAAGATTAGACACTTGAATAAAGTTCCTTTCCTTTTTTTTTTCACAATAGTAGTAATAGGGCAACCATTCCATGCAAAAGCTTTTAAGATTGTGAAGCTCGGGAAATTAATAGCCCAAACAAGCATTTCTAAAATACATTTCAGTTTTCTCATACAATTAATCCCTTCAAAATTTCGAGCTAATTTGATTACAAACAATTTTGCCTCCGAGATTGGAGATTCTACGTGAGAGATAGACGAACCCAATAAATAGTTATGCTAGGGTCATTCACGGATAATTGATCTCACCCTTAAAAAAAAATTACGTAAATGAGACAACTTTCACTCGCTTCATGTTGTTACCTTGGAAGGACTTCGGAGTAAACTTTCGTCAAGATTGCGTGGAATCAAAATATAACTGCAATAACGTAGTTACCAAGACCGCTGGATAAGAGTACAAAGGCGCGATGACTTCAACCTGAGTGTACTAGCGACTGTTTGTCAATATAATATTTTTTTTTCTAACCGAGACTAACCCTTATAGCAAGGGTGTCTTAAGTTTTTTATCCAGTGGTTTTTGTAACATTGCGGGACATATGTAATATTTCTACAGTAGCTGAATTGACGGTTGTATTCTTTTGCATACGTTGTCATTAACTGATATTTCAACAGAAAGGCATTCATCGTTACATATCAGAAGAGTAACTTATATAGCTTGATATTTGGCTAAATGTAGAGTTTTGCTCTTAGATATGTGCAGATCCTTCGGACATTAATATTCTACCAGAATATGGCAATGATCCCAGAGTAGTCACGAATCTTATTGATGGAATTTATCGCACCAGGTAGGTAGGAAACACCATCATATATAGTGGTCCCCTTAACTCTTAATGTTTTTTGCTTGTGATTCCCAGATGGGCTCTTTGTCTCAATCATACTCTTCTCATACGTTGAGCGTTGATCCCTTCAGTTCAGCGAATTGGAGGGTCACTGCACCTTTATCCTTGTGGCGTCTTTTTTGTTCATCATGTTAACGTGTCATCTCCTGCGATTGCTGTAATCGATATGTATTACTGCTTAGCTCTATGTGGGTTTGAAAACGGTTATGTAAAGCTATCAATTATCACGTGATGAGCAGATGCCTGAACTACACCTTAAAAAATCCTGGCTACGCCCCTGGTGGCAATGAGTGAACTCTGCATCATGCAATTTGCTTGACGCTTTGTCTTTACCGGTCCCTAATTTAGGGACGACATGCATTTGTGGTTGGCGCCATTTACACCGGGAGGCAAACACACCATCACCTTAACATTTGCGGAGAGATTGAAGATTGCGATGATCAGAATATGGGTGAGTTCATGCAGTTAGGGGAACGCAGCATTGATTTCATTGTGCCCAACTTATACAGCCCGACAAATGCTTACCTGTATGTTTACGCTGCCCTAAAAACAGTGGCATGCTTTGCTCATATTTCGTGCCGGACTTTCGATAAATGGCTTAATAACGGGGATATTTTTGCGCGAGGAGAAACGAGTGGTCGTATTTAAGAAAACGACCCATTTTGTTTACATATTTTGGCGCCTTATGCGTCTCACATGTGATTATGATTAGTAGCTGACCGCAGTGTGCAGTTATTGAATAATTGGATAATAAGCAGACAGTACCATTGTGTGAATTTCAAAGAAATGTATATTTTTAAAGCGCAGGTTATATACAAAATTGAGAGAAGTGAAGCCACCTGAATTTTTCAGGTGTCCGTATTGAGAGACACTTGTCACGCAAAGTGCGAGGATCGCTTCTCTCAATTTCATTGTGTGAATTTGTGACATGCTTTTTAGAGACGGTTAAAACTGGCTTACAGGCCGCTTTGAAGAACGTGGAGCTTATTTTCAACTTAGATTAGTCGATGAGTCGTTCATTCCGATAGATTTAAGATAATATTGACTAACACTATGCATAATATAGATTGCTCATTGAAATCCTATGACAGCTTTCATAGCTATTCACTTCAAGGATAAACTTCTGTTCTTTTCAGAATTATAACAAGTCAAGAATCCATTCCTTCCGAGGAGTTCGGTTTGTCGATATCACGTTAGACGACAACTTGATTTTTCAAGGCGAAATTGCAAGGTATTGTCGGTTTGTTCTTAAAAGGCCACGGCTTTGGAATGCCGCTTCTTAAATTATCATATTTTCATATGTTATCACCAAGTTTTTAAGAATAAACCAAGTGATGTTTACTTCTTTCATTTGCACTTCACAAGCCATTTTACACAATATTTGACTTGAGGATCAAAAATGTTCCAAAAGTGAAGACAGAATTTAGCTCAAGGAGCCGTCCCCAGATAATGGAGCAGTGATGAAACAAACCGGTGCGTGTTCTAGGGAGGGGAAGGACAAGGAAAGTTTCACACCATGTCGTTATTTGTTTCTTCATGATTTCGGCGGCTGAAGTGCTGGCAAGACAAGATTTAGCTTTACGTGGGCTTGAATACCAGGCGAAAGTCTGAAGTAATTACATTTGTTAGAAGTTGTTGTTTTGTTAAAAGTGAAAAGTTCGAGCCTGATACAAGCCTGTGCAGCGAGACTTCCTTCCATGTACGAATGAAGAGCTCTAAAGAGATGCTGCACTCTTTGTCTTTTGACTTTCAAACTTCTGTAACTTCAACAGGGCGAGCGGGATCTTAGGTCCAGATGATCCATTTGGAGATGTGAGTATTAACAGCATTATATGTTATTTTAAACTAGTCTTGATATCATTCTTGTCAAGTGTTCTCTTCTCCTAACCAATCGAAGTAGTGGCTTTGTCTTAACCATTCATTTTGTTTTTATTTTTTACGATTGCTTTTAAATTAGTTTTAAGGTGCATAATTTCCTGGTTTTGCATTGCGCAAATTTCTTGCGTCATTGGCGCGGTTATTAGCTCGCGCACTTTGATATGGCGGGTTTTTATTGACGCCCGCTTAATCCGTCAAGGAATGGCTATATTCACCTGAACGAGTACGGTGACCCCATTTTTTATTTCATACGTTTGCTGAGAACGGTGTCTTCATGGAGTAGTAAAAAATCATCGAAAACCTAGGACCAGTTTTTTGGCAATTACATAAAATTTTACGGAAGGAGCCATTTCGAGCCCAACAGCCCACACTCAAGTTAAATCTATGTTGGAGTGATAAGTACTCACAAAGGCATTCAAATACATTTTTTAGGTACTTACGTGAATTAACCATAGAATGACACCAGGTTCTGCGTTATATTTGTCCAACATTGGGGATGCGCCGCAATTGTCAAAGTCGCTCAAATAACCATATTTTGGATTTTGTCTGCGTTGTATTATAAAAACTATTACATTCTGATTATCGCCTTTTACCGGGAATCTATGACAAGTCCTGTTTCTAGGGAATCACCTTATAAATCGTGCTTTCTGTAGGTCAATTCGTACCCAGAGTCCTCGGGCTTTTTGGTCAGCGGGTGAGCCCCCGGAGAGACTCTGGGATAATGGACTCCATTTTCCCAGAAAACTTGGGGTTCCGGTCGTATTGCGCATGCTTGAGTTTAAACGGAAACCGAAAACAGCAAATAGTAGGAAATAAATGATTGACTCACAGTGGCGGGTTCGAGAAACAAAAACTTTAGTATTACTCACCATAAAAGAAATTGGAAAATTTTTCATTGGCTTGCTGTAAGAGCGAGTGAAGATGAAACGTCTGATGCTTTCGGTAAGTGTAGTTTTAGGGTGCGTTCGATTGGGAAATCTGGATTTAGAACTAGTTTAGGTTGCGAATCTCCATCAAAATTCTGGGGTTTCCGGTGTGGCACTTCCTCATATTACTTACGGGCTTCCTGTTGGACTGCCATTGTTATGCAAGCGACCAATCAAAAAAAATTGTTCAAGTCCATTATCCAAGAGTCTCTCCGGGCGCTCACCCGCTGACCAAAAATCCCGAGGACTCTGGGTACGAAATTGTCTGTAGGCTCGATTGATCAGCCGTTTTGTGCGCCCGCGTTCCTTCGCGCACACCACGGCTGGATCACTGGTCCAGCAAATTGTATTATCTTCCAATCAAAAGTCGCCTGCCTGCCGAGTACAAAATACAATTGCGACGGGTTCTACATCACGGACAAACGACGCGGACCCTGTGATCCAGCCGTTCGTTGGGAGGAGGATGTTAATCGCACTCCCAAAACGGCTGGAAATCGAGGCTATCCTTTCTGCTGCACGTCTAGAAATGATCAATACGACAAACAGTGTTCTATTCTGGGTAGAAGAAGTTGGTATGTAGTGCTTGAGTTGGAAATGAAGCTAGAGATGTGTTAATAGTTTAAAGTAATACTAGAGTGCCGTCACAAGTCGAATAGCAGATGTGCTTATAGCCTGCTTTGCAAGCATTTCCGTGCGATGCAAGTGATTTAGTAGCTACAACAATGCAGAAAAATCTTTTTGGAGCTCTTTGTTCTAACGTAAAAGCTTGGTACGCAGCCTACAAGGCCGGTAATCACTTATATCGGGTAACCTGTAATAGACTGTCGTCCTGTAATATCGAAATAAGTAATAAAGCTTCCGCGTTCTTCTGTGGGGACCATCTTTCATAGGGAGAAGTAGATGACGTTTTCCTTTTAGCTTCATGGCACTGAAACAGGTGTTGTGCATTTATCAGGTACTAAATAATTCCTTTAGCTCTTCAACGTAAACAACTCCGGACTTGTTTAAAAAACTATTATTCGTGCTTTTTTGGCAGACCATTTTGTTCACAATGGATGAAGAAATTCTGGAAGCAATGGCTCAGTATGATCAGACGTATGATGGAGATGCCGAGGCTGAAGATGAGTTGTTACGGAGCTGTTATTTTGAACGTCCATCCACGGCTGATCTGGGGGAAGATGGGGTCAGTTGACTATACCAAAGAAAACGGTGTGCATAGTTGATTCGCAGTTTTGGAACAGCTTCTCCTTAAGGATTTCGCGCAAAGTCCTTTCTCTCACAATGTTTCTTAAAGTGCTACTATGATTTTTAAAAAATCGCTTGTTTTCTTTCTTCAGATTTGAAAGTGTGATTGCTTAACAATTGGCAGGCAAATTTTTGAGTTTTTATTTTCATCCAAAGGTTGTTTACTTTGAGTGCAAGTTTTGGATTTCGTGGTCTGCCATTACTCACTGAAGGGGTCATTGCGGGTTGCCCAATACCGCATTTCCGCGCCAAAATTGACAAATACCGAAATACCGCGTTCAACAACAGTTAAATACCGAAATCGAAATTACTGTTCTACAATTTCTTTCCCATGTTGCTGTACACGCGCGGATTGCTTTTGTCAGTACAGCAAACGATTGTTGAAACAAATCGCGCTTGTAAAGCGTGATCCCGCACCAAGGAGGAAGGTTGTAGAGTTTTCAATTTCTTTCCCCTGGAACAATTGGAAGTCTGATAATTCCATGACGTAATTTCTGCACCGTTACGGTGAACCAAAGCATACGAGAACCGCTTTCCGTAGGGTTTGATCATACCGCAATTCCGAACTTTTCGAACTACAATTTCCGAAATACCGCGCTAAAAATTAACGGATACCACATTTCTGCAGACCCCAATGTCCCTCTCCTCACTTTCCAAACTGAATGATTGGACCTCAGAGGGTTGGATGTAGGGAAAAAGGTTTAAGGGTTACAACCGTGCCATGTCCTAACGATCCCCACCGATTCAATTTTCTTCAGCACGTATCGATGATCAGTAAAAGCGTCCTTTAAGACAGCACTGGTATTGACACAGCTCTTTTACTATTATCAGGGGAGTGGCGATCGTCCTTTCACTTCTGCCAGACCGCACAACAACAGCACAAAACGTCCGCGAGATGTTATACAAGAATGTGAAGGTTTGTAATTTAGATTTGCAAAAGTATTCTTGGCACAGAGTATATCTACAACGTTTTTGTGGTTTGAACCTTCTTGTTCTCGGCACGGTTGTGAGCATGAGCATTCGGAGATGACTCATTGATCCGCGGCATTTGCTCAAACATCTCGGTCAAAGAATTGCACACCGCACACTTGAGTTTTATGTACCGGGTCTATAGACCACAGGTTTGGAACCATTTATATTTTTTAAATGTTCTTGACTGACTTTTCTTTTTTAATTTTTTTCGTTCACAGAAGATGGTGTACCTAGCACTAACAATTTTCTTGAAGGAAGAGGTTCGTATTCCTGTTTTGGCATGTATTTCTCTTTCATTAAATCAAGATTGCCATCGAGCTGACTCAGGGTTTGATCAAGTGATCTTAAAGCAGCAACTCTTTGTTGACACAATAGGAACGATTTTGTCTTTCTCACTTGGGAAATTCTTAAGCTCACGTGGTATTAGTTTTTCTTTCTTAACCTCTCGTCCGATTTTGAAAACTGGTCCTTGGGGACCGTTTTTCAAAAACGTTTGTGAAACTGTGATCCAATTTTAACATGTTTCCTTTGACAAAAAGTGATAATAATCTTATGCCTTTTGCGAATACAAACGGCACCCGAAATACGACTGTAGTTTTTCTTGCCTCTTTAGAAACGCACAGTACATCACTTATAATAATTTTGAATGAAATTTGTTCACTTACATAATTGATCCCATGGAGTGTGTCGCTTATTTCTTCCTGCCCTTTGATATAATACACCCTTAGCAGGTAACTTACATTCTTCCGCTTCTTATTTGTCTTTACGTTTCTGTTGTTTAGTTCTTCAACTAAATTTTGTTTCGACTTGGGGAGATCCATATTACATGGGACTAACTGGTCTTGATGTGTTAGGACCAAATATGGAAATTATTCCTCTCTCGCACAGTATGCTTAAGGTAGGTCACAGTAGACGTTCTCCATGGAAACACTTAACGCTTTCAGTGATGTATGCTGCTATGATTTGTGTTATAATGGTCTATGTATCTATCTTATGTTTGCGCTAAGGCATTGCCAGCTGATCTCAATGACCTTCCAGAATACGAAGACGATGATAGAACCCTTGATAAGTGAGTGTGTCTTTTACCTATTTGCTTCCGTATCCTTTTGTCATTGTTTTAGAAAGATTTGTCTTTTCTCCTTACCGAGGCTTTTGCTTGCAAAGCAAGAGCGTCTTTCACAAAGAAAACTCGGTTGCTTTAAGGATTTTTTCGACCCAAAGCAAAAAGGCCCTTGAAATCCGAAACAGGTATTCTTTCGTTTTTTGCTTTGTGCTTTTCACTTTTTTCTCAGGTAGCGAATGACAAATTTCCCTGCCAAAGTAATTGACTGTCAATATCCTTTTGTAGCATCTATAAATAGTGTATTAAAGGCCGTCCTTCAAATTGTTTCTCAGAAAAGTGCCTTTTAACATTCCGTACCCAGTCATGAGTCTATCAGGGCGCACATTTTACTGACGTTGTATTCACTTCTGAAGTTTTTTATTGACTGGTCAATTCTGTGCCTAATGTTCTATGAAGCAACTCAGTTATGAGCAGGTCATTTGCTTGGCGCGTGCGTATTCCCGTGAAACTGCGGGTTATACACGAAATATAGAAGTGATCCTATGCTCGCACTATCTGGACAATTTTGAGCATTTGACTCTTACAGACAACTGCAAAATTCCGAGGTAGCTTCAATGGGATTCGAACGCAAGACCTTTGCCGATGCCGGTGCAATGCTCTAACAACTGAGCTATAAAGCTACTCAGTTGGGAGCAGGTCAATTTGTTGGGCTCAAGAAATAAAATCATTTAAGATTGTATTACGACGCAGTCTTCAAGTTTTGTCAGCTACAAGGACCTCGTGCAACAAATTAACAGCAAGTTGATTCCGCCTTGTTAGTTGAGGATCACACGTTTTTCTTTTTAACTCAACAGACTAATCGATGGAACGAATGTTACCACAAGTGATGAGCACATGTGGTTGATTCCATTCACCGAGGGACAGGATCATCTGCTAACAATTGACTTGGGACAGTTCATCCCCTTGATTGGGCTTAGGGTGTGGAATTATAACAAGTCAACGGATGACTCTTTCAGAGGGGTAAGTATTGTCATCACCGCAAATTGTTTAAGGAATTGTTTTTAGAATCGGGAAGGGAGACAGTCGCTTACAGATCATTCTTAGCATATAGTATTTTGGATGACGATTGTTGTCGTAAGACAACTGTACTAAAGATCGACCAAAGAGACACAGAAATAATCTTCAATGAAGATTGAATCACAGTCCATTGTTCGGTCATCCTCATGCTTACAACAGGGTAAACCCAAATTTTGGTGACACATTCTTCAATAGGAGCCGGCGGATGACGAAACTGCCGTCTATTTGGATTGTCAAATTACCCCAAATTTAATAACATAAGAACCTGCGCCACAGAGCATAACCTTGGGTTGTCCAAGCTTTATTCATGAAAAAGTAAGAGGATATTTACTCCAAACTGCAGGAAATTTATTCTAAGAGGC
>NC_090890.1:16260841-16293341 GCF_036669925.1 Montipora capricornis
TGCCCTGTGGTTGTATCCTTTAATTAATGTAATAATATAAATTAATGATAAGTAATGTATACAATATGAGCGGCAGATCTGTATCACATTTACAAACTCGAGGCGAAGCCGAGAGTTTGTAAATGACTTATTAAACGTCCGCATTTAAGTGTTAATGTACACTAGGTATTTTTAGTGCTTCAAGACATCTTAACAGGGAAAATAGAAAGAAACGTTATGTAAATGAAGTTAAATCTGTATCAGATTATTGATTTCTTTGTTTTCCCGTCATGAATTATTAAATACTGTACAGAAATCAAGTCGACTCATATCAAATCATAAGTTGGTTTTTTATGAGAGGGGAAAGCCGTAGTACCCCCCCCCCCCCCGGAGAAAAACCTCTTGGAGCAGAGTGGAGAATCAACAAACTCAACCCAAGTATGACGCCAAGTCTGGGAATCAACCCCGGGCCACATTGGTGGGGGGCGGGTTCTCTTACCACTGCACCATCCCTGCTCATGCATAGACTGTTTTTATCGTCAGTTGTTAAACATTGCTTATTGCTTTTCTTGTCGGCGCTCCTTAACTTTCTGTCAGTTGTGTTCCAGTTTCGGTTGTTTTCTACTTGGGGTGATCCGTATTACATCGGTCTAAATGGTTTGGAATTCTACGACGAGAATGGCTACAAAATCCGTTTGATAGAGAATAACGTCACCGCGTATCCACACAGTGTCAACGTGTTAGAAGGAGTGACGGATGATGTAAGGACTCCAGACAAACTGATTGATGGTGTAAATGACACTCAAGATGGAAGGCACATGTGGCTGGCTCCCCTCTTACCTGGAATGGTAAGAATGGTGTCAAGTATTATCTTCATCATCGTCGTCATAGTCATTTTGATTTTTGTCATTATCGTCGTTGTCATGTTCTTTAGAGAGAACTTTTTAGTGAAGTTTGATGAGTTCTTTAAACTGGGCTTTTTACAGCTTCCCTCTTGGTCTCATTACAGTAGACAAAACGATACAGACAGTTCGATCGAAAAGTAAAGAAAAGGCGCCATATATATGTGAAATGCAGCTTGTCAAGCTTATAACGCTTCGGCAGAAGTTATTAAGGAATAATTGACAGGACTTGTTAGAGAAGAAAGGATCTTTGCCTTTAAGTCACGCTCCAATGAGATTCATACTCTTTCTCAGAGTTTGCTTCACACATATACTGCACTGGTAGAGTCATACCCTCAATGAATGAAAGATCTTTGGGTCAATGAGTTTGTTTTCCCCTTATTTGTAGGTGAATCTCATCTATATTGTGTTTGATGAGCCAGTGACAGTTTCCATGGTAAAAGTATGGAATTACAGCAAAACTCCTATAAGAGGGGTTCAGCAATTTGGGGTAAGGTACAATAAGGAAACTTTTGTTTGAAGGGATTCTTTTCACTTTTTTGGGGCCGGTTGCCCGGAGCCTGGTTAGCGCTAACCGTTGGTAAAGAGGCATCAAACCTATTGGTTTCCATGGTACTTAACGCTGAGTCCTGATCTTTAAACAACTTTATCATTAAATTGTTTTCATCGAGCGTTCATTTACGTCTTTACCTGTTTGTTTCGGTCTCAGTAAAAAGAAAAGCTATATCCTTTAAGGCTGCAAGTGCTAAATTGGGGCTTTTCTCGCTCAAGGAAACCTTGAATCAAACGCTGGCTGAGTGGGATGCACGCTCCCTCTTTGTATCAGCTGGCGGACGAGTCCGGACAAAAACAACTTGTATGATATTTTCTCATTTTGGTTTATTTGAACTTTCCAAGTTTTCTTTCTTGGATTCCTCCGCAGCTGTTGGTCGATAATTTGCTAGTATACCATGGAATACTGCCTCAAGTTCCGGCAGTCACTAGGGGAATTCTACCAAACTTGGACATGCCGATACCACATCACACGGTACTCTTCACTGATCAGGAGCAGATTGCTCTTGCCGAGAGGAAAAATGTACTCAGGTAACATGGTAATTGATAAGAAGTTGTTTGTTTGTTATTTATTTGTTAAAAATGAAAAACGAATAGAGTTATCTCAGCAAAGAAAAATATTTGAGCTTAGGGGCACTTAATTTTTGTTCACAAAAACATGAAGTAGCTTCATTTACTGACCAGCAGACTGTCATCTTTTCACAGACAGCTCTTAAAATCATTTCGGCGTGAGGTCGCAATCCATGAAACTTAACTCTGAACAAACACATCTGACACCCCAAAGGACACTGTTGACCAGCTTCTGCAACGAGACGGCGTAACAAAAATCCGCAGCTTTGACCAGCCTTTCTTCTGAAAGGGAGAAATATGAGCCCTCACCGCAAACGAGAACAGGACTAAGAATAAATAATCGTTTTTGTTGAACGTCTGTGTCACTTTCGGGAATTTTTTTTTCCTTGGTATTACGTCGCCAGAAGCTGGAGCCGTGTCCGATCAGGTAAAAAAAAACCCACAAAAACGTTAGCGAACGCCACTCATCGTTGTTAACAATTCCAAGCAAGCGTGAATAACCGAAGCAACCGATAACAGTTTTCTCTCAACAGAATGCGACCAAAAACAGATCAATCGAACCAACTGCAAATTTCAATTTATCTCAACAGAACATGACCTTTATTTCCAGCGAACTTTACAAGCCACATTGACCAGCGACCCTAGAAAATCTAGTGCTTCAAGTTGATGGCATGCATTCTTAAGTTCCTTGTTTGATTTTATTGCAGTAACAAAGGAGGTGAACAAGATATTCAGCTGACAAACGACAAAAGAATTGTATCTCATTACAGTGATTCCAAATCCGTAGGAAAGACAGCAGATCCTGGTAAGAGGCAACTGATTACACTCTTTTTTTATAAGAACGTCTAGTTTTGAGGCTGAGGCTGAACGTTCTTAATTTTTGTTTTTGGCGATTTGAGCCTAATAATGTTCTTAACAATATTCTCGAAGTTGACTAGTATACTAACGCTGCTAACCCTAGTTTGACCTGGGTTGAAATCCAACCCATCTCCGGGCCTGGGAACCCGGTTAATTAAAATATCACACATGCGCACTTTTACATTTACCCATCGAGCGTTGCGTATACGTATACCATCCCACCATTGCATGTCTGCTTCTTGGGGCTTCTTGACTTGCACCACGTTGATCGGGTGAAGTTGTTTGGGCGCGGTTGTGGCACGAGAGTGGCCAGGTTGTCGAATGTCGTTCGGGCAATTCGAGATCTGTAGTTCAGATAGGTGGCGAGCCGTTTTTGGCCAGAAACTCGACTCTTTTTCATCCGCCTTCTTCTCTCTAAACTCTTGCGATTCGTGAAACGAAGCCCGGCACACTAACGCCAAAGCCTTTATTAGAAAAATTTGCCTCCAAATCTCCACCATGAATGAAGAATTGTCGCCGCCATATTGTCGCCATTGCTCCTTTCAAAGTTCTGTTCTGGAAGCAAATGCGCATGCGTGTAAAAACAAGCCTTGGTCTTAAGGTTCACCCCTAGATATGTAAGAGTGTAATACTTCTAATTAAAGAACCGGTCTCCCTTGGTCACAATAAACAGTTCCTTCGTTTTTTCTTTCGAAATCCCATGCAGAGTTGATTATTAATGCAGGGCGTCAAGTTCCTATTTTTTCCGATTTTTTCCTATTTTTTGGCCTGCTCCCTATTTTCTCCTAGTTTTTCAAGAAATTCCTATTTTTTTCCTATTTTTTAGGAACATGTTCAAAAAAATTGGTAAATTCTTCAAAAAAAGAAGCTTTCTGTCAAAAACGTGTAGAATTTATAACCTGTGTGAATGATAGCCTTCTGAAACTCGTGCCCACACATTCTCAGTGTTTTTGGTAGCATGCAAAGGAGTCTGGGGCCCGTTTCTCGAAAGTCCCGAAAACTTTTCGGACCCGAAAAGCCATTTGTGTTACTTCCAAACTCTTGTTTTGGAAAGCCGATCTTTTAACATGTTTTCAAACCAACTAAAAAGAAACATGTCTGTGAAGTTTGATGACTTAAATCCTCTCCGTTCTTGAGATACAAAGGAAATTGTGAAACCCGAAAATGGCCCGTAAAGTTTCGGGACTTTCGAGAAACATGCAGGCCCCTGGTCCGAGGTCATTTGCATGCTTTGCAGCTGCCATGTGGAATTAAGGAAGCAAGTAATTCAATCCAATTTCATCGATCCTCTTTGTTTTTTAACAATAGTTGTTTTATTAATATGCCATCTCTTTAAAGACAGTTGTATCTTTATGTTGATATATTTTTTTTCTTCCTTACGTTTTGTGACTGCTGTTAGAGTGGTATTAAACCATTACAAACAAGCTCGCGTTTTAAGCAACAACTGTCAACAAAGTGTTATTAATGTAACCACAATGATGCTTGACACTGCTAAGGACAAGTGAGATGATGCAATGAAATACTTAGAGGAAATAGGAGAAAAGAGGAAATTGTTTCCTGAAAAACAGCATAAATTGTCAGACAAAGCCATGATGTCAAGGACAAGCACTGCCCAAAATAAGTCAGAGCTAAGGTTGCCCAGTTTGCTAAAAGGGCCCAAAAATAATAAGCATTAGACTTTTTTTGGTCACGAATAGTCTTTGCAAGACATTTGTTAACTGTGAACTTATATATGATATTTACTGTTAGGAAAAAAAATTTTCTTGCTGCTTCTCCTTCTTAGTTTCAAAGAGCTATGGACTTAAATTAAAGACATCTTATAAACTACTGTCCATGTAGGTGAAGTTTTCCTTGGTAACAAGTTTTAACACTTGTTTCTATGGATGATGCATGCCATCTTGTCTGTTAGATATATAACGCAGGAACAGAGCTGCTGTTGGCTTTGTTAAGAGGATAAAATTCAAGGAAAGCTTCCTATTTTGTTCCTATTTTGTTCCTATTTGGGGATGAGAATTCCTATTTTTTCCTGTTGTTTGGTCAATCTTTCCTATTTTCTGAATGTCATTTATCACCTGTTGCCCTGTTAATTAATGCACCAATTCCCTGAACCGAAAAGGAGACAAACCCTGAATGACAATACAAGCAAATAGCAAATATATTAGACCGCCGTCTCCGCTTCACCTTAACTAAGTGTCTTTTGTGAATTATAACTGGCATTGCTTTATTAAAAATTCAGAACGCAACAATAGCGGGGCATTTAGTATTTTTAACTTCTATTTTCAGCTCTGCGACCAAAGACGAGTGTGCCTGCTCTACAAAAAAAAAGATAATATCACAGGAGGTCAGGATGTAGCTTGCCATCCCTCAAAATTAACTAGACTTCACCTCGCCTTGTTACTAGATTCTGTGGAATATTACTCCCTATACTGTTCATATCGGTAGTATATGTTATTAACCAAGGGGGTTGTGGAGAAGCTAACATCAAGTGTCAGTAGAAGTCACATATTTTTACAGTCAGTGTTCATTAAACACTGATTCGCGTCCTCTGTTGAGCTATCGACTGTGTTTTGTCCTCTTCTGTTTAAGTAGTATTGGATTCGGAAGACATTGCATTGAATCAAATACCAAAAACATTCAGGATAAAACTCAACACTGAATTTGGTTCATTTTCCAGCGAGAAATCTGGATCCGGGTAAGAGCTACAAGAAATCTCTACTTCTAGCCTGTATTTTAGGTCAAGTTTTAAATTGTTTATCAATGGCATCTCTATTTGAATATGCATATAAATATTAAAACATGGTTGCTTATGTTGTTATGTCCAGTGATTATGATTTTCACTCCTCTTCCGCTTCGTGTAAGGTGATGCGATGTTCAGACCTTGTCCTTGATCCCGATTGATCCTTCATGAGTTTATCAAAGCTCGAAAAAAACGCACATGCGAGTGGCGGTTAGTTTTAGTTTGGCTTCTTGTTGATTGTTAAGAAGGCATGAGTCTTCAGCCAAACGCAAGAGTTGCCTTTCAAACCAAGAAATGCTGCCATTCCGTTTGGCAAAAAGAAAACCTTCATGTCAGTCTCACAAAATAACAATGGATTTGCAATCTCTCTAATGAGTGGTCAGGAGGCCATGACTAGGAGCCTACATCTTAATTGTATTTGTAGAAGGGCGTTTTTATGGACCAAGTTATTTTTAGATTGATTTTCCCGCGTAACCAGACCTCGTTGGCTAATTTCAAGTCTTCCATGAGAAATTGTTACCTATGGAATTGAGAACAGTCACTCGTGCAAGCCATATCTTATTAAGAACTCGTCTAAAAATAGCTTGATCTGTGAAAATGCTGTTCCACAGACCTAATATTGAAGTTGTTGGCTCCTGGAGTGGTCGTTTCCATGCTCGTTTCCATGGCACGACCCGGACGGATAACTTAATAAGGCTATTTGAGGCACTTTAACAATTTCCAATGCTGGACAAATTTAGCTCGATTTTATGAATGTAATCAATGGTACTAACGTAGAGCCTGGTGTCATTCTATGGTTAATTCTCGTTGCAAGTACCTAACACTCTAAAATGGATTTAACTTGATTGTGGGCTGTTCGACTCGTAATGGCTCCTTCCGTACAATTTTATAAAATTGCCAAAAAAATGGCAATAAATTTTTGCTGATTTTTTTACTACTCCTTGAGGACACCGTTCTGAGCACAGATATGAAATAAAAAATGGGGGTCACCATGCTCGTTCAGGAGATAGAACATTGCCATTCCTTGGCGGATTAAGCTTGGCGTCAACGAAAATCCACCATTTAATCAATTATGTGCACGAGCTAATGCGCGCGCCAATGACGCAAGAAATTATGGGCGGTAGGATTGCGCAATGCAAAACCAGGGAATCACCTTAAACAGGATGCTTATAATTACCGAAAGGCAAACGTCAGAGTGAAATTTGCGTTTTGCCCAAATTTAAAAGACTTGTTTGATTTTAACTCATTTCCCGTTTGTTTTTACGAATATTGAGCAACTTCTCAAAAGAAAGAAACAAGGTACAATGAGAGAATCTATGACACGCGGAAATAGCCTGCGGTTTGGCGTTTCACGTAAACGCGATGCTAAAATCTTTAATTGATTTCACCATCTAGAGCCGTTTTCAAATGACTGTGGAAAGTAATTACGCGCTTGCAATTGCTACGCTAATTGATAGGTTTAAAACTCTGGCACCAGTTTAGAGCGGTTTTCAATTGAGTGTCGAAAGTAATTAGCGAATTGCTTTGGTTTTGCGTTTAGTTCACTCAGTGATTGGTTCAAGTTTTCGCGCCACTTTTTCAACCAATCAGAAGTAAAACCAAAACCAATTGTGGCTCGCGCGTGCACATTTTCCCGCCTTTTGTGTCGGCTACGTGTAATTACTTCGAGTTTTGATTGGTTTACTGGATTGTCTCCGTCCTTTTTGATTGGTTAAAGTAATTACTATGGTGTTGGTTTTACAACACTCATTTGAAAACCGCTCTATCAACCTATGAAAAGGAAAACCAAAACCAATGGCAAATTGCAGGCGCGATTTTTCCCGCGCTTTGAGCAAGTTGCACGGAATTGCTGAAAATTTGGATTGGTTCATTGCGCTCTTTGCGCCTGCTTTGATCGTTTTACGACACTCAATTTAAAACCGCTCTAACATGCTTAATGCGGTTCAAAGCACCATCAACAGCAGCTGTCTTTTGAGGTAAACGTGTCGCACAGAGGGATTTTCAAATGAGTATTTTTGAAGACAAGCACCTGAGTTGAATCGAGGCCATTGTCAAGCTTGTTTATTCATCCTCAAGTTGTGGGTGGAATTCAGAAGAACATGTGATTCATCGGGGATCTTCCGGTTTGAATATGAATGAGGAGTTTCAATTTCGAGCCTTTCGCATCTAAACACAGGTAGCCCAGGCTCAGTGTGTGTGCCACATTGGTAAATATAGAGAACATATGAGGCGAAGTTTAGGTCAGAAAATTTGCTAGAAAATGGAAATAAACATCGATAAAACTTACCATGTGGTGAGCTGTTGCTGTCTTTAATACGTACACGAAGTTTCGGGGAAAATGGTCCCCGTTCACCTTCCTTCATAGTATAGTGACAAGGTAGGAGACGGAAGCCAGCGTCGGGACTCCGATCGACCCAAAACAAGCCCGTTTTTTTTTTTCGCGAAAATCGAATCCAGTCGCTAAATAAACACGCCAGGCTCGTGAAACTTGAATTTCTCTAAACCATGAATCCATTGAAGCATCTCCAGGTAGCAACGCGAAGCCACCAGACTCCGTAGAACTTGTAAGTTAACCTGCTAAAATGGTGGCCAGAAACCGTTGTCCTCGCAAAATGGCACTGAACTCGGGATGCCTGGTGACGAGTATAATAATTTCTGGAGGGAGGGGAGTCCCAAATTGCTAAAAACAAAACTCACTGAGCAATCTGGGACTCCCCTCTCTCCAGGGGGACTTATTATACTCGTCACCAGGCGTCCCGAGTTCAGTTCCATTTTGAATTGGACACTTTTTGATGTACGTATGGGTTATTGACCAAGCGTGAGGGCAAGATGACTGGATATTGGCCAAGTTATCTGTGTGCGTGTTCGTGGACCGAGACGAAGTCGAGGTCCATAAACACGCAAAAAAAGAACGAGGCCAATATCCAGTCATCTTGACCGAACAATCTTGGTCAATAAAGGATTTATTATATGACTTAAAACACCAAAAAATGATCTTTGATCTTGCGGGACCAAGCGAGAAATCCCGAGCGGGCAGTATCGCTCCATCTTGCCCGCTCGGGTAGCCAATCAGAGCGCGCGATTTGGTTCATCTTGCCCGCTCACGGAGCTAGTCATATAATAATTTGTACCCCTCTTTGCAACTATTCCCAGGTCTTCTCATTTCGTTCACTATCTGTTTGTCTGAAGAACTGACCGTATAAAACCTTCTCTCCCCACTCTGTCTTTCTCTCAGCTTTCCTTCGTTGTTTGAAGTCTTTTGGGGTTTCTAAGTCGTGCGTTACCAGTTCCCCTTTCCTAGCTGCTTGAATCAGTTTCTCGTCACTGTGCGTTCTTTGTCTGTCCAATGCATTCTTCCACTGATATTAGGCCTCTCCCTCCTTCTGCTCTTGGTACATAAAGCCTGGTTAAGTGCTCTGTTCATTGTTAGGGTCTTCCTTGTTCTTGTTTCTAAATCTCTTAATTCCTTTTTGGTCCAGTTAATTATACCACCAGCATAGCTTACCAGGGATACAGCCCAGGTGTTGATTTCTTGTATTAGGTTTCTGCCATTCAGTTTGGATTTTCCCAGCTTTCTAATACGCCTTAGATATTCTTTGCTAACTTTCTCTTTCGTCTGACTCTGGAGCATTTCATCTGCTTCAATAACTCCTAGGTATTTATAACCTTCACCCTCTTTCAGTGCTTTGATTTCATTATCGTCAAGGAGTTGGATACCATCTGATTCCACTAGCTTGCCTCTCTTTAGGAATATGACTGCACATTTTTCAATTCCGAACTGCATACTGATGTCGTGACTAAAGATTCGCACCGTCTGTGTAAAGAACTCAAGCTGGGCTTTATCCTTTCCATAAAGCTTCAGGTCATCTGTGAATAGTAGATTGTTGACCTTTGTCTTGTCAATAAAGTGGTATCCCGCTGTTGCTTTTCAGAGGATTAGTGTAAGGGGTATAAGGGCTATTACAAATAGGAGTGGTGATAGGGAATCTCCTTGAAAGATTCCTCTTTTGATGTTAACTTATCCAAGGTTCACTCCATTTGATGTGAGAACGGTTTGCCCACTTTTCATGGTGTTTGGTAGTAGAACCCTTATATTCTTAGCTACTCCAAACAACGCCAGGCACGCAAGGATCCATGAAGTGGGACCATGTCAAACGCTTTCTTGTAATCTATCCAGCACATAGCTAGGTTCTTTTTCCGGGCTTTTCTTTCTCTTGGGACACCCTTGTCAATAAATACCTGGTCATTAGTTCCCCATGAACCTCTTCGGCAGCCCTTCTGTTCCTCAGGTAAAAGATCCTCTCTATTCAAGTACAGATATACTTCTTCAGAGATGATTCCTGTGAGCATCTTCCAAATACCTGGAAAACATTATGGGTCGATAGTTTCCTGGGGATGTCCCCTTTTCAGGATATTTCATAGTAAGCACTGTTCGGCTCCTTGTCATCCACTCCGGAACATTTCCCCTTAACAGGCAATCCTGAAGTTGGTGTGCAATGCGTTGGTGCAGGCTTGTGAAATGCTTAAGCCAGAAGCTTTGTACAAGGTCGGGTCCTGGAGCTTTCCAGTTAGGGATTCTTTTTACATAACGAGCAACACTTTCTTTCGTTATAGATATATTTCCTTGTGTGCTAATGTGTATCTCGCTTTTTAACTCCTTTAACCACTCTGCATCCTTGTTGTGGTCCGAGCTCTGACCCCACATGCACCTCCAAAATTCTACTGTTTCTTGTTGGTCAGGGGCCTCATCACTTGTTCCCACTCCCTCCAATTCATCAAAGAAGCTCCCTTGATCTGATTTAAACAGCTCCTGCCGGGCGAGAGATACTCCTCTGTACGGAGTAGCTGATTCACGCCGTTAGATTTCTCATTTTAGTCAATATTCATCACATCTAGAAGTGAGATTGGCTTCTGGTTTGTGGAACCACCACTAGGCAGGTTGCCGACCAGCCGACCTGTTCGTAAATAATCGGTACCATTACCAGCCAGTTGGTCTTTAGTGGTTAAGTGGATGAAAACAGTTTCTTCAAAGTGGGTGCTCCAGGTTCTAATCCATTCCAAGAAAGCAACTTTACTTGGCAATCCCAGTCGGAAAATGGGTGGGATTTGTTTGTTTTCATTTTTTTCTTTTTTTTTCCGTGTCGGTAAAAGTCTTGCCTGTCACTTCCCTGCTAAGTGGTGTCTTTGTGCATAGAGCCTTCTGCGCGTATTTTCTTAGGATCGAAAGGGTAGTGGAAATGCGTAGATTTCTCTGGTGGACACAGTAATATATTTAACTTAATCTGCAATGGCGTCGAAAGTCTTGTAACGCGAATGGCGTTTTAGTGGATCTTTAAACAAAATATACCCTTATGGAGCTCAATAATGGAAAGTCAATTGGATAAACAACACAGGCGGTGAAAAATAAATATCTGGAATCTTAAAAGCGACGAGTAATGGACTTCGACAACAATCTATCGCCCGTCGAGCCGAAATCAAAGTGAGCTGTATTTCTAATATTTTACCAAGTGTGCTGTTATTTAGAACACTGAAACCAAATGGAAAATGCTCTAGTAACTTATGGGTTCAAACAAAGGCAGAGAACGAATCGAACACCTTAAGTGGATCTGTGATTAACTCTGCACAGTCTTCAGGTAAAAAAATAATTGGGATAGTGACCGCCAAGAATTATTTGAAAGAAAGCTTGTCGTCTATGAATTCATCATGTTTTATAATATGCGAGCTTAACTGCATAGTTTTAGTTTTTATGGCAATAGTAAAGGATTTTCATGTCAAAATGTGGTTAGCGTCTTTCTGCTGTGTTAACTTAATTAAATATTCCATGCGGCCTCGTAGGCTTGTATTTACCTTCCGCCGTAAACTTGATTTCCACTCTAAAAATTACCTCCAGAACCTACTATTTGCGTAGAATAAGCTTTTACAGTGATGTTGTTGTCTTCTGTGGTGATGCCTGACGATTCGGAAACATTTTGTGAAAAAATACTTGTAACGGGTCACACGCGCAACTTGATCGCCCGATTATGCATAACATCCACTTGGCCTTTTGACATCCCATTGAAAAAACTCGTAAAAAATTCGCGGACCGGTCGATTTCTCTGAAATTTTAAAGGATTATTGTTAACGAATTGAGAGAGATTCACAATAACTAAGAATTCCCGTGTTAAGCATGAGAATTCGACGAAGAGATAAATGCGACTAAATTTGTTGCGCGTGTTGCTATTTTTGTTTTGATTGTTGTGCATATTTTTACAGAGAATATTAAATTATGAAAAAATATCTACGGATAGATTGTTAAAAAATCTTTAGTTTTAGCGGTTATTTGAACAAAAAAGATTCAACGCTTGACAAGAAATAATATATTTGTTAATATTTGAAACAAGAAAAATTTCGCGGAAATCGGGACGCGGTGAAAATGAGTTAACAAATTTGCATACGTGCCTTGAAATGTGATACGCGAGGAGACAGGAATTTTTTCTCTCTGACAAATGATTTTGTCATTGTAGTGTAAATGAAGTTTATTTGGGAAGCCAACAATATTTCTTTAACTACCTGGTTAATCCAATTTATTGCTACGACTTGCTGGTGCGAAGATTGTTTACATGAAAGTCACGTTTTTTGCGAATTTTGAGTGTCATGAAATTACATCATTTGCGTGACAATATATCCCTTTACTCTAACCCAAAAACATCCAGATAGCAACAAACTTCATAATTATTTAACCATTTCTTCTACTTTTGTGCTTGTCAGCATCGTGATCTGCGATAATTCGCAAGTCTGTCTTTTTTTATCTCATAGATGTTTAGATTTTCCATTAAAAGGCCGCTCAATCTCGCGATTGTGTAAATAGTTCACCCTGAAATCAAAATAGATACGTTTCTCGGGAACCCGACAGAGAAGGCTTCCTGACCCGACAGATGAAATGTAAATATTCAGTTAAATATTACAACAAAATTAAAAAATTAAAGACGGACGTTTCTTGGCTAAAAAGTACGTTGTTTTTATCTGAAAACGACCAACGTTTAAATTCTCTCCCACACAGGCAGCCCAAGCTCGGTGTACGAATTATAGACTTTGTATGGTTGAGCTTATGCACCAGTCAATTGAAACCCCTACCCCCCAGGTACCGGGGAAGGGTGGGGGATTTGATATAGACCCTGGTCAAAAAACATCAAGACCCCCACCTCCTGAGGCAGAAATTGAGATCAAATGCCCAACATTTACTATGAAAAGAAATTTCAAATATTCTGCTTTGGGGTTGCGAAATGTGCATTTTAGTTACTGGTACAATGCTAATTAAAGACCTATTTTTTGTTCAACTATTAAATATGGGCAAACACCCATATTTCATTATTGCACAAGACCATCTGATCACAAAACTGTCTCAGCAACGTTCAAAGTGAAATTAACATTACGCTGCATATCACACATACTAATTTGCCTGGTTCAAGTCAAGTTTAAAGGAACCCAAGAATTCAGATTGAATATCATTTGCAGTGGATGGTGAAGTCAAAGAATGATATGCGTGGACTAAAGCAACTCTTACCTCCGAGGGGAGTGGTATTCTGACTTCCAACAATTTATGATAGGTGTGTCAATCACTCAAGGTTCTCAAACCCTGACCCTATTTGAGGGTAGAAAATCGAGATTCGATACCTTTTTTAAGGCCCGTACAAGCAATAAAGGTCCCTTTAAAATCGCTTTGTTAAACTTGAAAACGTGTATTCAAGCGTGTAGTTCAGTTTTAATAAACTGTATCTTTTTCGTTTTGCGGGTTGGGGTGGATACTGCAATTTAGTGACCCTATCTAAGAAATATCTAAGGATCACAATACTGAAAATTCCAAAAACGATACCTTGAGCACCTAAAAAACCCTACCCTATCGGGCGGCACGTACCTATAAAGCGCAAATAAGAGAGTACTCCCCCAACCCCCCGGCCCCCCCCCCCTTCATGGGGGGCTCTTAAGCCTGGTTTTCACTAGCGACGCAAGCACAAGCACAAGCATAAGTAGCTTATGCTAGTGAAAACGAACGTCGAAATATTAAAGTATTAAATAACAACCACGGCATCCGCCATTTGCTCAAGCGCGGAGAATCTAGAACGAGTGCTTTAATTGGCCAGACGTAGCAAATTTCCTTGTGCTTACGCTGCGTTTCATTTTCAGACGACGCAAGCGAACGCAAGCATATCCTTCCGCCATCTTTAGATACTCGAATGCCAGTGCTACACTTGCCCTACGTGGGGACGGGCCCAAAGTAAAATCATTCAAATATACCACCCCCAGGGGACAGATTGTTGTTCAAAAGCGGTTCAATGCCCCTATAATCCCCCACCCTTCCCCGGGACCTGGGGGGTGGGGGTTTCAATTGACTGATGCATTGTAAATGCTTAAGTCAGCTGTAAATGTAGAAATAAACTTCACTTACCTCTACGTACAGATGTCCTCGTCTTTTCTGTGCAATCGGAGGCAAAGTGTGTCCGTTTTAGACGGGTTTGTGGCTTACGAATTTTTGCGATGTCGTTAGTTGTTATGAGGGGAAATGACAACTATATTTTCCCATACAAAGTCTATAAATCGTACACCGAGCTTGGGCTACCTGTATTTCCCGTAGTTCATTCAGTTGACACAAGGTGATCTCGTGCATCTCTATTGTTGCCTAGCTCGTGATCAATTCCTTCCTTTTGACAAAACATCACGACCTTTCCGCTTATTCATAAAAGTCAGAGACTGCAGAAATTTTCGTGTTTTTAAGATCAATTGTCATTAATATTTCGATGAGAATTCGATGCAGAGTTATATATAAAAACTATGTTATTTTTTTCCTTCATCTGTCTTTTGGCTTGTCTTTTTCTGGTGGCATCAGATTAGACTGGCAAGAAGAGGAATTATGAAGCGGAAACAACATCTTCAGTCCTTTCTTAGTGTGTGCAATTAACGTTTGCTTAGTGCAACTGCAAGACATGCTGGTAAACGTCCGTCAGAGCAATTTGCAGTTAGTTTTTTTGCAGACTATTTATTTAAAGGAGAAACGAGTGAATTTTAATCAAGACCGTGTTTTGTTATCTTTAAACTGAATTTGTTACCAAAGCTTAAAAAAATAAAGACCTCAAAATGGGACAGGACATTGCAAAATAATTAAACGTGTGAACGTGTGAGCCAAAGGACCTCTGCTGGCGCGACATTTGGGTGACCAAATAGCCCATTTCCGAGTTGCTGCATGCCTCAGTTTCATAGCGAGTCCTGGTGCACAACCATTCAAATGGAAATGAGTTGCGTATTCTTATGCAAATCAAACTCATTTCCCTTTCAATATAGTTGAGCACCAAGACTCCCTTCGAAACCGAGGCAAACAGCAACTCGGAAATGGCCTATTGACTAGCCCATTATTACAAACAAGCAATAGCCCCAATAGCTACACTGGTTAAATAAACAAACGATCAATGAAACTAACACCAAAACGAAATACAATAATAAATTAATCTCATAGATCTCGACATTTCTTCCCGAGTATCGACGGTTCCTGAAAAATGTTCAAGGAAACAAAGTCACTTTATAAAATGTTGAAAAGGCCGCTTTAACTCTAAAGGAAAAAATTGTCCTGGGAGGACATTCACTTTCTTTTAATGACGCGAAAACGAAAAGACCCGTATGCAAATTAAGGAAACTGCTGACACGAAGTAATGGTTGAGTGCGGGCCTCAACCGAACTCTTTATCCTCGTTCCTTGCTTATTAGATCATAAGAAGATACAGGTGCCCATCACCGGGAGCCTCCATCCAGAATATATCCTTGAGTCAACCTTTGCCTGTATCTTTTTATTTTTAGAATATTTTGTGAGAGGAACGCGATTACTGCTGCGTGACTGCTTGTGACGTAATACAATAACTTTTGTTCTGATTGGACGGCATAATGCATTCGTGGGAATTCGAACGTCTAAAAATAGAAAGATACGGGCAAAGGTTGTCTCCAAGGGTTTATATGGGAGATTGAGGCTTCGGGTGGTGGGCTCCTGGAAGATAAAAATAATTGTTTCCAATGTATTTTTGGAGCATACCAAGTGTCGTTGTCCTGAAATTCGTACTCGGGGCCAAGTCTGTATGATTGCTACAAATAATGTTGAGGGCTTTTCAATTGAAGTCAAACTCAATTCCCCTTACACTGTCTTAACTCTCAAAGCCTGTAGTACAGTATGCTGCAATTTTTCTTATTTTCTGGTGCACGCTCTGACATCATGAATCAATGGGAGGGGGGGGGGGGGGGCGGGCAGGGTGAATACCGCGTGGCTCTGGAAGGTCAGGTCACTTCCCATTTTGAAAGGGAAGATGTATGTGCAACATTTTCCAGAGTTTGTTGTCCCTTCATTTGGATGACTCCTTTCACACCATATTTCCTTTAATTCATCTCTGCATACAGGCATTGCGAGCCTCATTGATTAAATTTACCAAGGTCTTGAAGCGTGTCTATTAAGCATTGATTATGAACACAATTTTGTTGCCTTATTAAGAGGGTCAGGTTTAATTGCCAGGAGTTGCAGACTTCTTGGTGATTCCTTAATAGTACTAGACCATATGGTCGTGTTTGTCTCGTTTTAGTGTCAGAATCAGCATGCTGCGGCCCATTCTAAGCGAGAGTCCTTTACAATGTATGAATATGCCCTAATTTTGGATCTTCAATCTAAGAGGCAGTCATCCAATTAGTTTCCGAGGTCATCTACATGTAAATAGTTTCCTATATTTTGCCCTTTCTCTGAATATTTATTTTAGTTTATCAACTGTCAATGTAATAACTGTATGAGTGGAGATAAATCGATATCATTTTTAAAAAGAGACAGTTAAGCAGGTATCGAAGTGCAGCGACCTATTTTACACGCCAAAATTCGTACTACAAGCTCCCTACCTCTAATAGAGATTCACTAGCATGAATCGCATCATTTGAAACCAAGGGGGTCTTAGGCGAGGTGCCATGGCAAATAGGGAGCTTAAGAAAGGACGATGACAACGGTTACGAGAACACCACAAAACATACAATGTAGGTTTCATTGGCAAAAACAATAGTTTTGCACGCCCCGCTTATAAGCTTATAAGTAGGAATTTACAGAAGAAAAGCCGTGAGATTTCTATCAAAACAAGGTCAACTCCAGCCTCACTTTCAGATAAATTTTATTCAGAACTTCACCTCCCAAAGAATATCCTGGTGTTTATTACCAACACCACCCCCGAAAACAAAAATCTTAACAGCAGTTCCGACCATAGAATGTCCAACAAGTTTAGGAACATCCCCAGAAACCGCCACCTTATGCCATCGCATCTTTTCTGTCTCCAGAATAAAAGTGTCATTTGTAACATTTTCACGAACTCCACTCCAAGTCTCACCACCGAAAATTAGCAAATGTTTTGCATCAAGTTCAAGAGCCTTCGCGTGCTGACGACCACATGGCTCACTACAAACAGTTGATTTTGCAAGCAAGTCTGTTATTTTTTGCTTTGGAAAACAGCACTCAGTGGTTGATTCAGATTTGTCCCATGAGCCGATTAACTCATAGCTGCCATTTTTGCGGCCTCCGAAGACAAATAAGTGATTTTCCTTGCTTGCTCTGATGGGAATCAGATTGGCAATGTGACCTGAGCGAGATGAAGCATGAAACGGTGCCTCTGTGTATCGCCCTGATTCAAAATTCAAATAAAATGCACCAGCAAAGCGTCTTTGAGTATGTACACCCCCTTCACGCCCGATGATAAGAATATCCTTTGACGAAATTAAAGTCGCCGTGTGTGAGCTCAAACCAACTGGGACGTCCCCGGATTCAGGAATATGGCGCCAAACCTGTTCCACGGTGTCAAAACAAAACAAATCTGCACAACGTTTCCGTCCGTTCCAGCCACCAATTATCAATATAAAACGATCTTTGAGTACTGTAGCTGTATGGTGACTGACACTGGGTGCAACGCAAAGTCCGCCTTTTGGAAATACTAACGATACTAAAGAAGGCGTACTGTGCGAGCAGTTCGGCACTCGTCTTTCGATCTTAGTCCAGAAATTCGATGAAATTTCATAGCGGTGCATATCGCTTAAGACAGTTCTGTTCTCAGTAATTCCACCAAAAATATATAGAGAACCTCCAACGATAGAAGACGAATGAAATGCACGTTTGCTTGGAGCTGCGCCTTGTGGCAAAATAGCACAAAATTCCATTACTAGTATTTGTTTGCTGTCATGTTACGATTCTTCCGCCATTGCATCCCCCATACTCCTTTGCATTATTAATACTCGTTCCAGATTCCACTCTCACCTGTTGCTGGGTTGCTGACTGTGATAATGCAAACGTTTACTAAACAATTCAGCGTGGAACTTCAGTCCACGGTGACAATAATGGAGTTTTGTTTGAAAGAATAACAGCATGTTTGTGGCTGAGGGAGAAAAGGTTCCAGATAACTGTATCCTACACTGTTTGTTTATTTATTTTGTGGGTTTTTGTTTTGCGGTTGGCGTTTGTTAACAACAGCTTCGAAGGGACACACAGTCATGGAAGCTTACAATGATTTGATTTCTTTGCGGAATTCTAATGGAAAGACTTCTTTTTTTTGAAGTTTGGAGTCATATGTTTTATCTATATACAGCTAGTTAAACCTTATCTAGCTAGTTTGAGTTGATTTTTAAGTTCTTTCTAGCAAAGCTTGTGAATCGTAACATGATGAGATATGCCTCGTCTGCGTTGCGCAAGTTATGCATCAGTCAATTCCAGCAGTGCCCATCCCCCCCCTCCCCAGGCTAACCCCCGGGCATTAGCATTTTTTTTTTATAATGTAAAAATTACCCGGGGTGGGGACCCATAAGCGGTCGAAATGCCCCCGGGGTGGGACGAAGAAAGAGGGCAAATGCCCCGCCAGGCTGGGATCGAAATAGCCGTGTTCACGTCGGTGATCGTTTTTGTATAAACCAAATATAGTTCACCTTGTCGCTTTGAAGAATCAAGACATTTTAAATGACGATGAATCACATTTTAGGCTCGCAAGATTGGTCTTGAAGATCGCATCATTTGAATCCGCAGACCTTCTGTCTTTTAACTCCACTTTCATGAATTTAAAATTGCTAGGCTAGTTTTGATTGCAAAATGCGAAGTTGTCGTGTTTATGCAGTCTTCATGTCAGTGATTGTTTTGTGATATTAGTTCGCTCGTCGCTTTAATATATTCATATGCTTACAAGTATAAATGAAGAGTCCGTGACGGACAACCAGTCTTTAACAAAGGCCTCGTCTTTTCCGATAAACTCTTCCATGTTAATTCGAAAACACGTGTGTCCAATCCCCGGGGATCGCCCCGGGGTAGGCTAATGCCTACCCTGGGCCGCGATAAAATTGCGAATGCCCCACCCCCGGGACTGACAACTTGAGCAAATGCCCCGTGATTGCTGGGGGGGGGGGGGGGGGGGATGGGCACCGCTGGAATTGATCGATGCATTACTTTTATTAGAAGATCTGGGCAATTTACCAAGTTGGCCTTCGTGAGGCAATGTCACTACTTGACAAGGGGCTTTGCGGGGAAAATGCGCCTACAGGGCTTTTTCTCAATGGCTCACTAATCGGCTGCGGGAGGTGATGCCACCTTTAAACGAACGTGGAAACTAGTACAGTATAATTTTTTGTAGGATTTAAGCTTCTCAGCTCTAAACAATTCTTCAGAAGCCTTCAAGAGGAGCAAATATCTGCTACCCTTTGTAAGCCTGAGTGAACGTTTCGTAAAACCTGGTTACTCTGAGGTTGCTATTTTCCATGTAAAATCCAAAAGTGGATGCCCTGTGGAGTTATGCACCTACAGGTGGTATATTCAGAGAAATGGCACATTGATTTGCTAAGTTGACGATACTCGGAAAAAGAAGCCATTCCAAACATAAATTTGGTTTTATCAATGGAGTTGATAATGTAAATTGGCCACTGTACAGAGATTCTAAAAGCTGACATTTCGAGCGTTAGCGAATTCGCTCTGACGAAGGGCTAACGCTCGAAACGTCAGCTTATAGAATCTCTGTACGGTGGCCATTTTACATTATCAACTCCGTTGATAAAACCAAATTTTTGTATACTACTTCCCCACCTACGCAGCACCACAGTTTCTTTAGAAACTACCCCCTTCATTCCAAACATAGATGGTTTGAGAAACCAATAACTCCCAAAGATATGTTTTTGGCTGTAAGCTTAATTAGTCAATTGAAGTCAATTGGGCTCTTGCTAAGTACTAGGGACAAATCACTTAAGTCCCTGATAGGCCAAGTTTAGTAGTGGAGAAGTGTGAATGTGGTTCAGGGGTAGTTGTTTTTCAACTTGTTTGTTTTTGTCTTGTTAGCATTTCATTGCAAGTTTGCATGTCTTTTAAATCACTGAAGAGAAATGTGAGTCACTTTCAACTAAGTGTGGGAAATTTTTGCCCTGCATCTGCAGTTTCTTGTTTCCTGTTTGAGTACAAACTATTATTCCTCTTTCCTTTAACAAAGAATAATCAGTATTTGATGTACAAGAGTCATTCCATCAAGGTGGAACCATAAAAGACATCACTGACCAAATCTGCAGTTTGAATGCTGATTTGAACAGTTATGACTCACCAACTCAGTTGGTGGTTGACAAATACATGAGGGATCATGGATTGGAGGTGGAAGCAGAGGAAGAAGAGTTTGGTTATGGGAAACTCATGATTGATTACAAACCTCCAAAGCAGTCAAAGTCAACAATCAGCAACAAAGGTAAGCAGCATGCAACCATCAAGAAACTTGAGCTGAAAGTCGATCTCACGTTGATAGGACATCATTTGAAGTGTTTATTTAACTTCAATGAATTGTTTAATTTTTCATAGTAGTAAAAAGGCATGGCATTAATATAGCCATGCATAATCACAGTGTCTCCTGCCCATGGGCCCTGGTAATTGACCGAAAGCAAAAATGGCCGTCAACAAATCATTCTTTTGTCTTTTTGTTAATTACATGTAGCTTGACTAGCCTGAGTCAGACGTTAACACCTGCAAAATTGAAAGACTTTTGGCTGTAAAGTGAGGCTAGTCAGACTAATTTCACAAAGACAAAAGAATAGTTAATTTTATTGGCAGCCATAATTGCATTCGGTCTACACTGTATACTTGTTTTTGCAATTAACAAAGTATTTGAACTCATTAGTAAAAACACTCCAAAACAGAACCACATACGCCTTTTTCCAAAACGGCTGCCATTTAGATATTCTTTTGTTTTTATTAAAATTAGGACACCATTGAGTGAAAAAGGAAATGGTAGTGTTATTCCTATTTTTGATGATTTTTCAGAGGTTGAGGCTAAGGAGGTATCCAAGTTTGCTGGAGTTTTTTCAGTAAGATCTGGTGAGTGAAGGAAAAAAGTTTGAAGTGGCTTTAAATATACACCTCTAGGGTTAGGAAAGAGCAAACCAAGGTAGTGTACCAACAGTATTTACAGATCTTAAGAGAGGTTCTCAAAGAGGTAAACCCTCTCTACATTTAAGGTTGGTTTACTCTCAGCAAACTGGTTTTTCAAGCGCGCGCGAGCATCAATTTTTGGGAGAAACCGATGGTCGAAACTGAGCCCGCTGGAAGCATCATCTCAAATATTGTAATCACTCTTTCATGCTTTTTAACATGAACATGGTGTGGCATTCCGTCAACAATGAAACCGATATGAGTCACGCTTAATTTAGGGGAGAAAATAAAAATTTATTTCCAAGTGCTGACGTCCTCCTTAAAACCCCAAATTTGCTATTTCATGATGGCAAAGAAATGGACAAAAATGAAAAACGCACGTGCAGAGTGTGCAGAGCTATTCTTTAAATTGCCCACTAAATATGCAAGTTTGTGATGTTCGCGTTGCTGTCGTTGCTAAAGCTCCCTACCGTAAAGACTCCCAGATAAGCCGCACTTGCAGATAAGCCGCACTCCAAGTTTAGCAACTCAAATTTTGGAAAAAAAAAGGTTTTTCATGAAAAAAACTCGAACGAAATCCAAAGTCGAGACCATGAAGTGTTCTGTCTTCATCCAAGGCAAACTCGCCAACAATGGATAGAAAAATGCTTAAAAGTCTTCCCGTAATTTTAGCTCTTAAGTAGAATAAACATCATGATTGATATTATTCTGGTATTTCTTCACAGGTATTTATCCATTCAAGGCAGTTTTTCCATAGAATTTTGCGCGTAAATTTTTTGTTTTCTTGCATGTACTGTGCGAAGCTGTGTAACCAGGCATAATATCGGACGATGGAAGACTGGACACCGAAATTCATAGCACCTTTCCCAAATGGTCTCGCAGATAAGCCGCACCTACGATTTTGATCGCAAATTTTTGGAAAAAAGGTGCGGCTTATCTGCGAGTCTTTACGGTATTTTTTTGGCCCTTTGTTTACACGTCATTTTAAATGAACACCGATTCGGCCTGGGTTCGAAACTGTTTCTTAGCAACGCACTGAGCATGCTCAACAAGAACTTGACAGGATTCATGCAGAGCCTTTTCTCGGTCCAAAGCATATATAACGTAAGAAAAGGCTCTGCTTGGTGGCTATGTGGTATCTCAAGCCAAAGAAAACAGTTTCTATGGGATAGTTGACAATGATTATCATCATTATTATGATTAGACAATGATTATTATTTTTACTAGACTTTTGTGTCCCCAGTTCGAGATCAGTTCGATTTTAATATTACAGGAAAAATTTCTTTCAGCATTAGGACTGACTTCAGTGAGCCCTCTGATGAATACTGTTCCTCAACAAACTCAGTTACTTGGTTGGAAAAATAAGGCTACAAAGAAGGTATGTAAATGAGATCATTGAGCTAATATGGTTATCTGTACATGTAGGATTAAATAGGGTTAAACACAATTTAACTTAGTTAACTACCAGGTGCAAGTTGCACAGTTTGTCTGACGTGGCGTGGCCTTGCGTTGCGTGACATGGTGTTAGTGTTAGGGTTTATCAGTATTTTGGGGGTGTACCTGCAGCGTTTTTTAGCGTGTGCATGTGTTATTTGCATGTGGGGCTTTTCCGTGGTGTCTTCTGGCAGTTCTAGCGGTCAGCGGTTCTTTTGCATATTATGCGTGCGCCTTCGCATGTCCTCGTGGTTCTGCTTGGCTCAGTGTTCGGTGTGTTGGCGCTCGGGTGCTTTCAAGTATTTCTTTTCGAGTTTTTGCACTGTTTTTTATTGTCGCATAGAGATCGTGTTGGTCGGACATCTTTTCCCTTAGACATGTAGTGTTTTTTGTCTCCTGGGCACGTGCTGTCGCTCATTTTTTCGTGATCTACGTGAGTCAGTCATGGTTCTTCCACGTTCAACTAACAACAGCTAGGCGGCTGGTTTTGTCTCGACCGCTTGTACTTCTTCCCCTTCATCGTCTGGAGCGTTGGTGGTGGTTACAGCGGGAACATCCTCCTCCCTTTCTGATGAGATAGCATCGGCCGTAGTGACAGCCCTCGGGAATTCACTGCCCACTATTATTGCAGTGATTCGGAACAACTCTACTCCTGTATCGAGCGCTCCACCGGCTGTTTCGAATGCAATGGTCGTGGCTGGCTCTCATGCGGCGTCATCAGGTACGTTACTGTCATTTGTTTCTACATTCCCTCCCGTGCCTGCCATCTCTGGCTCCAACTCGGCCTGCCTCATGAATTCATTCTCTTCTCCGGTTATGTCGGCTCATGCTAGCATTTCGTCAGGCTTGGCCACCATCTCTTGAGAAAGCGTTTGTTGTAGGCCCGGGACATCCACCAATCCCTGCCAAATTGGTCTCTAAAATTACCAGTGGTCAGTTTGTGGACCTAGCGGACTTATTGTCGGCCAACGTTCTCACTTTGGATCAGGAACCGATACCTTTTTTGACGGCAAGTTGCTGGTTTCTGGAAAACGTCGGTTAGTGGAAATTTTGGATATTCTGACTTGGACGGAGGCTTTCACAGTTTATCAGATGGTGATGTGTGCAGCTCACCCTCATCGATGGCCAGACCTCACAAAATACAAACTGTTGACTGTCTATACCTGACCATATTAAGTCAGCCTCGTCTCTGTCAACTTTTAAAACGGCACTTAAAACTTACCTTTTTCGTCGCCACCTCCTTGATGACCAATGATACCTTTGTAGCTTGTGTTTTAATTTTTCAATTAGTGTGGTTATTACTAATTTGCTATTGTTATTATTGTTATTATTTATTGTAAGCGTATTGAGATTTTTTAAATGCGCACCAAGAACGTTTCTATTGATAATCCAAACGGCTCGTCATTCTCCAAATCGGGCGTGGTTGGTATACGATCTGGCCTTTCGTAGGGATGCAGCAGCATCTGGTGCAACTGGGACTGGGCCAAGATGAACTTGGACTTGTATAATTTTCATCTGCAGTCTCCAGCACGCTCTCCCAATCAGCAGTTGGTTGGCTCTTCATCTACATCCGGGTCTACTAGTCGAGGCTACAGTTCTCCTACCCCTTACTTTACCTTGTGGAATAATGGGCTTTGTCGTTGGCCATTTGGGGAATGCCGCTTCCTCCATGTCTACAGCTCATGTGATGAGGATCACTCCAAGGTTAGCTGCCCCTTTCGCAACTCCAGTATTGTCACCCCATCCCCTGCCAAAGGGGGGCGTTTTTGAGCAGGAATATTTCCCTGTTACTTCCTGTGTTAAGTGTATGAAAATACAGATATCGACAAGATGATTTACGTTGAGATACGTAAGACAGAGCTTGAGGAAGAGGGAAGGTATAAGTGTCTTCAATCCTTTTTAGAGGGCATTTAAGCTAGGTTGAGTGCATAATTCAACCTAGATAAATTTTGTACCTGCAACAGGTACACCCAGGGGTCCTGTTCCAGTTCGTTCTTTTTCTCCAAATTAGCCATTGTACATCTCCCCGTTGCAGTTGTCTCACTTTCAAGTGGAGTTGTGTGACTACCCTGATCAGGCAGCAGCTTCCTATCTTCTTCCTGGTCTTAGGGAGGGATTCCACATTGGTTTTGAGGCGTTATCAGTTTCCTTGCGTTCAGCTTCTGCTAATATGTATTCTGCCCTTGTTCACCCGTCAGTCATAGATGCTTACCTCGAGACAGAGGTCTCGTGCGGGACGGTGGCAGGCCCGTTTGCTACCTTGCCTTTCCCAGATTTGCACATCAGCCATTTTGGGGTTATCCCGAAGAACAATCAACCTGGTCAATGGCATTTGATTTTTGATCTCTCATCTCCTGAGGGTCACAGCGTCAATAACGGCATCCCAAAGCCTTTATTTTCAGTTCAGTATGTCACTGTTGATTCTTTTATCGATGCCATTATGGCTTGGGGCCGGGGAACTCTTGTGGCCAAGTTCGATGTGGCGAGTGCCTACCGCAATGTGGCTATCCACTCGCAGGATCGTTCCCTCTTGGGCATGAAGTGGTCCATTGTATACATGGTCGAATGGATACTGACTCTTAACTATGGGGTTGATTTCCTTCGTCATTACTTGGATGATTTTATGACATTGGGTCCGCCAGCCTCTCTGGTCTGTCACTACAACTTGTAGGGCTGCAGTGATACACCGGTGCACCAGTGAATCACGATATTTTTTGCCACAATACAAATATCGATATTTAAGCAACACATCGCCATATTATTATTATTATTATTATTCAACATTCGGAAATCATTGTCAGCTGGCAAAGTCTTGCGCACCCACGGACAAAGCACGCTGTTCATTAGAAAATACCTTCCTGTTGTACATAATTATTTATGTAATGATATATCGAGATACGTATCGTATCGTGGCACCTGTATCGAGATGTGTATCGTACCGTCGGAAAATGTATCGTTGCAGTCCTAACAACTTACAGGCGTGCATCCGGCTGTGCTCCATCCTCGGCCTCCCCCTTCACCCGCGTAAGCTGGAGGGCCCCACTAGACACCTATCCATCCTTGGCATTGAGCTGGACTCAACGACACTACAGGCCTCAGCCTGGCTGCCGGTGGAGAAGAGAGATACAAGTAGCATCATTGCTCTGTTAGATACATGGTCAGCTAAGCGTTTCTGCAAACGTCACGAGGTCGAGTCCCTTATTGGTCAACTCCACTATGTCTGTAAGATTGCCCCCCAGGGGAGGACATTTCCGCCAGATGATTAACTTGTTATGTACATTCAGGCGTGATGACCACCCTATCCGGCTAAACTGTGTGTTTCATCTGGACCTGACTTGGTGGTGGGAATTGTTTCAGAGCTGGGATGGTCTTAGTTGCTTGTTGATGCCTGCTTGGGCCCCTCTCCCTGACTTCCAAGTCTCGTCAGATGCCGCATGCTCTCTGGGCTTTGGAGTGATTTTCAACAGCCAATGGTTTTTTGGTGTACAGTGGGCTTCTCAATAACCTCTATCTATTGCTTGTAAGGAACTGTTTCCGATTGTTGTGGCAGCTCATTTGTGAGGTTCTCAGTGGTCTTCGTGGCGGGTCGAGTTCCTATGTGATAATGAGTCAGTGGTGGCTGTATTGTCGTCAGGTACATGTACCTCCAGAGATGCAGACTTAGTGGCTTTGTTGCGTTACTTGGCATTGTTGGCAGTGCGCCATTCATTTTCTTTTACAGCGTCATCAGTTCATGGAAAGGCTAACCTTGTTGCGGTTTCTCTATCTCGTTTCCAGTTGCAGCGCTTTCGGCACCTGGCCCCACATGCCGCGGAAACTCCAACGCCAATTCCTCCAACTCTCCTGACAGTGCTGCAAGTTACGTGACAGCAAGATGCCAGTTTTTTCTCACTCAGGTCCTCGCTCCATCTACACGTTGGGTTTACTTATCCGCCCAGCGTCGCTACAGCACTGTATGCTGAGTTCTGCCGTCGCTAGGTCCTTTTGAGTGCAGAGGGGGCCCTTTTGCCAGCCGACAAACAGTCACTTATGTGTTTTACATCACTGTTGGCCGATATTCTTCACCACTCATCCATCAAGGTACATGTATACCTCAGTGCAGTTCGGGCCCTTCATATTGACAATGGTTTACCTGATCCCCTGGTCAACTGTCTACAGCTGCAGCGTTTATTGAGGGGTGTAAAGCATGTACCTCCCGATTACGATTGATCTCCTTCAGATCATTCAGCGTTTCTTAGATCTGAAGTTCCATGTCCATGTCATGCTCTGGGCGGCGTGTTGCCTGGGGTTTTTTGGTTTCTTGCATGCAGGCGAGTTCACCCCTAATTCTTCATTTTGACCCCAGTATCCATCTAGCAGTGACGTACAAGCGGATGCATTGGTGGATCTTACTTGTTTTAGAGTCCACATTAAGTCCTCTTAGACTAACCCCTTTTGCGTTGGCTGTGTCATCTACGTAGGCTGTGGTAACAGTATTATTTGCCCAGTGACGGCCCTTGGTAACTTCTTGGCTCTGCGGGGCCCATGTCCAGGGCAGCTGTTTTGCTTTGCGGACGGTCGTCCCTTAACTCAGCAGCAGCTGTCATCCATGGTGCAGTCTATTTTACACTCAGCGGGATGTCATGGTTCTTACTTGATTCTTCCGGATTGGTGCGTCCATTACAGCTGCGGCTCGGAGAGTTCCGGATCACCTCATCAAGGCTTTAGGCCGGTCGTTGAGTGATGCTTATCAATACAATACAATACAATACAATACAACATTCTTTATTTAACGTAATTAACCCAATGAGTTATCTAACTTACGGCCTTCCGCACACCTATTGGCGTTCTGACCCAGGTGTCCAGGCAGTTGGTTTAGCATTGACATCACTTTTAGCTGGAGTTGGGTCCCTCAGGTCTGATCCCTTGGGGGGCTGTGGCTGAGTGGCCACGAGCCCCCAATTGCTCCTGGCTGTCCAACCCGGAGGTCCTTTCAGTATGGCGGGCATGGCGGGCACTGGGCTCGTGGCTGGGTTACAGGTAGGGCAGGCTTATGGGTGTTCCACCGACCTGGGTTTGGGTCATTGGTACCAGTCCCCAGATTCTTGGGCACCCAACCTCCATTTGCGACACAGGCGTTATTAATTTGTGAAACCAAAATGTACTACACACTCAAACTGTACTGATGGAGACTGGTTAAGGATGATTCATTACAAGGGTAGGTAAAACGTGATCCAAGATCTCCTGTGTTTGACCAGTGGTGTTTCTACTTTGTGTTCGTCAAATAATGTAAACCCGCAGTTCGTGTATTTCAACTGTGTCGTATTAAAGCTGAAAAGTCGGCGACAAATAGGAGGAAATCTGATTCTGAGCTACTCGATATAAAGAAATTCTACAGCTCTGCCGAAGCTTAGTAACTTCATCAAACTTTGGTTGACCAAGTGAAAATTCAAAGATAACACTATTACTACGGCAGAATGGGAGCGAGACGCCGAGAGCACGTGTTCTAACAAAGTGACCTTTTTTTCATTTAAAAGGAAACAAGATATTGTCTGAAAACATCACGAATGTTCTTGAATTTACCTCCTAAAATCGAGGAAAAAACATTTATGAGAGTATAAATTTCAAAATTTTCGGGGAAGTATGCCAGTAGGTACTTGGTGTATTTTGTCATTTAGTGGTTATCTATTGCACAAAATTATCTAAACACAGAAAAAGCTTCAGGGTTAGGATTAGGGTTAGCGTTAGGGTAATTGTATAATTACTGAACGTTTTATACCTTGTTTAAAAAAATTTGAAACAATAAAGAGACACCAAGTACCTACCAGTATGCCCCGGGACCCCGCTGGAAGGGACACGGCAGAGGCGTGTCCAACTGGGCCTTCTGCCTGTTAAGAGCATGTTACCGTATTTACAAAATTTTAGCTAGATCCCTGCTCCTTCAAACCAAGTAAACAAGAACTCTACCCACTAAATGCATCAGTTGGTGCAAATACTAAAATTTAGTTGTACCAGTACCTCTTTATCCCATAAAGGTGTTTTTATTTGCGTTGGTTCTTACGTAAGTGTAGCTGCCTTGTTATGTTTATTATTTCCAGAAGGAAACAAGTTCCAATAAGAAGCCCATGTTGGTTGAGGTAAAGAGCCCTGTTGTTTGTTACAAAATTAGCAGTAGCTTCCAATTTCATGTTGTGAAGTACATTGACCAGGCCCCAGTTGTTCAAACACCGAATACCTTTATCCATTGGATAAGTTGCTATCTGACAGTTTCAATCTGTGTAAAGATATTTGTATTTGTGCACATAAGCGTGAGTTTGCACACTCTAAGCACATCTAGTAAAGGCATGTACAAAAAATCTGGCCAACATTTAATGTGAAGTACATTTCATACTCTGGACAGTGATTTATCCAGCGGATAAAGTTATCTGTCCTTTGAACAACTGGGGCCAGGTTATTTGTTAGGACACTTCTTTTAAGCTATGCTCTGAATGGGCAAGGACTGAGGTTTAACCCATTGTCTCCCAAGGGTTCCCCATTGACGAGTAAAATCGTCTGGCGTTAGACAGAGTAAAATACTGGCCAGTTCATGCCGGCTTGGGAGTCAAAGGGTTAAAGGTTAGAATTCTAGTGAGTTTAAACAACTTAAGATTACTGAGTGAATGAAACCCCAGGCATTTCAAACAGATTATGAAATTTGAACAGTAAGGGGTTGAAAAGGAAGGTCTGTGGTGGCATGTTTCCCTTATCAACAAATCTCACAAACACATTTTAACGCCATGTACCATCTATAGTTGCATTTCCACATTTTAGAGGCATGACATTGTTGAGCCCACAGACCAGTGGTGGAACTCTTCTCCACACATCTTCAGTCATGGACACACTACACCAGCTACCATTAATAGTTGCAAATTTCACAGATTTTGAAGCAGTCAAGTCTGATCTGCAACCTTAGACGACTTTGGTCAACACAATACACAACTTTTTTTACATTTCATTACTGATGGTCAGATAGTTATTCAGTTGATTTAAGGGGGTAAACTCAGTTTTGGTGAATGTGCTTATGAACATTATCAGAAAATTAATATATTTCATACTGGGCCCTCAAGAAAAAACAATGGATTTTTCAAGGTAACTCCCTTAAACTGCATGTACATGTATATATCACCTAAAAGGGTATGGAATGCTGGGGTTTTGGTAATTTCATTTCTCTATTAATTTTTTTTCGAACTTGTTTCAAGAAGCGTCTCACAAAGGAGGTTCAGCTTCATCGCGCAAATTTAACAGCAAAGGAAATGCTGGTGCTTGCGAGAATACCATGAAAATGCATCTGTCTAGTTTTTTTTTTGTCCATACAGTACGGACAAAAAAAAGCTAAACGGATGCATTTTCATGGTATTCTCTCGCAAGCACCAGCCTTTCCTTTGCTGTTAAATTTACTCGTTGAAGCTGAACTGCCAACTGCGGAATTGTATCCTGGTCAGGATACATTTGAATTTGATCAGGGGCACGTAGCCATGAATCAACCAATCACAATGCTCGTTTTGTTGAGTGAAAGTCTAGGTATATAACAATATACACTTAATGTATGGTCCCGAGGGAAACAGTTAGTTTTTTTCCCCTCGATTTCTGATGTTTCCCGAGACGAAGTCTCGAGGAACCACACATTAAGTGCTTTGTTATATATTTAAACTTTTCCTTCGTCAATCGCAGCAAAACTTCCGGCGCGGGCAACAACTGCGGTATTATATCCCGTTCGCGATGGTCGTGATACATTTGTATTTGATCAGGGGCACGTGACCATTAATCAACCAATCACAGTATTCGTGTTGAGTGAAAATCTAGGTATATAACAATGCTTCTTATCTGCAGTCTTTGAGCTAGTACGGTACTAGCTAATTTCCAAGTATCCAAAATTTAATAAAACAATTATTCCATTCACTGGATATTGCCAACTCATATTCAACACGCGCTCATGGAATAATTGTTAAAAGAAGCTGGCCTGAAATCGAACAGGCTTCTTACGTGTAGATTTTGGGCAAATTTGAAGCTCGACTTCTGTAGTTTTCCGTAAATGCGAAGCTTCTAATCATCTCCCTACTGATTTCAATGAACCCGTGGAAACTGGCTCTTTTTTATGAGTGGTAGTTATTTACTAGGATTAACAGATTTCTGTGAAATGTCGAGAAAATCTTTACTAATAAACAAGATAAACACAGAGAACGTCCATCGTGCATTTTTTTCCGGGGAAACAGTCGCGGAAAATGAAAGCTGGCTATATGTAGAGTCTAAATCACCACAAAATGGTTCTAAAATTGCTCTGACCTCTTTTTAGCTACATGTGTACCCAGGCTATGAACCAGATGAAGTCACGCCTTTACCCGAACCATTCCAAGCAAAAGATATCCTTTTAATCGTTATAAATGCGCAACGAGATCTCAAGAAAAAGGTGAAGTAACTCAAATAAGATTATATTAGGTTACTGTATGTTATCATTATTACTGGGAGCAAAGGCTATGAATAAGATTCTCTTTGGTCGGCAGTCTTCACTGAGTGTCATATAGAGAAAATAAACAAAAAAAACCCGATTTAAGTCCTACAATGTTCCAACCGCAAGTTTGACGTATGCTCTTCAGGCAGAAAAGAGCTTCAAGCTTGGCTCAGAAGCTGCTAATCTCGATAAGTGCGTAAGACACATTGCCGAGACAACCCCCATGATAATCAAATTTGTTCATTTCGGCCTTTTGCAGTCTTAAAGACTGAATTACAGGCAGGGTCAGCAACTAATACATTAATTAGTAAAGTCAAGATATATTAAATATTATAATAATTATAAATATAAATTAAATCCCTCACATACTAATGCCTCTAGTGTGGGAGGTTTTTGGCATACTAACTTACAAGTAACAAGTTGACTAAATCGTTCGGTATTACATGGCTTAACTACTCTGGTGGTATTCCTTCTGAGATTATACTTGGTATCCCTTGTCGCTACTCTACTTGACAACAGGGGGAAAATGGGGTTGGAAGGCGCAATTTTAGAAACAAATCTCTTACAAGCGGCGTCCCTACGATCCTGTAGAGAGGTCAAACGCGACATGGATAGGACTTGTTCATCAGATGCGCTTGGTGCTATAATTCCAAGCGCACGTTTCTGGATGCTTTCCAAAGCATAAGATAAATATTTTGGAAGGTTAGCCAATAGCACACAGGCGTACTCGAGGACGGATCGGATAAGTGAACTATAAACAGCAGGAAGATCCTGCATTGATAGGCCCTATTTCTTAGAGTCGACTGTCGGCTTTCTTGATTATCGCATCACAATGGGCAGCCCAGTTATTAAATAAAGGTCATCCGAAATGTGAACCCCAAGCAACTTTGAAACACGACATGCTCAATAAAGGCACCGCCCACCACGATAGATTTCCATTAGACCACTTTCGATATATTAAAATTCAGCTTGGCAGCGAGGCCTAGAGAACACAAACAAAGAAAACTGAATGAACGTGTTTATTCATTTCTTTTGTATGTGTCCTCTAGGCCTCATTATCAAGCTTTTGGTGAGCAGGGCTGGTGCAGTGGTGAGAGCACTCGCCTTCCACGGATTTGGCCGGGGATCGATTCCCGGATTCTACGCCATATGTGGGTTGAGTTTGTTGGTTCTCTACTCTGCTCCGAGAGGTTTTTCCCCGGGTACTTTCTGTTTTCCCCTCTCCTCAAAAACCAACATTTTCAGGCGTAGCTCAGTTGGCTAGTGCGCGGCTTTCGGAGCAAGGGGTCCCCAGTTCGATCCTCGGTGACTTCAACGTCTGTTTCCACTTTCCTCTGATCCGTGTAGCTGTAGCTTTAAATATATATGACACGGAGCACTGACAGAGGGAGGGCGAGTAAAAGGCGCACCGTCGGCTTCCATTGATACCAGTTTCGTAACTGAAGGAAATACCGACGTTAAATTGACTTTCACTTTGAATTTTAACATATCGAAAGTGGTCCATTCCAGCCGTCGATGATGGCGACGCTCACACTTTGTAATATGCCGATATTTCTATTTGATTACTCTAAGGATGTTGTAAATCGCCAC
>NC_090890.1:16295841-16303341 GCF_036669925.1 Montipora capricornis
CGTTGCAATGAATGTGAAAATCATTTACATATCATCCACTTCCCTTTGTCCTCTAAACTTCTCTTTCAAGCCGAATCTTAATATATCGAAAAAGGCCTAGTTCGTAGAAAATTTCAGGCTTCTCTGCGCAATTGCTAAAATTGCGTTGATAACTGAGGATTATAGCTTCACTTGGTGTTTTAATTCGTTGGTCTCAGACACAAAAACACCCCTAATGAACAAATCAGGGAAAAGAATCGCAGAGCGATCGATTTCCACTGAAGTCGATGCATTAAACAGATAGATCGAGTTTCAATCGAGTTTCATAAAACCAAAACCAATCAAAAGGGACTGAGACAATCCAGTAAACCAATCAAAACTCGTAGTAATTACACGTAGCCGACACAAAGCGCGGGAAAATGTGCACACTTGAGCCACGATTGGTTTTGCTTTTACCTCTGATTGGTTGAAAAAGTGGCGCGAGAACTTTGAACCAATCACTGAATGAAGACAATTAACGTCACAGTGTGTCCCCCTAAATGCTGCTGCTCCTCAAGTAAGGATAGAGTTGCTGCATTAACCCTGACCTAAAAATAACGCCAACCTTTATAACCTTCACGAGACATCGTGGTAATGAAAGATGTTATAACCATGCAAGCAAGAATCTCTAGCAATTAACCCATGCAGCTTCTCAGTCAAGTACTGCATAACATTGTCGCAAAATGTTTTAATTCAGTTTAGGTGTTATGCCCGAAAGAATTTACACTGGTAAACAGAAATTGGTCAGTTGGTTCATGCACGCTGCCAAATTAAATATTGTCGGGCGGTATCCTCCGCACACATGAACAATTGTCGTTTCTTGATGTCATTATTGGATGAGCAGACGAGCATGGACAATTTTCCTTTTACTGTTTTACTTCCTCGGAATCTTGGCTTCGAGGTGAACCCTTTACACAGTGAGGCGCAGCATCCAATCAAAGAAGAGATTTTGTACTTGAAAATATAAACAACTCCGAGATAGAAAACAAGCTTGTGAAAAGAAGCTTTGACAGACAATGATTGCGTTAAGTCCCACTTTGCATTCATTGCACCCCTAACCCCTACCCCCTCCGGAAACAACCCTTGGTACGGTGCTGGACTTTTCACTTTATAACCCTTTGACTCCCAACAGACTCAATACATTGTTTAAGTGGTACTATGATCAAAAAATCAAATCTTTTTTTCGTTGGGTTTCAAACCTACGTTAACTAAACACTAAGTGACCCAAGTTTTAAGCCTTAATTTCAAAAAGACACTTGTTTATTTAAACTGAAATTTTTCTATTTTATGGTCTGCCATTACTAACTTTAAAATCTTATACTAGAGACCCATAATTCGTCCATACGAATTATAGCGAAGATATCGATAACGTGACCTATTGATATTAATATGCCAACCAGATGCTTAGTGGATGCCGAAACAAAGGGTTCATTTTTTCGGTGGTTGGCAAAATAAATTTGACGTCAATGTTTGTAAACAGATATCTTCCTATGCGTCTCTCGTGTTATACGTCTAGTGTAAAGACAGGACGAACTACATGTATGTGGGACGCGTAATGCGTCTAGGACTAACTTGGGCAAACATTTTTCTGCGTCTGTTAAATTCGTCTCGTAGAAAGACGGGCACGAGACGCATAATTCGTCTGCACGAACCGTCCAGTTTAGTGCGTTTTCGAAGACGCACCAAAGTGGATACTCCGTCCAGAAGCATAATGCGTCTTGTGTCCGTCTTTATACTGGACGAATTTAACAGACGCAGAAAAAATGTTTGCCCAAGTTCGTCGTAGACGAATTATGCGTCTCTAGTATAAAAATGACCAAAGACTCGCTAGTTTAAGAATGCAATGCGTTTGTACACGACTGAATTGATAGGCAGCTCGGGAGTTTCGGGCTTTCAAATTTTTGAACTTGTGTTTTGAATACATAATAAACTGCGTTTACACCCTGAGATATTAAGCTATCGAGGGAATGACGTCACTTTTATGTAGATCCAACCCTCCGAGGTTCATTCGGTCAGTTTTGAACGTGAGTAATGGCGGACCGTGAAATCCAAAACTTACACTCAAAGTTAACAGCCTTTGAATAAAAATCAAAGCTCAAAACTTTGCCAGGCAGGTGTTAAGCAAACACATTCAAAATCTAAAGGAAAAAAGGAAGTAATTTTTGATCATAGTACCACTTTAAAGGGGCTATGTCGCGTTATTTTAGGGTGCTTAGGGGAAATATTTATTTAATCACCAGTTTAAACTTCGAAAATGGTAATGTGGAATTTCCTTTACCGACAAAATTATCGTTAGATCACAAAAAGATTATTCTGAGCAAAAACGACCTTTATCCGCGCGATTTGCCATAAACTTGATAAACGTCGGGCCGCCCTTTTTCAAGATTACCCAAATGCAATCCGTTTCAATCCCGTCCATTTGTTTTCATCCATGCTTCTCTTTCCTTTTGCTGTATTTCGTTTATGTTGTTGAACAGTTTTAAGTGGTTATTGCAATGGTTCATTTTACTTTTTGGGGCATTTTGGATGTCATGAAATTACACCATATTGCGTGACAAAGCCTTTTAAGCAGAATGGGAGCAAGAATAAAGAAATTTATCACCTAGGGGGTGTTGTCGCTACATACATCATCAAATTCCCATAACTGGCATAAGAAGAAATGTATGATAGTCAGTAAGGAGAATTAATTTTCAGATCTTGGGAATAAGGCCCGTTTTAAACGTCGCATTTTACATGTGCCGAATCTAATGCAAATGAGAAAAATATATTGTTTTCCCTCATTTGCATTAGATTCGGCACATGTAAAATGTGACGTTTAAAACAGGCCTAAAAGTGGGATCAAAAAAAGAGGAAAATGCTAATAAAAGGTTTTAAACAAATCCGATACATAAAATTTCGAAGGTCGTCTTTATTCAAGGTTAAAGTAATAACTGAATTGAAATACGATGAGTGCTTTATGGTTACTATCGTTAATGTCGAACGCCTACCACATAAACTGAAACGCTCCTTTCGCATCCAGATTAGCGCAGCCATTTTTGCATCCGTGTTTTTGGTTTCCGATGAGTTGTGTGACTGGTTTTGCCGTTAGCTGTTAGAACCATTACATTTTGTTACTTTATAGATCGTTTTCACTGTCACGCAACAAAAAAATAAAATCGAAACCGTTCAATCAAATAATCGAAAAACTTGGAATGTTGTTGGGGACAAATTCATGATTCATTAATCACCTCACCAATTCTCAGGTCTGTGCGGTACATCTTTTCTGAGTTATTTGCGAAGCGTTTCTCGCAATTTTATAGAGTTTTGTACGGAGCCTCCATGTTGGTGCCGTTGTGCACTAATATGGAGGCCAGAAATCAACACGAACATCTGGAAAACACCGCAGGTAAATGTTTCCATTTAGATCTGAAGCGATCGCAGAGAAGCGTACCACTAATCCTCTGCGAAGCGCGCTCTAACTTCAAGTCTGATTGGACGTATTTCAAGGCGAACAATCTTGTGTCGCCGATAGGACACAGATCATCTTAGACACGCGTTTTCATTAAAATGTTTCTTAGTCGGAAGCGTCGTTATGGTCAGGAAAGTGGAACTAGATTCAACTTTTCCGATCATCCAGACCGTGTGCCGCAGATCGCCGCAGACGTGGCGCAGATCTATCAGAGATCGTGTCGCGGACCGATCGCAGACCGTTGCAAATCATATGGAAACCAGGCTTTAGCGATGAAGGCGCTTACTTTTCGCTCATACGATAAAATACACGTGTATGAACACGTCTCCTAATGTACTTGAGACGCGCAGACTGCTGAGATTCATGGGCATAGACATTTTTTCCAACCAAATGACTTTGTATCATGGTGTCACGTAAAGTGACAATTCGGAAATTCAAAATGCTGCATTTTCGAAACGGAAGACTTCATGGAGCTGGAAACTTGCAAAAGGACTTTTATCTAGGTCATCTTCAACCTCCTATAGATAAAAATTCAAAACACCTTGTGGTTTTGATTTTAGAATTTGATGACGTCTCTGTGAAAACCATCTATAGTTTCAAAACTGACCAATCCTAGTACGTAACGTCCTCTGATTTTTAAGTCTTCATAATGAGGACATTTAAAAATTTTTTTTCGTAGCCTAGCAGGAATATTCAAGAAATGCTGTTCAACCGTGTCGCTCATAACTATGTGAAGATGCTGTTTACAACACCGGTGACACAATACAGGGATAAATTTCTCAAGGTATTTACTGACAATGATTAGTTTGTCATTATCATTGCTATTCAGTGATGTTGTTGTCCTCAGTTTTATCCTTGCATTTCGATATCGGGAGCTTTACTGTCATAATGCACCTATAAATCCACCAATCACTGTATTTTAGTATCGCTGGCCCATGCACCAACTCTTTTCTTATGAGCTTTTTTGCTGTGATGGTAGTTATGGTCATGGTCATCATCATTCAGGGCTGAACATATGTAAAACCTATGCAATTCAAGAAATTTGATTTGTACGCCAAAAACAATCATCCTCATTACTATGAATCACCATGTTTCATGCTGTCAATTGACAAAAAAATGGTAGAAACCTTCCGAACGGGACAACTACTTGGACTACTTTCGACGGCAATATTTGTTATTCACCATTTTTAGTATTTAATTATTGTCAAAGTCACTTCGAGTCGCCCTCGTAGCTGGTGGATTATTAATCTCTTGCTCCGTTGTATTTTGCCGCGAGGGGCATGGTAAAGCCTATTGGCTTCATGGCTCGCGAGGATGCCTCTTTTCTGTCGCTCGCTCTCGCGGTCAAACACAACGAAGCAACCATCGATTACTCGTACGTGTTTAAATGATCCCGCGATAAAATATCCCTCCAGCTACGCAGGCTAGATATTAATTTAGGAAGAATCAACTTTTAAAATGCTGTCTGACTGTTTGTTGTTTAGCGTTATCCAAACATCATGGCACAGGCTGTGTACTGTACATTTTGTACGGCATTTCCTACATCTTACAAACAGTTTGGAGATGAATTCAAGGAGGATCTTATTCAGCTAATCACAGAGTGGATTGCAGGTTGGTTGGTGCCCAGTGTCATTTGGTCTGTCGTAATTACTGCATTTAACTATTTTTTTTTAAGTCATTCCATTGACTGTTTTATTCTTTAAACGCATGCAGGGACAAAGCCAGTGCCACGAATGTGGGACAAGTGGAACTTCAAAGCCCTGGAACCAAAGGATATGAGAAAGGATGAACAAATCAAGCAGGACGCTTCAAAAGGTCTGAAAACACACCATTTTCAGCTCAGCGGGAAATGGAATCAACAATTCCGTATTATTTTGTACAGATTGCAGAAATCAAAAATTCCCTCGAGGTCCTTTCGGCTAAACTGGTTTCATGTTGCAGTTGCGCATGAATCGAGAATGTATTCATTACCACTCATTCACAGAGGCCGTTTTCCTTCTGTCTCATAAAGGAGTAAAAAAAAAAATAATAAGGCTCTGCAGTGCAAATGTACGTTTAGGAATTGATCGAGGGCTGTCAAGTAGCATTAGAATTCCTACTAGCTACTTTCCGACCGCTTAAGTTGGTAAATACACCGAAGGGGTCATTGAATGTGGCAGTAAAACTCTTTCATTTTCGCATTCATTTAGTTCGAAGTTTATTATATGGAAAATCCCATTGCTTTCCAGTGTGGGACTCGGAAGGATACGAAAACGATAACGCTGACAAATTTTGAAATTTTGCACTTCTCAGGGTCTTTGGTACATCTTCCCGTTGAATTCACGGATGAGGACTTGTCACAACAAAGCAGTCTGTCATCTTTTGGTTACAAACCCCGCCAAAAGTCTTTGCCTCTGATAGTGGAAGAGCGAGCTGCTAACACCAATTCCCACCATGTAATTCAGGTACTATAGCGTTTTATATGTTTTATCATGGGTCACTCTCTGTTTGATTTGTTGTGGGTCTACCTTGATATTATAATGGCGTTCATAAACTCATAAGATCAGAAATTTCCTGGAATTTTAGGCCGAATGGCAGTCATTTAGCATCTGCTATTTTGAATTTTTTGATTTTGCGCGGTTTTTCGTTTATCATTTGCCATGCCGGATGCCTTGATTTTTGCTCAATAATGTGAACACACAAGCCTTTCTGCTAGCGCGAATTCCACGGCGACCGATAGAGCCCCAGTGAATTATTCATTCTATGACGTAAGAAAGGAAGCTTAACCACTTAGTGACGCAATCGTAAAATATTAGGAAGTTTAAGCACTGATGACGGCAACGCCACGGCAAAATTGCGAAAGGACCGGGGAGAGAACGCGGCTGTGGCGCGAATTTGCAAATCGTTAAGCAGCGCATGAGCTGAGCGACGGCGACGGGAAATTCTTCTTATAAGTCTTTTTCCAGTGATGTCTTCACTGAAAGCGGCCAGAAACCAACTTCTACTCACCCGCTGTGAAGGCCAGATAAATCATGAAGAATTCTTGCTGTTACGCGGTACAAACAAGTCGGACAATCTGGGCTTGCCATGCGATTTGTACGAGCGTTTTTACTTTGATGGCCTAGAAACACGATGCTTTTGTCGGAATCTCGCTTTCTCAAACACGATTTTATGGTATTAGTAAAAGTTCTTGGAATTTGCAAACAAAACTGAACGTTTCATCATCTTTGACAGCAATCGAGCACTTTGTCCACAGTGACCTCCTTAGTTTCGATTTATGTTGTATCCGCCAATCAACTCCGAAGTAAAACCACCTTTTTATAACATCAGTGAACTTTTAGAAATAAGGAAAAGTACTGAAGAACCTGTTTTGGGTTAAATGCATGGAAATGCAAAGCAAAATGAAGAAGTGTGGGATTTTAGTACTCAAGTTCTTACACATCTTCAGATCTCGACTCCTCGAGTCACGAGGTGACGGCGACGCTGAGATGGACATGCGCACAAGGAACGTAAGGTTTTCCCCTCTGCCCTCTGCTCAAAACTTACATTGCATTTGAAGCATAATTTACTAAACTGTTTGACAGGGCCAGGATAGGAGAAAACCAATGGCGTCACAATCCAGTTGCACAACAAAGAACCAAGACACGCGTAACTCAAGCAAACGTTTAACGGTATACGATCCCAAAGACGAAAAGGATAGTTCGTCATGGGTATCCATGAAGCGTGTTCAGGCACGAGTCTCTTCTTTATCAGCGTTTAAAGGGATACATAAAGCAAATCGTTTGGAGAAACGAAGAGAGGTTTGTACGTTAGCTAAACACACTTATGTGTTGCAGCTGTTGGGTTAAAACGTTTTTGGCCAGTCTGGTCTCCTCTCGTTCGTTCAAGGATAGCACAACTGTCATTTTTCACCTGGCGATCACTCCGCATATATGCTTCCTCCAATTGTGAAAGCACTCCAGGTCCTCAGTGTCTAGTGGTTTATTGACTTGCACGAAAAAAAAAAGAGACTGCAATCACTTTAAAGCGAGTTACCTATATTTTTTATTCCACTA
>NC_090890.1:16313341-16325841 GCF_036669925.1 Montipora capricornis
GTAAATGATATGAACAGTGTGCTATATTTTTGTTTTTATTGCAAGACTCCTTTGTGGTAAGATTCGTTTATAATAAAAACAGCCGGTCTAACGGTAATATTTTGTGATGGACGTCTGTATAATTTGTCCCATTTGATTTTACCTCGAACGTCTGTTCCTCAAAGACTCTCAGAACTGGCGCAGAAAGCGATTAACCCACAAACAAGGAATAAGTGTATCGTTGTAACTTTCACCAACGCCTCTGTCGGTGTCCTGAGCAAACACAGGGCGACAAGCGTATTTTGGAGTAGTGATGTTCAGTGCAGTTGTGATGGTTTATCGAACACATGACTGACAAAGGGTGTCCTGCTTAAATTTCCACTTGTACGAGATCCCATCTCAGCGGAGCGTCTTGATTGGTTGCATCATGACCCGCACCGTCAATTGTTGACTGCTCATCAATTCAATTTTGTATTGATATTTCCAACCTTGCTCGTTTTGCTCTCCTCAGTCAAATCCAAAGAATGCAACGTCAAAGCCAGCCCAACCTTTTGAGGACATTTTCTCTATCGAACCGCTCTTGAATTGCTCAAAGTTGTAAGTATTGCAGCAACTGGAGGAATCCCCCAAACTCAATGATAGAAGTTGACTTAGAAATCATGAAAGCTTCTTGTTTTCTTACGAGGATATATTGCATGTCATCAAATGAATGCCCTGTAGGCGGCTTACCGTAGCATTGCATTAGGAAAGTAATCATTTGGTTAGTAGGAATTTCAGACCAATAAGAGAGGGTTTTTTATGGCTAAAACGGATAAACGGTTGGAAAGATCAAGAGTTGGTAACTTATCACGTTAAACATTACTATAGCAACGCTACGACAGCACCACCTTGGTGCCTCTTTCCATAAAAATATATTTTAAAAAATCGCGTTTTCCATTATATTCTATATTCGATTTTCTGGTGTTTACTCTTCTGTGGTAATGGTAACGAATCCGACGCAAATGCGTTGGCCGATGTGTATTGCCAAAATACATGCATATCACGTCTTTTGGTGACGTAAAGGTTCTGCACTCCTGTGAAATCAAACCTTCCTAGAGTTCTTGTGACCATACCCCCGGCAGCTGTAACGAAAGTAGTGTAGCCTTGATTTAGTGGAATCTATATATATCAAACAGGCAACGAAGAACAAAGTAAAGATAAAGAAAAACGAGAGGAGAGGACTGATGCTGACTCTGATGGTCTGCGCCATTATGGACATACCGTCGTTTTCATCTAAGCGTGGACACATGACGGGAAAACATGTTCTTTGAAGTTTTCAGTTTGGCAACCGTTAGGCAAACAGTTGAAACTTTTGCGCGCAATAGTTCGAAAGTATTTGAAGCATACTTTATCAGATTAGGGTCAATTTCTTAGAAAAAGTCTTTGATGTCCAGTCTTGCCGCCATTCTAGGAAAACTTGCATGAACATCTTCGAATGATTGAAGACTACTTGTCACGTTTGCAGCCAACTAGATAGAGCATGTTTTTCCGTCACGTGTCCACGCTTAGATGAAAACGATGGTACTCTGATTTAAGGGGAGACAAGTTTTAGAAACTTGAAGCACAGAAAACTGGTCAAACCGTAACACGCCGGTGTACGAATTAAGGCTTGTGAAGCAACCAGAATTTGTTAGCATTCAGTAAACAGTAAGTTTACTGAACAGTAAGTTGGTAAACCCCGGCTATGATCATAATGGACAGAAAAATGGCAGAGAAAGAAGAGACATTTACGAGGTAGTCAATGTAATTCTGATGTTTTGAGTTGAGTAGTACTTCTTGCGGGATATATTTCTTGCACTCAAGTGGAGAGGAAGGAACTTTTTGAGCAGAGACTTAGAGAATATCATTGTTCACATTATGATCATTTCCATAAGTAATCTAACATGGTGCTATATGCATCCGAACTAGTAATCGGAAGGTCGTGGGTTATCTCCTGCAAAGGAATACTCGGATTTTTTTCCCTAGTATCGTCGAGTCACCATCGATAAATAAATCTCTTCATTTTTCAGACACTACTTAAAATAGGCCCTTCTCCAAAATTGCGGCAACGGTTTTCAATGAGTTAAATTTTGAACTGAGTGAAAAACTGATACCAGAAATAGAAAGAGCACTCTTTAGCAACCGTGCAAAGTTTCAGCGTCATAGGTGTTATATTAGCCGAGAAAATGTAAGTGAAATTAGACAAATTTGCATACGCTTGTATGACTGGGGATATACGCCATACCCTTAATCATACAAACGTCTGTAAATTTTTCATTTTTCAACTTACATTTTCTCGGCTGATATTAGGGACTGTTCATTTCTTATGGGGTAGGGGAGCTGGTGGGTTTTGAAGGAGTGTATTGAAAATTGCATGACCCTCCCCGCTAATTTCCGATTTTTTTCGCATGCCCTCCCCCCCTCATCAGAGTAGTTTTTTTAGGTTCCCCCCCCCCCCCTCTTGAATAAAACAAAATACATATGGCGTTACAAAAGTTACTGCATTAAAATTTCGTTTTGTTACATTTCTCGTAATTTATCGAAAGAAACCTGAAAGCGAGAAAGCTGCTTTTAACAAATCCTCACTCAAAAGAATGAAAAGTCAATTTCAGCTCTCCTTGTTACTGCTCGTCCTGAGCGTGTTTTAGCTGGCCGCTCGTCTGCATATTCCTCGTCTTATATGCGCTTGGCAACAACATTTTTATGAATGAAAAGAAAGTTGTTACTATTCAAGGCTGTTATTATGGTACGTTCACTGTCAAAATAAAAAAAGCTGTTGAGAAGTTTTGTTACCCTGGAACTGTTTTAGCATATTTGTTATAAATAAAAGAGCACAATTTTGCTTCAATTTGTTAACATCTCTTATCCTATTTTTATTCTAATTTTTTCGTCCGACCCACCCCCCCCCCCCTTTTCCTTCATTTTTTTTTGGGCTGCCCCCCCCCCCTCTTTCAAGCCAATTTTTTTCGAGTGTCCCCCTCCCCAAATCCCCCCCCCCCCCCCCCCCCCCCCCCCTTCCTTCTCTCATAAAAAATAAACGGTCCCTTACACCTGATATGCTGAAACTTCGCAGGGTTACTAAAGTAAAGGTCTTCTTTCTATTTCTGGTATCAGTTTTTAAATTAACTGATTTGAATTTTCGGTCGCCAATTTGGAGAAGGGTCTATTTTTTGCGGTTAGTGAAACAGTGTTCAATGTATGTATTAATGTATTATGGGGGGTCTGACTATCCCCTATCCGGCTTATCTGCGGTGTAAAACCCGGCAGTGACGTCATGGAAAAGATGGTTTGTATCCCTAGTTAGTCACTAGCCAGTTGCTACGGATGACGTCATTGTGCGCAATATGTTTGGGTACTAGATAATGCAAAAACTTTAAATGGTGTTTCGTTCTTCTCGACACTTACTCTGGATCTTCCTTTCTTATGTGTCTAAATTGACAGAACGCTTGGTATCAGTTCAACGTCTTTTGCATATGCCTTCCAATGGTCTCTATCCTGCTTTGCAGTCGTCATATAGGCAACACCATAGTACTGAGACTGCTCTTTTAAAAGTAAAGAATGACATTCTTATGAATATGAAAAAGGGTCATGTAACTTTGCTGGTTCTTTTAGATTTAAGCGCGGCCTTCGATACCGTTGATCACGGTATTCTGATCACGAGTCTTCAGTAAGGTTTGGCGTCTCGAGTAAAGTCTTGGTATGGTTTTCACCTTCAACCGACAGGCTTTGCGTGCCGTAGAACAATTTTCATACATGATACAGATCGCTGTGATAAGCAATGCGAATTTCCATAACAAAAACAAACGGTCGAAAAGCCTGTCGGTTGAAGGTGGGCCTTTAAGGAACAGAAGTGAACGCATCTCGGTCAATGGGACTCTCTCTGACCGTTTTTTCTTGCAGTATGGTGTTCCTCAGGGATCCCGTCTCAAGCTTTTTGAGATTGTAAAAGCACATCTACCTGACATTTATTGCTACGCGGATGACTCTCAGCTTTATCTTTCTTTTAAACCTGATTCATAAGCAAGTTGGGATGAAGCAAATATGGCAATGCAACAATGTACAGAAGACATACGTCAATGGATACTGACTGATCGGCTTAAGCTAAATGACGATAAAACTGAGTATTTACTTATTGTAACAAGACAGCAACTGTCTGAGATCAGCGCAGGCATTCTTGCTGTTGGTGACCATCAGATTACTCCAGCTCAAGAGGCCAAGAATTTGGGCTGCTGGTTTCATCAGCAACTTACTATGGCGACACAAATCAATAAGATTTGTAATGCATCTTATTTCCAGCTGCACAACATTAGATACATAAGAAATTATCTATCAATTGAATCAACGAAGAAGTTAGAGCATGTTCTAGTTACTGGTAGAATTGACTATTGCAATAGTTTATTATATGGTTTGCCACAAACAGAGCTGTCTAAGTTACAGCGTGTCCAAAACACAGCCGCGCGTCTAATTTGCAATGTTCCCCGCTTTGATCATATGCTTTTCAGGCTTCACTGGCTGCCAGTGCAATTTAGAATTAGATTTTTAAATCTAAAAAATACTAGTAATTACATTTAAAGCTATACACGGGCTTGCGCCTGAATATATGAACTTTATAATTGGTATTAAGAGTACATTTCGCTATTCTTTAAGATCAAACAATGAGCTTCTCCTTGAGTTGCCACGAGAGAGAACTAAGAAAACATTGGGGGACAGGGCTTTTTGTGTTGCCGCCCCAAAACTATGGAACTCGCTCCCCAGTAAAATACACAACAGTAGATCTTTGAAAAATTCCAAGAATACCTTAAAAACGCATTTATTTAGGCTAGCTTTTATACCTATGATTTAATTGGAATCAATTTTTATTTATTTATTTATTTATTTGCATCTAGCTAGATATTTATCTAGTTTTTACTTTTTATTTATTTTAGCTCAATTTAACATTATTATACTTTTTAGTTTTTAATCATTATAATGTGCAGGTGATCATATATATTCATGTAACCTGCGCAATATAAATGCAAATTATTATTATTATTATTATCATCATTATCATTATCATCATCATCATCATCATCATCATCATTTGTAAGCAGTATCGTTTTCACGTTTTGTGCCTTCTATATTGACCAACGAACCTATTGTTGTAAAAAATGACAAGTTTACTGCTCGGTATTCCGGAATCTCTTCTCAAATGTCCTGTATCCCTAATTTTTACTTAAATTTTCCGTATAGCGATAACCCGTATGTCATATGGTTCAAATGAAAGCAGAAATTTAAAAAATATTCAACGTCGCGTATTTGTGTTGGTTTTATTTGAACGTTGTGACGCGTGCACTTTCAGTTGTTTTTTAAAACCAATCAGGACCAGAAAGCATCCTCAAAACGTTTGTTTCACTTTTCTGCTTATCAATTTTGTTATGCCATCGAAATAAGAAAGCTCTACAAGAAAGCTGTATACAACAAATTTGCAGGGCCATTGAGTCAGTAAAGATGAAGGAAAAGAGAAGTCCTCTTTTTCACTGTCATTTTCTCGACCCTCCCCAAAGAATCAAGGAGCAGCTGAAGCCTGGACTCTAGCCACGTCTTAAATTCAAATGAACATTCACGTTCCGCGATTGGCCACGTTTCAGTGATTTCCTCGATCAACTGAGGTTTACCTTAAACCCACGAAGGTAATCACTCCATCCGAAATGATTAGTTAACGCTCAAAGAATCACGGTAATGGATAGTCAGGGATCTCATCGCACAAAGTTCTCCTTTGTCAACCGTTCGCTGGTGCCAGCTAGATTATTCAACCTGTTTTCATCGGCGGGGCAAGCCAGTCTACTGCCTTTCCTACCGATGTATTTTCGTTTTATTGGATTAACAGCATTTCAAAGTGGAATCCTGGGAAGTGCAAAATCTTTGGTATCTTTTTGGGCTTTCCCATTGCTGAGAGTTGTAGCAGAAAAAACAAAGAAGAGAAAGTTGCTTCTTCTTGGGTTTCTTTTGGCTACCGTGATTTCTAATATTTCACTGGGATTAATCAACAACACGACGAATTTTCGATCGTACACTTGTAATGGGGGACAAATTGAAGAATCGGATATTTACTTCAATATATCAAGTGCCAATGGATCAAACCCGAGTTTTCTGAACGCATCAACGAAAAATACCGGAAAAATCACCACCTCAGATGAAGTAAACAATGCTCCGGTTACATCATTTGCGGAAGTTCAATCCACCGGAAATCACTCCAAGCTCTTCAATACGGAGATCACAAGTTTGAAAGTCGGCGATGCTGAAATAAGGGGATTTAATACTACAAGGTCGTTTCCTGGTGTAAACGGTGATACGTTAACCCATTCAAACTCTGTGGCTACTCATTTGGTTAATAATTCATTATTAAGCTTTAAACAATCCGTGGACAATAATTTTACAAGACTAGAGGTACAAAATGATTGGTACCTCCTCTATGGATTTAGAATGGATCGCACTTTCAAAATTTTACTGACTCTAGTGTTCTTCTGTGAGCTATTCTCATCTTCAAGCAGGGGAATAAGCAGAAGCTTATTGCTCGATATTATGCAACACGACAAAGGCTCCCGTTTAGGTAATAATGTCTGGGCCTCTGTTGGAACCATGCTTGGTGGTGGAGTATTAATATTAGCAATAGGGTATCATCGCTGTGACTTTGGGCTTCAAAATAGCTTTTACCTTCATTTTTACATATTTGGTTGTTTCGGTGCCTTGTCCTTCGTTCTTGGTGCAATACTAAAGGAACATGAAAGGAAGTCAATACTGTGCCTAAAATTTGGAAAAACCTTTGCATATCTGTGTTGTGATGTGAACATGATCAGCTTTCTTGCTGTGCTTTTGGTGCTTGGAATGGCAGAGTCTCTGATGTTTAACTTCATGATGTGGTATCTGCAAGACATTGGAGCATCTATCACTGTCATGGCAACCATTGTTGTATTATCTGCCTTCTCAGAAATTCCAATGCAGTGCCTCTCAAAACGCATGATTCGTTGCTTTGGACATCACTGGGTGATCTTTCTGTCTTTGTTTTCTTATGGAGGCCGTTTCCTTTATTTTTCATACTTCAAAAATCCATGGCTTATGGTTCCAATAGAAGTTCTACATGGGCTTTCATACACAGCAGTTCATTCAGCATGTGGATCATATGCAGCTGTAGTTTCTTTACATGGCACAGAAAAGACAATGAAAGTTATTTTCTCAACTGTGTATTATGGCTTTGGTATGGGTTTAGGAGGCATGGCTGTTGCTCTATTATACCAGCTTTATGGACCCACAATTGTGTTTCGCTGTGCTGCAGGAGTGTGTGCCATTTATGCACTGGTTTTTGCCTTGCTTCAGTGCATTCTTGTGCTGCCTGATGGTGACAGGAGTCATGGAAAATTAATGGAATATCAACAGATTAATTTGGATGGAGAAAGAGACTTTGCCTTGCAAGCAGACTGGTTGATGGAGGCCTTACGTGAAGATGGGGAAGATGAGACTCATTTTACAAAATGAGTAAGGCAACCCATACTTTCTGATAGATGACTTTACTGTCAACTTCACACAACTTTTCAGAATTTGTTTTGAGATCATATTGTTCAATGAATTTTTAAACAGTTTGGCTGAACCCGTTCATTTAAAAAAATAATACCATTTTCTGTCTGACGTATGCTATTCATTTAACGTTTGGAATGTGTTAAAAAGTTAAAAGTCTGGAAAATTATTGTAAAAAATTTATATGGTATAAATAGGCATAATTTATTTGTCAGACTTTCACTAATGAAGACACAAAAATCAAGTTTTTTCATCTCTTCCTCTTTAATTTATCAACAATTTATCATCAATTGTAATTAAAACACTTTCGAAAAATACTTTGAGTTGTACCAAAACATCAGAGACTTGCCCTACTGCAAGGCACATTTTTGTAATTAAATGTGTGACTGTAGCTTAAATTCACTAGTGTAATGGAATCAACAAAATGAGAAAAGGAATTCATTGCTACATTGTAAGCCCTTTTCAGATTTGATCAGTATGCCACCCACCCCCCCCCCCCCCCCTTCCAAATGAGGGACTGATCATTAATTAATTAATCTAGACAGGGTTGAGAGGGAAAAGAATGCAGTCACAAGATGAACGATCAGAGTGTTTCAAGCTTTTGCAAGAAATAGAAAACTGATTACTCAACCCAGGCTTACTCTCTCTTATTTTCCTCCACAAATCAACAATAAAAGAGAACTGAAAGAGAGAGCCTGGGTACAACTGAAGGCGGTTATAACCAATGCACAATTCTAGCAAGTTACAAGAAAATGCAGTACTTACACACTATTAATATTATTTATGGTACAGCATATTTTTTACTTCCTAGAATAACAGTTTTGTTAGGAACAGCTTAAGCCCACAAGCTTGTTTGAGGCGTACTGTGTAAGACTGCAGGTTTTTTATAAGTTTTCCATGTATTGAATGTCAAAGTGTGGCCTTGCTTTCGATGGCCTTTTGCATGCGCTGTGCTATCTCATGGGATCTCCCACTCAGGAAGTCACGTGATATTCTTGTGAATTTACACTGTATTAGTTTGTCTAAGTTGTCATGCTTTACGGAAAATGGACAAGTGTTAATGTGGGTTCAAAGGGCTTTCCACAGGTAACAGTGGATTTACAATGGAAAAGGCCTACAACACTGTCAATCCTTTCAGAAAGAAACGTTTTGATGTCTGTCTGATGCTATTGTCATGCAATTTTAAGGGTGTCTTCAAGTCCCAAGCTGTCGTCATGCCAACGGTACACCCGTGCTAAAAGCCCCTTTAAATTTCAACTTTTTGGAAAATATCTTGATACTTTTTAAGGGACCTTGTATTTTTTTGTCAAATTTTGAAAACCCTATTTAACTCTTTTACCTAATACGTTGCTTTTTCTGATATAACATAATTATGTTTATGAAATGCTGTTGGAAGAAGAAGAAAGTTCCACTGAATATTTTTTTACATTATAGCCTTTCAGAATGTAAAGAACCGAATCCTAAGTGTATGCAAAAAATTGGGTTAGGTCACCGAGCTTAGTTACCATGTGGAAACGATATAAGGCTTGTTCTGTGAGTGGTAAAATCAACATATACATTCTTTTTTTTAATGCGAGGATGAAATCTTCCCATACAACGTAACCTTAAAATGTTTGCAATAAACTCTAAGATATTTAAATTCCAAAAAAATATGTACACCAGTTTTGCAGAGAAATTAGTCTCCGGATAAAGGGATGGTGCAGTAGTGAGAGCACTCGCCTCCCACCAATGTTGTCTGGGTTCAATTCCTAGATTGTGGGTCATATGTGGTTTGATTTTGTTGGTTCTCTACTCTCCACCGAGAGGTTTTCCTTCGGGTACTCCGTTGATTTGATTTGTGTTAATTGTTGATTTCAGTTTACAGTGACAGTTGAGGTGTTTTCCAATTAATATGTGGGCCACATGGTGCTGCACAATTTGTGGTGTTTTCATATTATTTTACATGAAATTATGTTGGAAAATGAAAGTGAAAGATGCAAGGAAAGGATCGATGGGCAACAACAAACAGAATTTATTTAAAATTTCCATAAACGTTTATTTGATATGCTATCAATTGAAAAGCAATTAAAATAGTTTTGGAAAATGCCTTGAAAATTATGATAGTTAAACAGGAACAGGAACATTCAATGACTACCAGAAGGCAACATTTCGTCCTCAACTTTTTGATCCATGTGGTTCTTTCCACGGTACCTTGAAATACCATAAAATAGGAACAAAATGCACTTATTATATTGGGATCGCTGATTATTATTATCTGTGAATAACTGTTGTAAAATGATCGAAAATTATGGAACACCATAATTGTCTTATGATACTTTTGGTCATGATATTCGGTGCTTACCCATGATATCTCGTTCTTGTGTCCTTCTATTTAGTGCTTAAATCATTATATTTGGTGTTTACTTCGTTATATTTGGTGCTTAAATAATTATGATTGGTGTTACCTTCATTATATTCTATGCATACTTCATTATACTTGGTGCATACTTCATTACATGTATACCCGCAGCTTACTTCATTATATTCAGTGCTTAAATCAGTATATTCGGTGGTCATTATATTATACTTGGTGTTTTATTCCTTTGGTGTTCATTTCATTATATTCGGTGTTCACTTCATTATGTTCAGTGTTTATTTCATTATACACACACACACTCACACAGTCGGTGTTTATTTCACTATACTCAGTGATTAAATCATCCAATTCGGAGGTTCCGACAACTGGTGAACACTTCAGTATCTTCGGTCCTACCAACATTATACTACGGGTAGTGAAGAAAGCCAGAAGAAGAGCAGAATTCGTGTTTAATTATAGAACTATTAGTAGAACCTGTGCAACTGGCTACTTTAATAGACAGGGTCTAGCTATAAAAGCCTCAGTAGTCGTCCAAGGTTCACTTGGCAGTTTGTCTTCTATAGTAAAATCAACTAGCTGTTTGCAATTTGTCAAAGTTTTTTCCCCTCCCTCCCTCCCTTTGGAGGTGAGTTGGATATATCACTTTGCCGTCATTAAAATTGGGTCAATCCTGCATGGTGTGGTTACGTCTGCGCGACTTCCCGCAAGCTTGATGGCTCGTTTGCCTTTGTGCATTGCTCACTAACCAGCAAGTTCTCCAGCTCCGATCCAGCAAGTCCTGTTTACGACTCGTCTCGTAGTGCTGGGGAGATAAGTGAGGTTGCTCTATGTCACGCAATCTGGAAGTCGCATAGGCTAACCTGCCGCAAGGAAGTGTTCCCCTCAAAAATCGCCAATACTTCTGTTGTCTCGTTCTATTGCGCCTTGCGTTATGAGTTTAAAACTTAGTTATGCATGTTGATACCAAGGAACACCGTTCAGGAAGTTTGCGTTCACATGTCTATCTTTATTTCTCGAGAGTTTCAATACGCGAAGAGAAATAAGAATGACAAGCCAAGTGATCCACGCTACAGTATTCTATCTTTTCTCCTGCCCTTACCATTGCGGAAACGAACTTTTTTTTGTTTTTTGAAATAGTTTCTTGTTAAAAGTCTGGTCCACCGCATGGCATATTGCCCGTAAGTTCAACCTTTGCAGGGACAAGAAAAATCCTGGTTCACATCCCATTGATCCTAGTAAAACAACTGTCAAGGTGATGGCTCAAATGCTGGCAGTGAATGTCACTATAATGTCACTATGTGCTATTATATAATTATGACAGGAAATTAATTACTGCCCCTGTAATTATCAGTTATAAATGTGGGAAATGAACTATACACTGCCTTATCAAGCTTATCGACACAAACATATTTCATGTTAACAGAATTACCTGCAGAAGTCATAGCGTTCAACACAACGTTTCAGATTCAATACAGCTAAAGTCATACTGGTAATGTACTTGGAAGTTGCACAATAGATTTTGCTTACTGTATGTCTTTGATAGGAACTTTCCAAAATTTGGTCACAGAGGATTATAAATCTTTTTTTTTTTTCAATGCCTGAGTGGGCGAAATTCAACAAATCCTGCAAACTCAGATTGGTTGGGCGGAATTTTCTCATCCGACCTGCTCACGGCAAGCGGAATCCTAGCCTTGATTGCGTGAGCTTGAGTGATGACCTTAAAAAAGGAAAGGAACTTTATTTAAGTCTCTAATCTTCTAGCGCCGAAGAGCACTAATCGGGGACATTAACAAGTTAACGCAAATCAAATCAAATTTTGTTTTTTTAAATTTCCATTTTTTTTTACACCGACTCCGTTTACATACAGAGGTTATTTTTTTCATTAGACAAGAGGTTTGGAAATACAATTCAAATAAAAAATACTTATCTTTGAAACATTCAGTTTGTAAGTCGCTTTAATACTGCATTCGCTATCAAGTGCGGAGCGAGTCAACAATTAGAACAAGTGATTTCAGAGATGATGGGGGAGAGAGAGGTAAAAAATAAATACCGTAAACCATACCTGCCAACCCCCAGAGTACGAAAATCTGGAGACGTCTAGATAATTTTCGTCCGAAGGTTGCCGAAAGTTTCCGACGGCTTCCGAAGATCGCCGAAGATTTCCGATGACTTTCGACGATTGCCGAAGATTTTCTGACGACTTCCGAAGATAACCGAGGGTGTAGACGGATTATTGACGACTTCAGAACCGGACTCACCAACTGTTTTTCGCCGAAAAAAAATTGAATTTCTATTTAATCGGTTTTTAAGAAAATCAGAAAAGTTTCCAATTCATGAATTTTTAAAGTTTTATGGAAACTTCAAAATTTCAAAAGAACACTCACAAAAGTAGCTTACCTTGTGTGTTTGCAAATGGCTGGACGCCAGCTAAAGGAGTAATCTCCACTTTCTCAAAAGCAAGGTTTTTCACCCCCTCAAAACCCGAGGGAAGGGCGCCTAAGAATTCCTTTTGAAGTGAATCGAAATCCACGTTGGCCATCTTCGCTTCGACAGATCAGATGTAAACAGTGTGCGAAAACCGCGCCAATTTTCTACT
>NC_090890.1:16330841-16343341 GCF_036669925.1 Montipora capricornis
ATCAGCATGTCAGGCCAGAAGCATATGTTTCTCACTTCTTATTTATTTTCGTCAATCTTTTTGGGTTCAGTACTTTGCTAGTAACCACATGTCTTGTCAGGCTATTTACCCAAGACTTCTACCATGGCACTACAATGATAGACAATACCAAAACAATATCGTGCACTGTTAGAGCTACATGTACATATTACGCAAGGACAACTTGAATCTCCTGGAAGACAACACACAGCTCAGTTGACATTTTATATGGAATAAATCGCTGTGTTACTTCACTACCAACGTAAGCAATGCGTGTCTATTTTTTCTAAAGACGACAGGAATTTCTTCTTTCTACAAATGATTAATTAACAGGCAGGTACCCAGGTTTTTAACCCCAGAAAAGGATCTCTTTCGTCGTACGAATGTGTGAGGACCTGTGAGCCAAAGGGCCTCTGGGGTCTGGGTGACCCCTTAAATGGTCTTCTTAATGACCCCCCAACTTGAAAAAAATTGTCTGGAACGGTGCACGTACCACAGGCAACCCAGTGTACCCTCGCGGAGGGTCTAGTTGCATGTAAATTCTAATGAGAAATGGACAGGAATGAAAAATACTGGATTAAAAATGCGAGAGAAACGTGCAAGAAACTTGAAGAAACAGTGCATTTACATGTAAGACATCTTTGTCAAGACTCCACTTTTGATTTATTTAATTTCTTTCAAATTTTTTTTTTCTAAAATCCAAGTTGCTAAACTCGGGGTGCGGCTTATCTGCGAGTGTGGCTTGTACGCCGGTGTTTACGGTAAGTTATTTACCAGCAAAGGGTCGGTCCGTATAGCAAAAAACTGTGACATCAGTCTTGAAAAACCTGCCCTCGGCCTGCGGCCTCGGGCAGCAATTTCAAGGCCTCGGTCGAAGTTTTCCCCTGTACGGACCTCCCAGCTGGCAAATAACATATTTATTTTGACAATTGGGTGCATATTACTATGATTATTTAAATTACAACAAATGGTATATTTCAAAAATAAATATTTCATTCTTGTGCTATGGATTCATTTGGCATGGCCATCCTCAAGGAACTTGTGTCCTTCTGAAAGTATTTTCAAGTGTCGAGATATAGTGCTCATCCTCACGTGTCGAGCACGTGACAAAGTGACCTTTACGTGCACCACTGCACGAAAGTTTGGTCATCTTGGAGAGATGTCTTCACATCTCACTTTCGTTTCTCTTTCATTTTTTTCTGAAAAGTATGTTTCGATGAGTCATTTCGTTTCATCTTAAACTGGTCAATAAGCGTTTCCTTTCTCAAACACTGAGCAAGAATACCCATCGATCAGTAAAAAACAATGTGCTTAGCCATTTTGGAATAAATACTCTATTTTTACCTCGTTTCCATGATGAAGTGGTCATTGTCACCACCTGTAATGAAGATAATCTGGATCCGGGTATTCACTACATACACAGTCGAACATCATGAGAATCGCGATGTGAGGCCGATGTAAGAAGGACAGACTCCTCTCTTTTCTTTTCTTTAGTACTAAATTAACCATACACCACTTTACTTTTGCAGGCCCGAGTATAGGCTACTTGTAGCCTCTTGTTTATTATAAACTGCAATCTTTTCCGCCATTTTCAGATTCACCTCCAATAGTGTTTCCCTCAGACAGCCTGCTCGCAGGATTTGTGCCTGACCCAGGCAATATGATTTTCTATCAGACACTGTAATCTTTGATTTTTAAAGTGGAGGGAATGGCTGTAAATATTCGAAAATTACTCACCTTCGATCGCTACCGCTGAACCTTCGATATCGATGCTCTTTGTGACTTTCTGCCTCGTGACTCAAGTTACCCAGGAAACCTCGCGAACTCGGTAAACAATACCGATACCACCTTGCGCGCACTGTTAAGCAATGCCGGTAGCACCTTGTACGCTCGGTTGAGCAAATCACGAGATTGCTTTCCCCAATACAACACAATATCTTCTCATTTACATCTTAATTTACATATTTTCCCTTTTTACTCGGTGGCTTCTAGGTCACCTCTCGGGTTTTGACCTCAGGGCCAAAATCCTGCGGGGGCAATAAATTTCCTTTTTTTTCTTTCTGTATTCGAACCCGGAAACCCCCTTATTCGTAGTCAGCTGCCTTATCCATTGGGCCACGGGGCCTCCAAATGCCACGCTAAATTGCTTACAGAGTTTTTGAACAAGAATATCCGAGTTCAAAGGCAACGGGATAAAATAAATAAGGTTCTCTGCCTTCCTTTGGCGACCTTAGAGTACCTCCATTCATTGCAAAGTGTGCAAGAAAGCAGATTTATTTACTAGGCAAATTGGAGCAAGCACAACTACCATTCACCAATCCTGCCTTCATCACTACTTTAAAACCGTGACATGATTTATCCCCACCCCAATTTTCAATAACACTACAATCTACCGGTTGTCCTTTTAGTAAGCCATTTTGTTCAGCTTCTCAACTTACCTGCGACTTTTGACACAGAGCTCATGTTCGTAGTTACAACTGGAGAAAGTTGAGGTTGTAATTTCAATCATTTTTGTGAAGTTCTCTTTTCTGTTGTTGAAGGATTTTGCACACTCCTTAACTGGGCTAAACCTCGTGCAGTCAGATCATGTTAGCGATGAACAACACGTTTTCCCGCAGATAAATTCCTAGGAAAGCGGCCTCGTGGCCTAATGGAGAGGGCGTCTGACTTCGGATCCGAAGATTCCACGTTCGAGTACTGGCGGGGTCGTCTGCTTGTATATCAATGTGCTTTGCACGAGAAAGGAAGTGGCGCACATATTGTCCTGAATGCATCAGGTGCACCCTTCAATTTGGGATTTGCCACATAAGTGTTCGTGTTGCTCATTTTCTAAAGGAAATTTCCGTTAAGCCGTTCAGATTATTGGAATACGAATACGTGGAGTGATGATTTAAAACTGTATGTCTGGTCTTTTGAAGCAACAAGGATAATGAAGATATGTTTAAAATAGCATTTTTGCAGGTTTTTGACGATTTTACAATGCAATGTGAATCTCCGTGAAACAAAGGGCTTCAAACATCTGTATTCGATGTACTCCTATCCCGGAATACGGTCAAGGCAACGCACCCTAAGCATCAGACGCTTGCAATGCACTAAAAGTAAAACTGACTAAAAACTAAAAACTAGGGATCTCCAAGTATTCGTCTTGCTCATTCTCTAAACGAAAGTTCAGTTAAGTTAATCACTTTATTGGGAGCTAAGCATTAGGTTTCAATGCACTGAACCTAATATATAGATTTAGCCAAGCCTAAAAGTGGAGCTTCCGTTTCTAACCCCAGAAAGCACATTATGCACTTTTTTAAAAAAAAAAACGTCTAATTTTGGAGCTAAGGCTCAACGTTCTTATATAATTTGGTATTGTGAGGCTGAAAACGTTCTTAAAGATGTTCTTAATTTTACATGGTATAGTTTTTTAATAACTGAAATCTTAAAGAAAACGACAAAACTTTTAGGTTTATACGACATGTTTCGACAGAAACTTCTTTTCATCTTCAGTTAATGAATGTACAAAGCGTTAGAAGTTGAATTTATAAGTAGGAAAAAGTGCTAATTATGCTAGTAACAACGAAATGTACATAAAACGTGACAATGTGACAATTAAAAGGATACTTTTAGATTTACATGAGGTTGTTCTCTTTGAATATGAATAGCCTCTTTTATCTTAAGTTGAAAACTCGTAGAGGCGTGATCTAAAATATGGAAACAGTCTACTGAACACAGGGCGCATGTGCATGTACGTGTGCGGGCTGTAATGCCTGTTATGTTACCGAAACAACCCAACATTTCTCCACACGCGTGCGTGAGCATTTAGTCAGTGATAGGGCCTCTCACATTTTCAAACACCTACAGAGTAAACCATTTTCGAATTCTCACGGCTGGACTGGATCTAGCATGGAATGGAGGCTAATGCGGGAAAATCTTTTCAAATGCAAATTAATTTGCCCGCATTAGCCTCCGTTTCATGCTAGATCCAGTCCAACCGTTAGAATACGAAACTGGCCTATTCTGAACATTGTCGCGCCCTGTATTCAGTAGACTGTTTCCATAATTTTAGATCACGCCTCTACGAGTTTTCAACTTAAGATTAAAGAGGCTATTCATATTCAAAGAGAACAACCTTTTTTGAATCAAGAATTACATCATGTAAATCTAAAAGTATCCTTTTAATTGTCACATTGTCACGTTTTATGCACATTTCGTTGTTACTAGCATAGTTAGCACTTTTTCCTACTTATAAATTCAACTTCTAACGCTTTGTACATTCATCAACTGAAGATGACAGAAGTTTCTGTCGAAACTTGTCTTATAAACTTAAAAGTTTTGTCGTTTTCTGTAAAGTTCTGACTTGCCTGCTAATATCAAGATCGCTAGATCCAACTGAAATCTTGCGGACGTGACTAGGAAACCAACCAAAGTGCTTGTTTTTGATGGTGTTGAACTTTAATATTTTCTAACGATTATAAATAAGAACGGCTAGTTCTGTTAAAAACAAGAAATAGAGAATGGGAGAATTAGAACGGGGAACGGGGAATGGGAAAAGGGGAATCTCTAAATGGGGGAATTACTAAAGTGGGGAATCTCTAAAATGTAGAATCTCTAAAATGGGGAATCTCTAAAAGGGGGATTCTCTGACTAAAATGGGAAATCTCTAACATCTTTTTAACTCCGAAAGTGTGACAGTCATCAATCACCGGGAAAGAAATGGCTTTCAGAGAGCGCTGCATCAAAACATTAGGAAATCTATCAGCAGCTGGCAACTTCTTACTGCGATTGCAAGTCCCACATACAGTATATTTAGTTAATATATGTATCCATAAACGCATGAGTCAAGGTTGTGAACACGCCTCAGACCTTGGCGATCGGCTCGCTTGGCCGCGTTCTTTCTCCAACACTAGCCGTTTAATGAAAGTGGGGGGCTCTGCAGAGGACAAAGTGTTCGCAAGCCAACATCAGTGGCAATTTCGCTTCAACCTGAAAGAAATTCAGTGTCAACCAAACAATATATTTCTTGGGTCACTGAAGGATGTAGCGTCCCCTTACGTTTCAAGGGATTCGTATTAGTCGGCCTTCACGAGCTAACAGATCTGCCTTGCAAATTAGCAATTTATAACTCTTTGCAATGAACACCGCTACCCTTTTTGCTGTGTTAAACATAGTCGATTTTTACACCCACTATCCGCAGGCATCTTATGAGGTAGGGCAACAAGTAATTTAATTGGTTGTCTGCAAATAGAAATGGTGGGGGTAATGAGAAAATGTAGAATTCAAAGCAACCTCGTGTTATGTTGTTGGCTTTTCGAGTCATTTCCTTAATATTTTTAATTCCGTGATTCTCAATTTGATGGATACCTCACCGTTCACTCGCACACAAACTAATAAAGGGGAAATCTGAGCAGTAGATGACGAAAAGCATGAAAGACCAATTGAAGAAATACTAATTTCTCCCAAAGATGTTCGAGATGGCGGGAAAACCATACATAGAGTTGCTAGGGAAGTGAAATGTTACCTTCGGTGACTGATGTCATCATAGAGTGAGCTGACCAGAAAACCCACTCACAAGCAAAAATCACCGCACAAACTGTTGTTTGCATCGAAGGTTTTTCCTCGCCCTTCCTCGCGCTCGTTCTCAGATCAACTGCGCATGCGTAAATGATCTGACTTCCGGTTTGAGAAAAAGGTCATAGAGTTCAGCAATGTTTTTGAGTGCCACGTTCTTCCTTGTTCTTGGACTGGCCCTTTTTTTTCGCGAACAGCGGAAACAGAAGCTTTCCGTTTTTTGGGAGAGTACTTAAAAGAAAAGGCCTACTTCTTTGACGGTATTCAGCAGTTTACTTGCATCCAGCCTTACCGCTCACCGGTGGCTCAGTTGGTTGAGCACCGGGCTGTCACGCAGGAGGTCGTGAGTTCAACACCGGCCGGACCAACACTCTAGGTCTTTAAATAACTGCCTTTGTAATTATATCTGCAAATGGTTAGACTCTCTAGTCTTCTCGGATAAAGACGATAAGCCGTAGGTCCCGTCTCACAATCCTTCAATGTTCATAATCCTGTGGGACGTAAAAGAACCCACAAAGTTGTCGCAAAGAGTAGGGCATAAAAATTCTTTGACTTGGGCCATTTTAGTTTCAATAGGAATAAAACGCAAACAGCGGTTACAAACATTTGCTTGAAATGCATAACTTTTATAAACTTAACGTTTCGTATGTTACGACATACATCATCAGAAGTGATTATTATTCAGTTACAGATAAATTTAAATTCAAGAATACAACTGTACGAACTGGGAACTAACGAAATTAGTTGACATAAAACGACAAGAATATCCTAATAATAGAGATAAAGTTTCTCACTGCCAACGTTTTCATTTAAGGCTGGCTTAAGATCACGGATTAGAAATCATTGCAATCCCAGCAGTTTGCTCTGTACACTACTTTTGACCTAAAGGAAGGAGCTAGTTTATCTTTGTAAGGGAAAAAAGACTTGATTCTTCGGGTGTTCTGAAAAACTATTGTGACGTTGAAAATACCATAGAATGGATTGCCATGATTTCTACATAGGGAAAACGAAACGCCGATTACGTGACAGAAAAACAGAACATTTTAAAGCCCTAACTACAAATTGTCACGAATCTGCAATTGCTGATTATGTTTTCTTAACCAACCATAGAATTAAGTGGGATCATTTTGAAATATTAGCAACTGGTCGATCAGACATGCATTGCAAAATTAAAGAGTCTCTGTTGATCATTGATCTAAAGCCAGCCTTAAATGAAAACGTTGGCAGTGAGAAACTTTATCTCTATTATTAGCATATTCTTGTCGTTTTATGTCAATCGATTTCGTTAGTTTCCAGTCCGTACAGTTGTATTTTTGAATTTAAATTTATCTGTAACTGAATAATAATCACTTCTGATGATGAATGTTGTAACATACGAAATGTTAAGTTTATAAAAGTTATGCATTTCAAGCAAATGTTTGTAACCGCTGTTTGCGTTTTATTCCTATTGAAAAAACTAAAATGGCCGAAGTCAAAGAACTTTTCCTGAACACCTGTTCCAAACCAAATTTGTGACATTAGGAGAAAACATGTTTTGATCATGGATACTAAAGAGCAAGCGGAACCCTAGGAACCAGTTTCTCACAAGAGTGTCAATTAGCAATGTTTTTCGGAAAGTGCCAGGAAAAGTATAAGTAATAACCTTTTTTAATATTCCTTAATCCAGCAGGAAAACACTAATCCATTCAAAAGAACTCAACGTTAAAACTACTGCAACTTATGAGGCGAAGCAATTTGCTTAATTGACTCTATCTTTTATCGTAGTAATCCAGCCAGGCTAAGCAATTTAATGAAATAATCGTAGCAACAATTTTTATCGTTTAACAATTTGGACCCTTTATGCACTGCATTAACTTGGGATGGGCCATGTAAAAGTCAGCGCAATTGTACAATTCACAAGCTGTTATTAGCTGCAGTGGTTTGGCAAGGCTTTCGTTTCCTGAAGATGGAAGATAGTAAACTTATCATTTTAAAACTCAAACCCTTGCCCTTGGAAGAAAATCGAAAAATAAACTGTGGCGGGAAAGATTGGAAAGGGAGCTCATACCTAACGCCTCCAGAAAAATAGAGTGAGGAGATTCTACATTGATTTAAAAGTCAATCTACTTATTTATTCAAAATATCAATTTTATGCCTTAATTATTGAGATACGAAAATCGGGGAAGAATGAACAACACAGCGCAAAAGAAACACGAAGAGCTGGAGAGTGACAGTGTTGAATTACCTTACTGATGTTTAAAAAACTTAAAATATGTAAATCACCTGTTAAGGGAAGCAAAGCTGCATTGTATAAGCAGTCTCCGTTTGCGGTGCCTTGGTGACCCCCGTTTTTTATTTCTGAAAAGTAATCAGAAGGGCAAGATGAAACTTTCTGCAAAGTTTAAAAAACGTCTGTCCCGTGGATTCAGAGCCACCTTAATTTGTGATTTGTTAAGGTGGCTCTGAATCCGCAAGACAGAATTTTTTAAACTTTGCAGAAAGTTTCATCGTGGCCCTATGATTACTTTTCAGCAATAAAAAAGGGGATTTACTAAGTTTGTTTTTGATATATGAGCAACTAAATCCAAACTATAGGGTGTTTTTGCTGGGCTTTCCCGTTGCCAAGGTAACTTATTACATCACAGTAATGATCACATCTTGTTTGAAAATAATCGTTGTTTCATATGGTACCATAAAAATGCTGTTACGTGATACAGTGTTGTAGCGTCCTTCGATCTAAAGAAAGTGTCTTCTAATTTAAACCCTGTTCAGTAATGTCCAGATTACATGATTGCTTCACATACCTTCTGTAAACCACATCTTCCATGGTTTTCCTCGCAATGAAAAGTATACGCACTTCCAGTGACGACTTAAAATGACAAAAATAACAGCCCACTATAACATTTTGCTAAGAGAAGTAGCATAATATTTTTACTTTCCCCACGGGCAACGACATTTGGTGGCATTGAGCGCGCAATGAATTTTTTTTTCCCAAAGTATTAAAAAGGTTGTCATCTGCTGGAGCCCCGACGTTGAAATTAAATCAAGAAGGGAATGTTTCAAACTTTTCATTCAAGATTTGATACAATTACTGAATTAGGCCAGCAAATACAACAGGCTTGGTCCCCTTGTTTGCATCAAGAAAAGTTCGATGTTTGAAACACCCCATTACATTTTATTTACACAAATCAAGTGAATATTTTCGTCCACATTTCAGTAGCAATTAACAAGAAACAGTGGAAGTGCCTTGCACCCGTTATTTTTAAGAACCAAACGACCGCAAAATGTCCACCCTGAATGAAGTTTAGTGATTAGGATTAGAAACCTGAGTGAATGAATCCATTTGAAGTTCCGTTCACTCTATCTAATGGCCCTAATAACTGGAACTTGATTCACTCAGTTTTCTAACCCTAATCATTTAACTTGAGAGTCATTCGGAGTTGGGCGTTCTGCAAAAATACCCCCTGCTGTGATGGAGATGGGTTAATTCAATAAATAAAGCAACTCACCATGTTCAGTTCTGAAATCATCGAATCCAAATCAGCAAATGCAACATTTTCCGCGAGGGGAGCTGAAGTTTTTCATTTTCTACGATCTGGGCAACCAATTACGATGGGCGCATTGTTAGCCTTGCGTGACGAACCGAGCGCGTGCGACATTCTAACTGGATACTATGCGATTAGGATGGGAAAGAATAAAACAATATAATTCTTCAAAGGAAAGGAATGCAGCACTGCTTTGTTCGCCTTCCTTCTATGGCCAAAGCAAAGTATCAGAGTGCCTCAGCCATGTGGGCCTTGGCTTTGGTCTAAAAGTAAGGGCACGTTTTGCTGCATATAATTTCGTCCAAAGGCGAGCACGTGATCTAATGGCGTTGCCACCCTGGTCAGAGTTTTTCTCTGTCCTTGTGTGGGCCCATTTCCATTAGTAGGGCTAACGCTCACATGGCTCATATGGGGTAGAAACCAAACACTTCACATTACACTCAAATCAGTTTATGGTGAAGACGTAAGTCTTCGGATCAGAATATTCCAGGTTCGAGTACTGCTTTAATGTCAATGTGTTTTGCACGAGAAAGGAAGCGGTGCACATATTTTCCTGAATGCATAAGGTGCACCCTTCAATTAGGGATTTGCCACATAGTTGTTCATCTTGCTCAGGAAATTTCCGTTAAGCTGTTTGTGCAGATTATTGGAAACAAAGGGTGCCTTCAATTGACCGTATTCCGGAATAAGAATACGTGGAGTGATAATTTAAACTGTATGTCTGGCCTTTGAAGCAAGAAGGATAACGAAGAATTGTTTAAAATAGCATTTTCGCAGGTCTTTGACAACTTTAATGTGAGCGGGTATCTGTGTGAGCCCGATTTCCAAGTGAGTGGGTATCTGTGTGAGGCCGATTTTAAGGTGAGTGCGTGGGTATCTGTTTGAGCCTGATTTTCAGTAAGCGGGTATCTGTGTGAGCCCGATGTTCAAGTGAGCGGGTATCTGTTTGAGCCCGATTTCCAAGTGAGTGCGTATCTGTGTGAGGCCGATTTTAAGGTGAGTGCATGGGTATCTGTGTGAGCCCGATTTTCGAGCGAGCGGGTATCTGTGTGAGCCCGATTTTCGAGTGAGAGGGTACCTGTGTGAGCCGATTTTAGAGTTACCGCACTCGTTTGCCGAGTATTTTTTTGTCGGATAGTGATGATATAAGTGGCTGATTATGATTTATTTGATGTTGCTATACGCCTCTAGGGCACCAGTGTCGAAAGCTTACGGAAAGAGTTGGAGGAGTTGAAGGAGGCAGCCGACCTCACTCCGGTAGACAATACCATCGCATACGTTATTTTCATTCTCGGGTCAGGAGAGATGACGCCGCAAGCGATTTGTCGAATATGGCATTCCCTTGTTGCCTTGACTTCTACGACGCGCTGTGGTAGTCATCTTCTCTCGGCCTGGGTCCGGAGGAACCATCGATAATTTTTTCCCTTCTATTTTGTTGCTTAAAAATCTCTTCTTCCTTGGTTTCTTGTATTATAGAACCAAATTGGTGTGACAGGTGTTGTGTGTGGATCTTTTTCCCTGATTGAAGTCCTGCAAATGGTTTCGAAGAGAAATGTTCAATGAGTGTGGTGGATGGAACGCTCTATACCTTTATCAACTCTAAGGACAAAACGAAAGGCGAACAGAGACCCCAATAACTGTTTCTCTTGTTTTTTGGATCTATTGCTTTAAAGCGCTTTCCACAGTCACTGCCAAAAGTTCAAAAGGCCTGATCCAGATAACTCAACGAGCAGATGCGTCATTGAATGCACGAATTCGGGTGTAACACAAGGTAATGCGGTCATTAACATTCACATACATTGAAAGAGTTGTCTTAGTTGATTACCCTAATCTCTTGATATAGTAGTCGTTTTTGTCCTTGAATCTTACCTATGATTCCTTTTCAGGGCAATCCTTAGCGTTTTAAATAATCTCTACGTCGATGGTGATACTCAAACTATAGTGCAGTTACGACAGTGTAGATGAATTAAGCCGGTCTTCTTTCCTTTGAATATTTAATGATAACACGACGAATGATCACTTATACGAGATAATCCGAAACCTCTGTTTTAAAACTACAAAATAGCCTGGATTGATCCTCTTGTTGTGCAAAGTATTCCGTGAAGGGAAATTGCAGCGGCATAACCATAGAACTTTGTTTAAATCGTCAATTTCCTGGAACGTATCTAAAACGTAATTGTTATTGTCGGTAAAATGAAATGCACAGTAAAGGAGGTGATTATATTGGTCATCGTGGTGGTAAATAAATAATAAGACGTACGATCATGGTTTGTGTCACAATGTAGTCACTTGGTTTTGTAGATCAGGACGTTTCGACCTCTCCATGTAGATCTTCTTCACGCGATACGGTTGTCTTGTTAAGCACAGGGACCAGTAACTTTTAGTCAACCCTTAAATGCGCATTTATAAAAAGATCTCTTTTGGTACCCATAAGGTCTACGAAGGTTCGTTATTTATTCGATCGTAGTTTCCAATATTTCTCGCTTTTCAGTTTATCGATTAATGAGGCGTCGGAATGCCATAAAATACGTACTTAATTGACCGCTCCCCATAGGGGCTTTTCAGGGCCAATGAAACACAATCAACGAAAGGACAGAACACAACAACAGCAACTGTTAAGAATCCCAACTGGCCGGAGGCAAACCAGTTTGCTATTTACAAGTGCAGCCGAGAAGTTGAATCAGGGACTACCAGGTTCAAATTCAATGAGTGGTCAGAACGGGTCTTGAACCCGGAACTCCGGGTCTCTAGGCAATCGCCCTAACCACTAGACCTCAATACCACAAAAGTAAGACCATCAGTCGGTACTTTTATGTTCCTAATCCCGTATTCGTTTTCAAAACAACTTTATTGATATCTCACCGAATTAAAAAAAAGGGATAAGTCTATATGTCACGGAATCCCATATCCAGTATCTTACCCTGTCCTGGCTTTGGTTTCCTAATAATTAGACCGAATGTCCACTGGTTGGCTTGGTCGAGAATCAGACTCCGTGCAAGAGATCGCGCGTTCGATCCCCGGCTGGATCAACAATTAGGATCCTAAAATAACTCAAGGGAGAACTGCTGCATTTGTAATTAGATCTGCAAATGTGAGACTTTCAAATTTTCGCGAATAAGGACTATAGATCGCAGGCCCAGTCTCTCAACTCTTTCTTAATAACGTGGGATTTAAAGAAGCCACGCACTTTTCCCGGCGTTGTGGTTTGGCTCTACCTGCATGTGGTCGACGTGGTTGGCCGGGATTACCTTGAAGGACCTTTGAGACCACACAATCAAAAATAGAGCCACGAGTCAGGATCTTTTTGGCTAATGCCATGTTATGGCAACTCTTTAACACAACTGGATTGTTTTTTTACGTATTGTGGCCGCGAATTCTGTATGCATTGCCCTTGCAACACTT
>NC_090890.1:16345841-16350841 GCF_036669925.1 Montipora capricornis
CAGAATGAAACTTTTCATTTGAACTGATAATACGGATGGAGACAAAAAAGACTTGAAAATATCAGTAAGGAAGGGGTATTGTTGTGCAGAGCATTACTCATTGTATAGGAAACCCAGCGGAATATGCGTAACACTAAAGGGTCATACAGTTCTGCATCGCTCGACAAATTTGGTTGAAAAAATGATTAAATAGTCTTTTTTTGTCTAAAACCGCATCTTCTAGCTTTGAAAAACGAGGATTCATCAACTTCCCACCATTTCTTTGTTATCGTTCAAGTCACAATTTCTTGCAAATCAACGATGGGATATGCAAACATTTTGCCCCGTTTTACTACAGCAGTGAAGGACGCGCATGCATAATCTCCAAGTTGAACTTAGGCTTACATAACGAAGGATGCAGACAGTGCTCGAGGTTTCGAAAGAATTACTTAACAAATAATATGTGAACCCAGTTGATGTCAGCAGAATTTTTCAGGTGTCTATGAGAGACAATTGCTTAAATTTTCCTGATAAGTGAGAGGATAACTTCTCTCCTTCGCATACAACCCGTACTTCAAATATAAATTTATTTCATTCAGACGAAATTAGCATCAGAAAAACAGTAGAGACGATGTAATGAAAGAGACAAGATAGAAACTGATATTAGGAGAAGGCACAATCATTTAAAAAACTTGGTGTCTAGTAGGCAATGAGATTAGGAAAACTCTCAAGCATTTAGTTACTAATGAAAACTGATCCAAAAAAAAAAAAAGATATAAATGAGTGTCAAGTGACAAAGCACCAGCTAAGAAGAGCTAAGGCTTTACTGTGGTTCAGGTAGTATTTCGACACAATCGCATTCGACCACGCATGATGTCCTTCTCTAGCTGTAGGACCTAATCAGAATAACGTCTGTCCAGGTAGATCCTCAACCGCTCATATACTAGCATTCTCACTCATATTAGAAGGAGTCGGTGTACGAAACTTAACAGCAGCCTGCCCATTGATGAAAGGTGCTCGAAATGTTAATTCCTTATTGTCAATTTCTTAGACTTCGACTTCTATGTAGTGATGACTCCAATTTTTCCAGCAAATCAGAAAAGATGTGCCAGTTCTTCGACAAACGTGGCTATCCTGTCTCTGTGGTCAAAGCGGGCCATCATCGCGCTCAACAATTTGATCGACAGTCAGCCCTACAAACGTCACAAAAAGATAAGAATGACAGAATTTCATTCACCCTCACTTTCCATCCTCATAATCACGCAGTCAAAAGCATCATTATTAATGACTTTAAATTACTCCAAAATGATCCCGAGACTGGTAGATTTTTTTCGCAACCTCCACTTATTTCATTCAAACGTTAACGCGACAAAAACGTAAGCAACTTTTTAGTTAGAAGCGCGCTCAAAACTAACGAGCAACCCGGCACCTTCAAATGCGCGAGCTCACGATGCAAAACTTGTCCTTTCACTCTTAACACTAGCAAAATATCGGGATCTAAAAGATCTGTTAAGATCATCGATCGTTTCACATGCACCTTCGCAAATGTCATTTATTGCATAACCTGTACGTTATGTAATAAATTATACATTGGCGAGACAGGTAGGCGACCGATTCCGCGAACACCTTCGCGATGTTAAGAATGACAAGGATGCATCTAAGCCAGTCGCTCGTCATTTTAATCTCCCCAACCACTCCAAAAGACACATGGCTATCTGCGGCCTTTCCCTACATCAAGGTACGACGGAAAGCCACAAGAATCTAGAACAAAAATTCATCTTCCAAATCGGCACCCTTAATCCGCGCGGTATTAAGGAACGCTTTTCATTTAACTAATATATTCCTATTTTTCAGGTTGCCATGTTACCACCAATAGCGTAGCTCCTACTCCCACTCCACTTTAAAAACTACACACAGCCTATAATTACTCGATTCGCTCTGACGAAGGGCTAACGCTCAAAACGTCAGCTTTTAGAATCTCTGTACGGTACAACATTTGATTTGATTTGTAATCTCCCCAATTGACCTCTGCAGCTTGTACGTTTGGTTTTCCCATTTCAGACTTCGTGATATTCCTTAGGTAATTAGTTTTTTTAAAGTTATGTATACATATGCATGTGATAAGACGACATTTGAAAGAAACTGTGCCCTAGACTAACATCATGTGGTCTGAAATGCGAAAACTAAACGTACGAGCTAAAGAGGTCTATTAGTAGAGCACTCGTGCTCGGCTAAATAACCTTGAGACTTGAATAAAGTGATTATTATTATTATTATTATTATTGTTATTGTTATTGTTATTGTTATTGTTATTGTTATTGTTATTGTTATTGTTATTGTTATTGTTATTGTTATTGTTATTATTATTATTATTATTATTATTATTATTATTATTATTATTATGGGCAGTATAAGATTCACTAAGCTAGGCGTAAAGACGTGGCTAGCATAGTGTCAGATCTACAAATAATGCTAAAATCTAGTGTACATAGTGGATAATACTAAAATCTAATGTTCATAATAAAAACTATATAATTATATATCAGCCGACATCTTTTGTCTCCACTAGAACATGTGCCTGTCTTCCTGTTGTTATATATCTTTGTCGGGAGGAGCTGTTGGTAAAGCTCCTCAATTCCTGCAACTTTGTGTGACGGTGCTGCCTTCTGGGAAAGCCACGCAAAGCAGTCCAGGTCTAATTTTTCATCTAGCCATCGACATGCCGTCAGTTTCCCTTGCCATTTCTGTTCTTCTGTTCTCTCTTGGTGCTCTTTCACCAGCGCCTTCTTTATCCACCCTCCGATCCTCTTCTTTTCTATCTCTTCGCCTTCTTTCGTTCTGCCTACTGGGTCAGGGTATCTCAGTACCAGCCCCAAGTCAAGCTCGGAGGCATAGTTCTGCGTATCCTTTATCAAAGATTGCCTTCCAGTTCGAACCGCTTTCTCCTCAGACTGCCGTACCAGTTCTATGGTCGAGTCCCTATTAGCATACAGGTTTATCACTGCCTTAATCTTAGTTGCTTTATATTTCGCTTCCACCGACTTAAGACCTCTTCCTTCCAATCTCCTAGGCAGGTACAACAGCTCTCTCGACCCAAGCGGGTGTTTCGCTCCATTCTCCACCATACACTTTCTGCTCTCTCGGTCAAGTCGTTGGAGTTCGGCAATCGGCCAGACTTGTGTCTACATGAAATAAGTCATAGCCAGCAATGCAAACTGGTTAGTTGTCAAGATCTTGTTGTAATCTGATAAGGGGCTTGACCGTATGACCGACAGTCTCTTCAAGTACGCTTTCTCAGCATTCTCCAAAACTAGGTTGTCTTCTTGTCGAATATTCTCCAATACTCCTAGATTACTCCTTATCATTATTATTATTATTATTATCATTATTATTATTATTATTATTATTATTATTATTATTATTATTATTATCTCGCAGTATAAAACTTGGAATGCTGTCCTTGTAACCTGCACCACTTGAGGAACTAGAAGTTTGATACGAAACCTAATTACTCACTCACTCATGATCGTGCCCTTTACGCCTAAGCATCTGCCGGTCCCTTGCCATAAGCTTGATGCCTCCCCAGGTCTTCCCCTTGGGGCGGGACCTCTTGCGTTTCCCTTCTGGCGTCCAATGTAAAGCAGCTTTTGCAATGGAAGATTCTTGACGGGTGACAGGCACAATCCACCTCCAGCGCCTCCTCATCAGGATGGTAGCCATTGGTTCAGTTTCACACCGTTCAAAGAGATATTTTTTTGAGGTTGCATTGGACCAAAATATGCGTAGGATACGTCGAAGGCTCTTGGTGTGAACTGTGGAGAGTTTTGATAAATCATTCTCCGTTAGGCGCCAACATCCTGAACCATACAGGAGAGTTGAAAGGACGCAGCTGTGATAGAGTTTCAGCTTGGTGAGAGTACTGTAAGCGGAGGAGTGCCATACCTCTGACCTCTCAGACGGCTCTGAATGTCCAGGTCAGCGGTTCCGCCATCTATACTGATGCTTCCAAGATAGGTAAATCTGTCTGTGTACGGAAGTTCTTCATTATCAATATGGACTGGTCGTGCGTCGGTAGTATTCTTTGCCATAATTTCGGTATTCTCTCTGCTGATGTTGAGGCCAACTTGCTTCACAAAGGTGTTAAGGCGTTGCGTCTCCTCTTGAATGTGCGTGTGGGTGTGTGATAGTAAGGCTAAATCATCAGCGCAATATAGGCCTTCCAAATAGGAAAAGGGCGTCCATCTGATTCCCCTGATCTGATCCTCAGTGGTGCGCTGCATGATCCAGTCCACAACAAGGTTGAAAAGCAATGTGGACATGACACACCCCTGTCTAACACCAGTGTGGACTTCAAATAAGATGTCACCATCACCAACTACCAACCACCATCACCATCAAAAACCTGATACAATCCTAATATGCATAGAAATTCCGTGTCTCCAAGCGGCCATGTAATATTCTAATTATTATCTAAACACCAATGAAATACTAAATCATTTATATAATAAATAGTGATGTGAAGCCCATTTAAAATATTACTAAATTCTTATGTTTTGTAAGACCTACGCAACGACATGGTGATATAATTATCTCTACTAGAACCCTATTTACAAAATGATACAGTTTTTATACTCTCATTATCTCTTATAGGCCTACACGGGGCCAACATAATGTGGCTATCTCTACTAAAAGCCTGTTTAGAATCATATCAAACTCTTATACTGTATAAAATCTACGTAAAAACATCAGTAAAATGCGGGTTTTGCAACACTTGGGTTTTGGATTTTGGAAACCTAGAATGTAAGCTCCTTAGCGCCCTAACTAAGTATTTATCTTAAATGTTCTGGCAATGTTCAAAGTGTTTGAGATGACCGACTTCTGCATCCGCTCAAGTACGCTCTAGAAGAAGAAGTCAATCTTGAAAAACAAAAATTAGCAAAAGAAACTTTCACCAAATAGTTGAAAACATGAAACAAATGTTCTAGCTAATCCCGGATTATTAAGTTAATAGTCTTCAGTAC
>NC_090890.1:16358341-16370841 GCF_036669925.1 Montipora capricornis
TCGTCTCCTTGTTAGACAAACAAGATGCAAAGTACTCAGAAGTACTTAAGAATATGCCTAGGCGCTTCGAACTTGGCTTGCTTTCCTTTGGACAGGGCTATGAAATAGAATTATGGAGCTACTTCAAAGCACAACCTCCCTACTTACCGCCATATTATTAATATTATTATGGTAGACTTTATTGGTAAAACCATTCAGTGTATATATCAACATCATTGCGGGGACAGCCTAGGCAATGTGGACTAGGATATAAATTATATATATGGTACACGATGTATATGTTAATTTAAACCTAAAATCATGAAAAGTGGCGAAATAAGACAAATATACTAAAAAAATTCATTGTTCACATACTTAAAAGTCTCAGTATGATAAAGCTAAAATCTGCTCTTTCAAGTATCATATCGCTATATTCATGCATTTACATAATTACATGCACGAAAATATCTACATTTCACAATCCTGTAAAATTACCCATTTCTGGGAACGTTCAATTGTTAACCTTGCTACTTTCAGCCCAAATAACATCTTCAGTTCTTTTTCTAGGTCTTTTTAGTATGCACCAAGATAGTCAAATACTATGGTGATAAGCTTCACTTTGTATCCTGGATACAAGTTCTTTATCCCAATGTAAGGTCTACATACTCGTTCTGTTTGTACGGTTCTTTCAGCAAATGTTCCTGGAGTATATATCGTACCTTCCACTAGAGACTATTCTTTGTTCTTCTTGTCTAGTATACTGATATCTAGCTTGTTTGCACCGTCCTTAGGACATTTTTCAAGTTGCCGTGGTATGCCCCATAATATCTTTGCTTCGTTGTTTTCTTTGCTTGGCTAAGAATGAGATTGCTTGTACCATGGAGAAGAATAATCAGATTCATCGAATCCATATTTTTCAAGAAGAGCATGATATAGAGGGTGAAGCATTTTGTCATGTCGAGTTTTGTATAGTGACTGAGCTATATGTGAGCAGCCACAAAGTACATGTGATACAGTCTCCTGTTTCCCAGAACAGAGTCGACAGGACAGTTCTTCTACTTGTTCGTGTAACTTACGGGATCTCTAGGTCTTAGGTCTAGGCATTAGACGATCATTTATCGTCTTTACTTGGTGATCATTGCACCGGAAAATTTACTTCTAACATTATGTACTCTTTCTTCAGCGTACCTCAGCTGTGCTTACGTGAACGTTGCAAGCACTGTCAATGGTGGAAGATGTGTTAACGCATCAGGCAGCCCAGAAACGTGTCAACGCGCTTTGGACGGTTCAGATGAAAGCCTAAACATCTCGAACGAATGGTACTATACGGGCGCAGGAGTGGGTTCGTGGATCAAGATTGAGTTTGCTCAAAAGTACATCATCAACACAATTCGTGTGAAACAGAGAGCGCATATCGTACAGCAAAGCAAAGGTCTCAAACTTAGTTTCATGGATGGGTCCAACGCTTATGTAAGTGGCAGTGACCTTACAGACTGTACTTTTAAAACAGTTAGCTTGCCTATTTTTTGTTCAGTAAGTGGGTTTATTCAACCCATTGATAATCCATGAACGGAAACGGAAGTTTTGTTTTATTAATTAGAGGTTGTCTGTCTGACACAACATTTTCCTGATTTCCAGATTTTTCTTTCCCGGGTTTATATCCGTCGTCCTACAAAAATGATCTTTGTGTATGAAAACTGATATGTGCGTTGGCGTTTTGTTTGCATGTAAATGTGATATAACGCTGTTGCTCATTATTGAGTCTCTCCCAGGGTAGGGCGGGGGGTGACCTTGTTCCCTTCAAAATTTTGCTTTTGTTTCCGTGTTCACAGCTTTTTTAACCCTAAAATTGTTTCTGTTCCCTTGTTCCCTACGATATTTTGTCATTTGTTCCCCTGTTCCCCAATTTAAATTAGCCATGTTCCCTTGCCCCCCCCCCCCTCCCCCCCCCTCCTCCCTGGGAGGGACTCATTATTGTCACATTAAGTCGGGAGATGGGAAGGTTGAGTAGCTGATAACGTCACGTATCTGCAAATATTACATGAAGTAGACATGTTGCCGGTAAAAAATCCGTTCTCAGGTTGAATCCGTTTTAACGTAGGTTAAACTGGTGATCGTCATTTTACCTAGTCCAATACGTACTCACGTGAATCGAAGAAATTTCCTGGGAGCCTGAATTAAGCCTAGAGAAAAATAATGGTCAGGTTAGGATTAGTTTTGGTTATTATACATGGATATCAATTGGATTATTATTACCCAACTGTGTTGGGTTGAGTCTGTTCGTCGTTTTAGTGTAATGGTGAAGACACAGAACTATAGATTTGCGGGGTGTTACTATGTTGTAATGTTGAGACTGAAGAACCGATAACATGATACGGAACATTGAGGATGTGTTGAGATGCGTAAGACAGAGCTTGAGGGAATGCATAAGTATTTCAGTCCTTTTTGGGGGATCGATAGCTGCTTTAAACTAGGTCGAGTGCATATTCAACCTTGGTAAAATGAGGATCACCAATTTAATCTACGTAAAAACGGATTCAACCTGACAACGGATTTGACCAACAACAGATAAGCAATAGCAAAGAGAAAGAACGACGAGTATGCATGTCAAGGAGTGTATCGCAATTGAAAGAGTTTCAAGGTTAAGCAAAGAAACAAATTTGCAGTCATGGGCTCTCAATAACATATATTTTTACTGATTTTGAAATATCTCTTTCCACTCATTCATAATTCATATTGTTATTAGCCTACCAAAAGGCCTGATTGTGGTCAGGTGAATGAGGTTACAAAAAAGAGTGAAAACGATTTGAAAACCATTCGTGTTTCGAAACGATGGCAAACCCTTGTGCAAACTGGTTTTTTTTAATTTGCATATTCATAAAGCAAGACCAGAACACGAAGATAGACATTTTATTTAATCGTGTTTTTCAGAACAAAATTGAGCCAAACTTATTTACCGTTAAAGTCGAATGTAACGGTACAGTCATTTAAGTCCCCAATACACAAAGGCCTTTTCTTTTGAAGAAGGAATTTAAGAAACTGGTGCTTCGGGTTTCATCAGGTTTCCAAACATTCCAAAACAATAAAACCTCCCGGGTTGCGGCCTCGTGGTTTCAATTGTTTTATCGGGTTTTGAAGCCCGATGAAACCTTCGCACTCGTTTTTGAAATTGCACGCAGTTAGTGAGGTAAAGTTCGTGGACATTCTCAAGAATGAACGGCCAAACAAACGTCAATGAACAAAGAGAATACAGAGAAAGGCCAATTTGATGTTACAATTACCTTAACTTTTGTTTCAATTTACATAACTAATAGCATTGGCAACAATGATTCACGCAATAATAATAACAATAATAATAATATTAATATTATTATTATGGTTGATGATGATTATGATGATGATGATGATGATGATGATGATGATTCTTATTATTATTATAATCTCATGATTTTTCTCGTGCAATTTTGAATAAATGAGCACTTGAAAGTTCTTTCAGACAACAAACTGCACTTGCCCAACTGACTTGCGCATTTATTCCAAATTGCACTCAAAATCATGTATATTCATTCATTGAATGTCTTCATCAAAGTTCATCTATACAATTTCTACCAACCCTAGGTTGAACTGACCAAAAACCAAGGTTCTTCTAATTTGGCCAATGCAGTCTGGGACATAAAGAGTTTCGCTGACGTCATGACAAATTTTGTAAAGGTTGAGGTAGAGACTGTCTACACAACGGCAAGCAACGGCTTTAGAGATATCGAGTTTTTTCACGACAACTGCCTCAAAGGTTTGCCAGCACATTTTCTATATTCTTTATGCAAAATAACACTAACCCTTCTTTCAGGCCAAAGCTCTAAGCAACAGGCTCCAGAGACAAATCAAGTAAAAAGTTTCTTTTACGTGTTAGAAAGTACGAAATTCCAATTTGTCAAATGTTTTTTTGGCAAATGCGTTTATCATATGTCCTTTGACTGACGCACTTTCCTCTTCGTCTTTACGTTCTCATTTAATATTTGTCCTGGTCAGCTTGCAAAGTTAATAGTTCAGTCTTCGTGAATACTCGCAGAATTTTGGTAGACTATACTAGCAGAAGAGCCCTAAAAAGAATTCAGTGATTGTTGAAAGAGTTATTTAAAGATCAACAGACATACACCTTGAGCGCAGCATATTCGATCAAATTCGATCAAAGCATACGCACATACCCAAATATTACGCATTGCGTACCTAGACCTATTCTTGTATCACCTGTTGTCTAAAGTAGTTGTACGCAATATGACGTCGTGATTGTGGTCAGGTTATTAGTTGGCGACGAGGATACAAAAACTCGCTAACCAAAAAGAGGACGTCAATTGGTGAGAGATATGAAAGAAGACTACAAGATGTGTGAAGTGAACAATCGAGAAAACAAATCTCGAGAAAGCCACCCAAGTCTACAAAGCAAGAAAGTACCATGGCCAAGTACTCATAAACAGGAACGGAAGAAAAAGCAAGGAGCGTTAAGAACAGCTGTAGTCATTGCGGAAAAACAAGACTTCATCCTCCTGGACTCGACTGCCCATTTTTATGCATGGACAACAATCCTTGAAGTGTGGTAAACATAACCATTATGGAGTATGTTGCAGATGAGGACCTGATACAAAGCAAGAGAAAACAAATAAGTCACACCAAGAGAAAGTCAGGAAAACATCAAAACCTGATGCCGATACAAGCAGTGAATCAGTCATCGAATACTTCTAGCAAACAGCGAGACACATCCAACACCGAGTGAAAAAGCTAGGGTCGACAGGTAAATCTCAAGACATTATTCCCATTACAATAGGAGACATTGACGCGCACGGAGAACCTGATAACAAGGGAGCAAGTATGAACGTAATGGATGAGTACCAATTTAAAGCGCTCAAACATGTATCTGAGAGCTAAAACTATGAAAGACACATCGCACGTCGGAACAAGAATCTAGGAACGAGATTGAAGGAAAAATGGACTCGCCTCCACTACTAAGCAAAGAGCACACTGATCGAGCTTGGATTGCTTAAGATCGAAACCAACGACCTAAAAATCAAGGTGGTTAGACCAGCAGACAACATTAAAGCATTACTTGATGAATATATGCTTGCGAGACAAAAGCACTGGTAAAGAGATAGAACTTAAGCTAGAAATGGACCTGTAGCCAAACGCCACCTACAGAAACCGCTAAAAGAATCCTTAGAGCAAGGAGTGAAGGAGAACATCTTTGAGAAGGTTCCAGATTGAGAACCCATCACGTGGTGCTCACCTCTGGTTGTACAACCCAAATCTAAATAAGCAGAGATGAAGAATGAAGAATTAGATCCCTAAATGATCAGAGCAAGCATTGACAGGCGGACAACCAATAAAGCCATGAAACGAAGCACGTGTGTACAGTCACCGAGAGTTGAAGATTTTATCCACAGCCTGCATGTGATAACTGCCGCGAGTGTTCACGAAACTGGGCGTTAGACAAGGATACCACTAACTGACACTGGACCCTGCCACACAAAACACGTGCTAACCTTCTGTACACCCTGAGGAAACTACAGACCTAAGAGATTAATATTTGCAGCCACGTCTTAGTAAGATGTATTTGATGAAGCACTGATCAGAATCTTCGGAAACATACCCCACTGCCTGAACCAAGGATATAGAATAGAATAGAATACCTTTATTTTGACAAGATAATAATAAAAGCTAACAACCTTGTTGGGAAGATGAAACTACGTTAAATTTTACGTTTCTGACATAGGATTTTGTCTTCAATCGATTGTACAGCTCATTCTGGTTTCTGCTTAAGAATCCAGGCTCGTTTAAAGAAATGGTGTTCTGCAATATTGCACCTCTATAAGCGAGGGGCATACTATGCTAGAGCAATTGATGTTGAGGCAGAAACGAAAGGAAACGGAAATTCAATTTGTAGAGCAATGTGGCCACCTTTGTTTGGAAATGTAACAGTGCAAGGGATGAAGTTTGTTAGTCTTGAATAAAGAAATGAATAACTACTGATGTTGCGCGGTTTAATGTGAATGCTTTATTTAGATGTCCTTGATCTGTTTTATGTTATCACAGATATAGGATTAAAATGACCAAACTGAATAGTGAGAAACAGGAATTTTTAAAATTTATGAAGGAACTAAACGGTGTATTATCAATGATAAGTACATCGAGGGAAAAATTTGTGCAGCATTGAAAACTCTTCTGGGAACAAAATTGGAATTCGGAAATGTTGAGAGTATTTAAAATCTCCTACAATTCAGCTTCCTATGACTTGGTTTCCCATGTTTACGAGTCTCCTTCTTGCGATAATTGATTCGAAAGTTTAACACTTTGAAAGAACTGAAACTGACAGTGTCAAAAATCCAGCAAAAATATGACAACAACTTGAGGATAGAGTACTGTCGCGAGCCTTTGATATGTTGGAACAACGCCGATCGTTCAAGTATTTGACTAAAGCCTCCAAGCATTGCAATCTATTGCCTCAAACGATGGACAATACTGTCTTAAATAGATCCAAATGGGTTCTCGGTGCTCGCTTCTACCGCGTGTACAAACGTGTGACACACCGTTACAGATATCAAGATCTTTTCCCACAATTATGTTCACGTGATCTATTGATCTTCGGTCATTCTTCTACGTCATCATTGCCTAAGACTCACTTGCGGGCATTTGGTGTGAAAAGGTCATCATTTCCCGATTATTCCGTTCGCGCTTGCAGCTTTTCAAGTCGAGAGTTTTCCTGGTAACACACACTACATACATATGCAATGTTATATCGCTGTAACTCTATATATGTGCAAGCTACAATGATGCCTCCTCGGGAAGGCAAAATCCCTGCGGGGGCAATAAGTTCATTTTGTTATTTTATTTAGATATACAGAGCACTATTCTTGATATTCCAAGGGCACAAGGGACAGAAATATTTCCTTTGTCTGGAAAAACATTTTCATTGGATATACGGCCAGTAAATGACGTTTCCATAACTCTATTCGCGAGTCCCCAGACAGACTCTGCAAGGTATCGCTTTCTCCTCTACGACAATACGGAGAAGTCGACAATGTATCGTTCTTCAAAAGGTGGGAACGATACAATAAGACAATTTGTGGATACCCGTAATCCACAAGGACAATATCCTCAAAGGCGGACCATCTGGATAGACTTCCGGTCTAGCAACTTAGTGCTGGGGTCTGGCGGTGACATTCTGCTGCAATGGAATGACCCATCACCATTTTCCGTTAACTACGTGTCCATCACCTCATCCATCACGGAATCTACGAAGATAACAGTTTATAACAAACCACATAACAGTAAGTTCATTTTTGTTCCCCTATTTATCTTATTGTTAGCATTATGATTTCTTGAACTATTTGGATTGTCCTGTAAGGATACTCTTGAGATTTGTTGTATTCGTCGCACCATTCGAGGGCCAAACTCGGGTAAAAGTTTAATTCTATCAGACGAACGTTTTTCCACAACAGGGGTGGCGCAGTGGTGAGAGCACTCGCCTCCCACCAATGTGGCCCGGGTTCTATTCCCAGCCTCGGCGTCATATGTGGGTTGAGTTTCTTTGTTCTCTACTCTGCTCTCAGAGGTTTTTCTCCGGGTACTCCGTTTTCCCCTCTCCACAAAAACCAACATTTGATTTGATTTTAGTTTATTTCGTTAGTGTCCGCAATTAGTGCTCTTGTGCTAAATCCATTGACTCTTAAATAAAGTTGTTATTATTATATTATTATTATTATCTCTGCGATTGAAAAGTTGTGGGGTGCATGGTTTTCCCTCCACAAATTGAAGCCCGGGCTTAATTTGCATCTCATTCGCTTATTTCAACAGCGACAGTGCACCGTTTTCCACAATTTCAGTCTTCGCAGCTAGTATAGCGGGACAATAATTGTCACCTGAACCTAGTTTAATGGCATGGCTTCCGTTCGGCGAGTCTCCTATAGAATTGATAGCCTACACTTTCACAAGTTCACTAGATCCAGTTCAATTTGGCAGTAGATTATAAAGTCGCTATCACAGATTCATACTCATTCGAACATCGAACACCAAAAAAAGAAGTAAACTTTCTATGCTTACAAGAATCTTATCTCTAAGGCACACCCTAAATTAACATAACATGATTAGCTTAATTTAATCCTGATGACAGACGAACTCGGAAAGTCCACAGACGAAACCTATAATATCTATTATATCTAAAACTATTATATCTGTCATTTTGTGGTAAGTTTAATAATGAGGAAATATGCATTCGATCCTATTTCCGATACATCAGTTTTAGAGCATCCAAACTAATACGTGTAATCGGAAGGTCGTAGGTTCGACTTCAGCAAATGGGCACTCGGATATTTTCCGAGGATCTCTGAGTCACCATTGAAAAAATGGTAACTCTTCGATGACAAATTACCATCTAACGTTGGATGATGCAAAGACGATATATATATATTTTTGGTTAGGTTTTTATATTTTCAATTTTTTTTTCTTGGCTCAGGAAAATGTTTCAAAGAGGCCGAACACTTCTGGCCATTGGACAGAATACATGTGAACACCTTTGTTCACGATTTGATTGGTTTCAAAGATGGTACGTTTACAAATGGTAAAATAGTAAAGGGGCTTGGGTACAACACTTTCATCACTTCAGCTTCGTGGATTCGCAGCGACAAAGACCATGTGATTGACCTTGGGGACTTTTCTGGCAGCTGTATTGGCGACTTTACACAATGTCAAAACGGGATCACGATATCTTTGTGGGTTAAATTCCAATATGTGAAAACCGGCGATGTTTTGTACACATCAGGTCGTCATAAAGGAGTCTCAATTGCCTTCAGTGAAGACACTTCAGAGCTGACAATCACAATATTCTCGGATAACGAGACCCTTAAAATATCTGCCAAGATGACCAAAACAGTATGGTATCATGTGTTTGTTGCCGCGCGAAAAGGCACAATCCCATGGATGATCATAAATGGGGCTGAGGTATTTTGGGGAACAGTTGAGGCATTTTACCCGGCAGGAAAAACCAACAGCCATTTCGTAGTCGGAAAACAACAGACAGTCGGAACATCACTCACATTCAGAATTAACCAGTTAGTCATTTGGACAAAGGCTTTAAGCATGACAGAAATGAAGAGAGTTTTCAACTGTGCTGGAATTCAACCTGGTAAGTTTCTTCACCGCAGCAATTTTTTTATGACAAAGCTCAATGTGACTTTTAAATTTTCCCTGAGATGTGTCGATTAGTGTTAGACGACTTTTAGAAGATTTTGGCCCTTTGAACCGACATACAAGGCCGCTTGGATGACGTTTCTGAATCGGCTGCGACTTGAACTGTGTTTTATCAACAGAAAAGAAACAAGGACCACTAACATCGGATTCGTCACATATGAATAGCACAACTCACGCTGTTACTTTCGTGTTCGTTTACAGTGTATGCAGCATGCGCAAGTATTGAAGATGAAAATCGTGTTCCGTGCGCCTGGGAGAATATAACAAAAGTCGATTGTGAGCAAATGGGTTGCTGTTACAAGGGCAGCGTTTGCTTCAAGCTAGATGAACGAAGCAACTCTGGTAAGCCGCGTGTATTACATAATTTTCCTGATTCCCATATCCTCTTAGGCACAAGTACAGCTCTGACCATTGATAGAATTCGTTCGGGAGTCTCTAGGTTGCGCTCATTAATAGGAAACTGGTCTGCGTCTAACCAGTTACTTGTCTTAACTGTACGAAAGAGACATGCGATCCCCACACCTATCTGGACAATTTAAGCAAATTGTCTCTTATAGATCGGTCAAATTCGTTTTTACCTAGGTTAAATTGGTGATCGTCCTTTTACCTAGGTTGAATATCAACCCCCAAAAAGGACTGAAAACACTTATTTCTTTCCTCAAGCGCCGTCTTACGCATCCTATCGCATCTCCTTAATGATTTATATCTTCCTAACCGGTTTCTGTATTCATACACGTATCAACGTTTAACTATTTTTCGCCGAAGGCGAGGTTAATCTCGGTGACTGAATAAAAACCTCGACTTCGTCTCCGTTTTTATTCAACGATATTCACCGAGCCTGAGGTGAATAATTGTTTTAGTACAATTACATAGGTGGTTTTTTTGAAAAATATGCATTTTCTTTAAACAATTAATTTCTTCGTCAGTCACCTCGACAAAACGGCTGGCGGCCATTTTGAAAAAGGTGATTATCACGCAAATAATCACCTCAAGGGAAATCAATCAGCGCAAAGCATTTTCAATAACCACGTATGTAATTATACTAATACTGTACTATGCACTTACCGGTACGCGAACTCAGGTCCTTCAGATCTGTAATTCTGCGTCTTCACCATAACACCACTACGACGAACATGCTCGACCCAGCACTCTTCATTAATTACTTTTGTGTAATGAGTCAATTGATATAATTAACCTGACCCTAATTTTTCTCTAGGCTTAATTTATGCCCAAGAAATGTTTCTTCAATTCATCTGAGTGCGTTTTCAACCCAGCTGGGTAAAATGAGGATCACTTTTCTCGTCCGTCTACAACCCGCACTTCAAATATGCATCCATTTCACTTGTCATGCCTTTGTTGTGTTTTGTTTCAGTGATTTACTTTTAGATCCTCTCATGATTGGCGAAGCACCCACATTAAATTCCAGAAAAAAAAAGCGTCATCTCATTATGTTTAGCCTCTTTTTTGAAGCTATGTAAAGAAAAGAAAGCAATAATAAGTAAAAGATTCGGATGTTTAACTTTTATTTGGTATTTACCGAGACGGAAGAATTCCGGGCCTTGGTCATGAACACCTCATCTGTATTGAGTACTTATTTTCTACTTACCATGTAACTAACTTAAATAGATTGCTGATTGTCATTGACATTTCTAATTATGGAAATCTTAAAGCTGACTATTTTGGTTACAGCTAAACTTAGCATTGGATCGTCTCCTGAGATGAGCGCTTCTTCGTATACATCGTCATTCAATGACTACTACGGTTTATTGACATGGCGAGACCCAGGTTTGTGGACATACTGATAAAATATGATCACACAACATTTTTCTGTGGTCATTTTTCGTCGATGACATGGCATGGGTGTATTCTCTTCTAGTACATAACCAAAAGGAGAACAACACATGTAGTGGAGTCTTTCCTTCGTTGGGAAACGGGAGGGCACGTAAGAAAGACGAGGTTGTAATCGAAAACGCGCATGTTATTGGGACAGGGGGAACAGCGGTTATGTTCGTGAGTTGGGCCACCCAAATGTATTGTTTTTCTTGCTTTCCACTGTTATATTACCCTACAATGCACTTGCCATAATGTTATGAAAACAATATGTTAATACTGAAATATTGGTAGTGGCTAAAATCCAGTATGTGAGTGATTATTATTGTGATTCTTAAATGGATGCCAATAACGTGCTAATTGAACTGAGTGGAGTGCAAGTTTGGTATGAAATCATATTTGTGATTTGAAATCGAACTCGCGTTCAGACCAAACTGCACTCCACTCAGTTCAATTGCAATGATTAAAATCGCGTTTACCTGCAAAGGCAAACCGTTAACAGCGGGGTTGAGGCTTGTCATAAATTCCTGATCTCTTTTATTGTGAATTTTCTTTCCGCTTTAGAAGCTTCTCGACTTATCTGCAACTAACTGGCACGAAATGAGATAAAAATAAGATAGCTTTCTTTGATTTTTTGATTTTTTGAATGAACTTTGTTCATCCTGACCATCGTTTTCCGCCTGCGGTAAACGCGAAGCTAATTTTCTCTTTTGTCATAGTTCGATCACATTCTGGTTCCTCGTTTAGAAAGTTAGACTTCAATCGGACCCAACGTTTCGTCACACATCAGTAAGTGTCTTCATCAGGGGTGATCCAAAGTTGTAGCAAGAGTCATTTTAGATGCTACCAATTTGCTAGAAAAGGAAAGGGTGCGAACTACTATAAATGAGGTGTGCGTACATGGAGTTATGATATATCTGATAAGCTTGCTAACAGAACCCGACTGAATTATTCCGCATTTCACAATGTTCATGTTTAGACTCACCCGCAGAACGATCATGGCGTAAAACTGCCTGGTTACCAAGGTCTACAACTGGAGATCAGTGGCTCCAAATAGACGTGAACCAAGTAAAGACCATCAGTGCAGTGGCAACACAAGGTTATTCACAAGACAACATTAAGTGGTATTGCCAGACCTTTACCTTGTCATACAGCAAGACTGGTGTAACATGGCAGTGGTATGAGGAAAGTAACACTATTAAGGTAAACACAGCTTTCAATCTTGATAAAATGGTTTTTCAGTTAAAAGGAAAAGTTTAGTAATTAGTGTGATTACAGAAAACGAGCAAGAAAGTAAGCACTGTACCTCCAGCTATCGATCTAGTTTTTAGAAGAGTTTCAGGCTATGATTGAAGAGCCTCGACGGCCATCCTTGACAAAACGCGAAGAAACATTTGCAAAATCTGAAGATGTGTTGACCCAACTACTTCCCAACGTCTTAAATTCTTCGATTT
>NC_090890.1:16375841-16398341 GCF_036669925.1 Montipora capricornis
CAGGGACCCTGATACGGTACAATTTGCAAAGAGCAAATTGACCTGTGCCTCCTTAGCGTTGAGAGCGACTTTGTCGTGTTGGAGGTGGTTGCTAAGCCAACGATTTCGGGCGGATAAGATAAACCTTGGGATCCGAGGCCAAGCAACTAGGAAGAAGAATTATTCGATGGCTGCCGTGAGGCAATTTTGGCGAGCTCCGAGCATTTTAGTGGAATTTATGGAGCTTCGAGTTCGAACCGTCGGCCGACCAGGTCGCCAACCTTTCGGTTCACTTTAATGGCAAGCAAACCTGGAAAAGTTTAAGTCGTCAAAATGGCTTTAGAACGACTTTAGAACACCTCAGCTGCCACAAAGACTTCAAAATAACACAAGAGCAGACTAAAGTAAGTTTCTTTTATTTAAATCCTTTACTACAAGTTGAATTTAGAGCGATTTTCGAACCGTTTCATTCATTCTCTTAAATGGCTCAAAACGTAACGCAATACTGTCACGTATGTAAATCACAAAAAACGTCAGGGCCGTCTGTGCATACATAACAGATTATAAAAAGGCTTTTGACCTCATCGACCATAATCTGCTGTTATCAAAGCACGAGCTGATTGGAATCGGAAAGTATTATTTGCCATTATTTACTGATTATGTGAGTGGTCGTAAGCAATATGTAAACATTGATAGATATTATTCTAGCATAAAGGACATAACTTTAGGTGTACCTCAGGGTAGCATCCTGGGTCCGGTTTTATTTCTTGTATTCATAAATGACCTACTTTCGGCACTACAGAGCACTTTGGCAGACATGTATGTTGATAATACTACGATTAGTTATTCCACTGACTACAAGTTAGCACCTAAGGCTCTTAGTGATGGTCTCCAGTCTGATTTGGATAGATTGCAGAAGTGGTCAGGTAGTAACAAACTCACTCTCAATAAAACGCTCGCTACGTTAAATGGATTAAGAAAAGAATGAGAACCCTGGCGTCGCATGTTAAGTTAAATGCCAACGAGCTAGGACAAGTAAATCCACAAAAACTCTTAAGTGTTAAAATCGATCAAAATTTATCGTTTTACGATCATATTGATGGACTCAGTAAAACGCTCTCTCCGCGAATTGCTGTGCTTCGCAGGATAAAGAGATTTCTGCCTCGAAAACAGCGGATAGCGTACTATGACGTCATGATTGAGCGCGCACCGAGTCCAACAAGCGCGAGTGGAATAGTTACTTTAAAGCCTCAGTGTTTCTGTCAGCTGTCGGTTTCTGTTGGGTGTTCATAAGATCCGAGTAATGAGCTTCTCCCTGGAGCAATGAATGCGGCAATGTAATGTATTTGCTCATTAACTTCAGATAACTTGTAGGACTGATTTAATGAATCTGAAGCAAATACTGGTGGGTAAATGGTTGAGGTTGCATATAGGTACTCTTAGATACTTTCAATAACAGCTGTGCGCAGTAACCTCCTAAGAACCTCAGCCTCGTTACTCTGCGTCTTTTTTTTTTTTAAATTTACAAACATAGTAATGGGTATACTATTTAGAGGTCTGACAGATCAAAACCCTTAGAAGTTCATTGAAGATTGTCTCACACCTCAGTTGTTAGAGTGCACAGGACTCGAAATTTCAACACCATTTTTTATATTAAAATCTAAAATGTAATGGTCTAAGGAGCATTCCTGTACGAAAACAATTTAACTTGTGTTCCCAGAACATATCTAAAATGCGAAGAAACCTCGTGCATATTTAAGGAAAATATGAGACAAAGGCCTGGGATCGGTTGAGTAGACTTGCAACTTGAGCGAAGATTCAGTACGGTTGTAAGCGTATTTTATTGGATTTTATTCTTACATTTATGATTTAAAGCGGCAAAAGCGTACTCAGCAATATAGAGTATTCCCTGATCTTCTTTATCGGCATTTGTGGTTAAATTATTTAACGAAGAACAACAATCTGGCATGAAATCCACATCGGGCGAAATCTTGCGGTGTGTTCACATCATACTTGAGCCCATCAATTGCATTTGCTCTTCACTTGTATTTTCAGTTCTCGGTATCCAGATTACAACTCTCCTCCTCCGCTTAATTATCTCTCTGAGGACCTGAATTAATTATCCATTTGTGTGCATTTCATTATTAAAAGACGCGAGGTGAATTTTATTTGGAAGGCGTTTTCTAGAATTCGAACGTTCCATGACTAGATGGTTTTCGCATATTCTAAGATCAAAACCGTGAGGTCTTCCGAATTTTTATCAATACAAGGTTGAAGATGACCTAGAGATAAATATTTTCACAAGTTACCAGTTCCTTAACGTTGTTGGTTTTGAAAATACAGCATTTTTAATTTCACTTGCGTGACACCAAACAATGAAATCTGCTTTCATTGGAAATAAAATGTCTCTCTTTATGATTCTCCGCAATTGGAACGTTTCAAGTATATAAGGCGTTTAAAACTCATGTGTACTGTCTCGCAAGTGAAAAGGAAGCAGACTTGGTGAGGTTGTCTATGCATTGGTCTTCTACAACATTTCATGTTCTTGGCCTTTTCCATTGTACGACTTCGATTTTTTCTTTATGGCATGACAGTGAAAACGATCTGTAGGCCAGCTTGAGACTTGGTTTGTTAGTCGATTTTACTCACTGAACGCGCTAAGTACATTTTAATTTATATCCGAGTTCCAAATAACATTGAGGAAGTCGTTATTCATCGTCATTGTAGAAGTGGAACCATCTGACTTGGAACGATATGGCATAGAACAAAGTGGTCGATCGAGAGCATCGGCACACCCGCGCGAGCATATTAATTCACACTGCACCTTCCTTCGCTCTCGATCTGTTGCAATCGCTGGTTCATTTTCCTTTTTTTTTTTTTGCTAGGTCTATGGTTAAGAAAGTTCGTTTCTTAAAGCTTCGGACCCCAGTCGTATTAGCTAGATCGTCTCTTCGTGCAAAACACAGAACCGGATCGAAATCTTTGTAGCTTTGCCGGGTAGGTTTGAAACCGGGCGGGTGTTTTTGGACAAATTTCGTCCATTTATTTCGTCAATCCTCCTTTGTAGGAAAAAGATGCATTGATAAACCTGGGGTCAAACTGGGATTTTTGCTGCTAACTAGCCCAGGTCCGCTACCAACACAATATTTTCCGCAGAATCTCCGATTTCTTTGGATTTCTCGCTGCAATCTAACACTACTGATGATGTCATAAAGACCTTTTGGCCGCGCAGGAAATGCCGAAGTTCGTGCTGCGAAAAAACTCACTTCGGACATTTGTAGGAAGATTCTACTTACCAAATCCTGTCGAGCAAAGGCTGAAGTTTAGGGATATGAAATAAAAACTGGTGGTGAAATCTCGAGTCATGTGCCCTATCCTTTCACTGATTCTCTCGACTTGTTTCGTTCCCACGGAGCCGGGGTTTCACGTCCAGCCGTAAATCCTTGTTAAGAACAAACATGTTTCGACGTCATATTTATTGGTATTGTATTTAAAAGACACTCTCAGCTTAAATTATCACCTCCATGAACCAGATGCTGCAACTGATTTTTCCGTGAAAACGTTGAAAGGCTGTCTTACTTGGTTGAGCATCGAGCAATCGTGCAGAGGTCGCCGGTTATAACACCGGCCGGGCCATTGACCGTAAGTAGTTGCTACCCTCACCCGTTCCACCCCTCCTCACAGCCCTTGGTATTTGTAGAGATAAAATAGTGTGGGACGTGGAATGTGTATTACCAAGGAGCTCATTCCCAGGGGCAGTTTCTCTTCCCGAATTGATTAACTGCGTAAAAAGCTGCATGGCTTAAGCCACCCAGTTACAGTATTATAAGTGAATCCTGAACGTCCTGAGGGTAGTGACTTATAAATATAATATACGTCACTACTTAACATCCGCTTTTATCTTCTGTTGCAGGTATTTACGGGGAATTCGGACGGAACATCTATTGTCAAAAACGCAGTCTCAGCCTTCGATGCCAGAAAAGTCCGCTTTCATGTGAAGTCATGGCATAAGAAACCCGCTCTAAAAGTCGAGATTTATGGCAATCCAATACGTATGTCAAACAATATAATCTATACTTAATTGTATCCAACCGGAAGTTAGTTCGTTTCGCATGCGCAGTTGATCTGAGCACTTCACATTACACTCTATTCAGTTAATCCTGCTTAAAATATAAAGTGCTACACGGCCAACGTTTGTATAAACGTAACCTTTCCTTGCACTTGTACATGTCCATTTCCGTGACTTTAACATTTTTAGTTCCCACGGCCTGCTCCCGTCTGACCTTGTAGCTCAGTCGGTAGAGCGGCGGAGATCTAACCCGAAGGTCGTGGGTTCAATTCCCACCCTGGTCAGAGTTTTTCTCTGTCCTTGTGTGGGCCCATTTTCATCAGTAGGGCTAACGCTCACATGGTTCATAGATAGAAATCTAGCACTTCACATTACACTCTATTCAGTCAATTCTGTTTGAAGATATTTATAGTTTGCCTACACTATGAAATATCCCTCGTTGGTATCTTTCACCGTTGCACCAACACTATAGCAACGAAAAACCCTTTCGAGCCTCCTTAATCTTTATCCCATTGTTTTCCGCCAGAAAAACGCCGTTTGCCAATGCAACGCTGCCACACGATTTCCCGCCAAGGAAAATTGCCCGAATACTCCCGTCCCCAAAGGCTGTTCTGCCTCAATTTCACTCGGCCAATGAGATCCTGAGGATTGCCATTTCAATGCCACAGTTGGCACTATTTTTGTGGATGAGTTTTCTTGCCGTTTTTTTCTTCTCAATCTTTTCTCTTGTTTAGCTGATCGTATTGTAGCAACATTTTTCCATACCATAGTTTCATGCTGCATCTCTGTTAAACATTTTTTTCATATTAAATTTGTACGATTTGGCCTTTGGTATTGATAATGATAATCACATTACTTTTGTCGGGCACATAGTTTATTTGTATCCCTCGTAGCATCATTTGCACCCTTGCTCCGGTCGGGCGCAAATGATGCTACTCGGGCCACAAATAAACTGTGTGCCCTGCAAAGGTCATGTGATTGTCCTATTTACAATATTATACGATTATTAGCCATCAACCAGCGCTAGAGTCGCAATATGCATTTTGCAATTTTTTTTGTTGTTGTTCTTGTAAGAAGAACGTTTTGATCCTGACCAATTATTTGTCGGGATATTTACATTGTTGTACAATAAAGCTTGAACATGTTTAGATTAGAACTTATTATGCTTTGTTTTAATCCAGCATCTAATTACATGGGATGTTACAGCGGAGGCACGTTTAAGGCTTGTGGAGCATACGACAAAGACATGCTGACCCCTGAAGTCTGCACAACATGCTGTGGTGTTGCTGGATACAATTATTCAGCTGTTAAGTTTGGAGACCAGTGCCTTTGCTCAAATATTGTTGACGCAAAGAGGAAGGTGGACGACCTTCAATGTCAAATCTCCTGCAAAGGAAATCCAGTTTTGCGTTGTGGTGGATATGAGACATACAGCGTGTACAAAGCTTTGGGAGAATACAACTTTCCGTGTTCACTCACCATGCCAACAAATATCTCCATTTCGGAGAAGTTCATTGCTCATTTTAGTTGTCAGCCAGGAGCCTCACACTATCTGGATTTTGGCGAGGACATGATCTTAACTACGACAAACGCCACTGTATCTTATCTGTATCAGTCCAAAGGGAAATATATGGTTTATGGTCAGGTGTTTTTGGGTGATTATGGGGAACCTCGCTCCTTTCTTACATCTTTTTCTGTAAGTAAACCTTTCCTCCAAAGCCATTTGATTTTTAAATTTGGGGAAAGGATATTTCTGCAAGATGTCAAAAAGAGGTGCGTCGTCTTAAAAATCCTTCTCATAAAGAAAGAAAAATATGTGACAATCCGGAATAAAGAGCCTTACAGAATGTGACATACAGAATATTCCAGTGCGCCCAATCAAATTATATGTCATTGCACCAAAAAATACGTGATACGCGTCGAAAGATATTGCATGAAATCTTTCTTCCAGGATGATCGTTCCCGAAGGGGCCTTTCTACTACTTATAAAAAGCCATTCCCCAAAAAGGAGGGTGGAACCGAATGACCAACTCCGTGGTCTAATAGCCTAGTATCCTTGAGTGCCCTATAGTGTCCTATGAGTGTCCATGTCCATACTAGTGACTAGAATATCATAAATTCAATATAGGTTTTAGGAGAATGTTCTTTCCTTCCTAGAATGCCGAAGTCGTCATGGATAGATTCATCTTTTCATTGTTTTCACTTTTTTTATAGGTTAACGTTTATTCTTCAATGAAACTGTTTGAACTAAATTGTCCACGAGCTGTAGAAGCTAATGTCACTTTTGCTTGCCTCGTATCGATCTTTGGAGGAATCAGCATGCATCTGGATGCTCATTTCACCAATGGGAGTATGGTGTCAACTCCTTTGGCAGGTACAAATACAACAGCTCATTAAACTGACAGGGTCGAGTTATTCAAGCAAAAATGACTGTGGACAACTCCTCCCGATTTCCATGAAAATAATTTCTCATTATCAAAAAGCATGCAAGTAGCGGAAAAGAACAAACTTGAAATTGGCTGTCGTTGTAATGATAAAGATTATAAACCGTTAACCCTGTCAGCATGCCCTTATACATAAAACTGATCCGTAGTCTACACACTACTGATTCGCGCAGTGTAAAGCCGATGATACACGGTTCAACATCTTGCAACAATTGTTGCTCAACAAATGTTGAACAATGTTGCAGAAACGTGTTGAACGGAATAGAGCTGGTCTGTATTTTCGTTCAACATCGTTCAACAACATTCAACATGACATGACACACTGTTCAACATTTGTTAAACAAGAGCTGCAATATTTGTTGATCAACAAATGTTGAACCATGTATCATAGGCTTACGACATGGTGTTTGTCTTGGTGCGGCCTATCCTCGGATAATACAGAAATTTGGTTTATCAACGGAGTTGATAATGTAAATTGGCCACCGTACAGAGATTCTAAAAGCTGACGTTTCGAGCGTTAGCCCTTCGTCAGAGCGAATCCAATTGGATTCGCTCTGACGAAGGGCTAACGCTCGAAACGTCAGCTTTTAGAATCTCTGTACGGTGGCCAATTTACATTATCAACTCCGTTGATAAAACCAAATTTTTGTATACTACTTCCCCACCGACGCAGCACCACAGTTTCTTTAGAAACTACCCCTTCATTCATTTATCCTCGGATAATGGCGCATAATCAATTATAGCTTGTTCTGATGTTTGGGAGGTGAGTAAAAAACTATACTAAAAAGCTATACTGTCTTTTAAACTTATGATAAGTGTTAAAGGGCGTCGAAAAAATTGAAGTTAAAGCATGAAAACGATGCTAAGACAACAATGAGCGATTACAATAACGCAAAGGTACATTTTAAAGTTAGTTTACCAGTTTCAGCGCTCGGACTCCTTCAATCGATCAGTAGTCCATTCAGAAGATTACGCCAAGCCGACCACATTGCTGAAGGAAAGGCCAGACCTCAACACCGGGAACTACATGCCCTACTCTTTTCGACTAGTGTGTGGGATCTTTAACGTCCCACACATTTTATGAACGTTGAAGGGTTGTGAGACGGTTTATAGTCCTTATCCGAGATGACTTGAAAGTCTTGAAAGCCACCGGTGCGCGGTGTTACTGATGCTCTCTTTCCTACCATCATCGAAGTTTCTTAGGCTGTGTACTTTTTCTGACGACATCCTCGGTTTTACCAAGTTTTACCACTGTAATTAAACTGTTCTACCAAAAAGTCAGATTGTTTGTGATAAAGAACAGATTGCATAAAAGTAGCCGCTTCCTCCACCATGCTGTAACGAGAGGACGTTTTATTAATCGGCAAAAGAACCAAGCTCCGGTGGCTCATAAGATATGATGATGATGATGATGATGATGATGATGATGATGATGATGATGATCAGGATGATGATGATGATGATCAGGATGATGATGGTGACATCGTCAATTGTATTTTGAAGAACTTTGAAAGAGATTTATATTAAATGATGACTTATTTACAAATAAAGCAATTAGTCCTAATTGTAACCTGTCGTCCATCGTAGACGCTCAGACGTTCCACGTCGGAGAGATGTTCAGGCCCACGTCCGCAGGCGGTATCGGAATTCAAGCTATGAACAAGACTGTCCTAATTCCCAGCTACAAGTTCAAGGCTGATGGCAAACTGGTTGGCTGGAGGATTTGTTCCGAAACTAGTGGTTTTGTCTCTCTTCAGGTATTTCTCTCAGAATTTCATCGCACAAATTGCTTCAGAAGCAAAAAAGCCAGGCGAACGTTAACATAGACATTTTTTTTTTCTGGAAAAGAGTCGTAGCTTAATTAACATTTTCATGTGGTCTAATTTTTTCGTTCTCAGGTATTTCGTCCAGTTTGCGGCAGAGGCTTGCACAGCGCCTACTGTTATCTTAACGGAAAATGTGAAACTGACCTGCTCCGTTGTCCTAATGCATCTTCTTCCTTGTGCACAGACAGTGAAGTGTTTTCCATGGGCTTAGGCGCCTGTGCTAACTGGAAAATATCATCAGAAATTCTATCATCCATTTCACTTAGTGATGAATACGAACTTATTGTCGAGAGCCAAGTGTTTCTTTGGACATCTGGCTGCCACATTTTCCCCTTCGATGGCATAACGACCAGCACCGATGTTAAGGAAGGTGATATTCTTGGTTTTTCATATCAAGGATGCGGGTTTGCGGAAATTACCTCGCGAAAGATTGACAACAGCGAGCAGCTAAATGTTACATCATTTTTCTTTGAAAACACTGCGCTTGGCCTGGGTTCTATCTTAAATACGAAAACATCTCCCCCTTACACCATCGATCAAATTCATTACTCCCTTGTAGCCGTTCACAGTATTCCTTCAGTGATTTGGTTTCCTCATACCTACTTTGTTTTTGGTCAGTATCACGAAGAAGTAACGGTAAGCGGACCATGGAACACAATAAAGAAAGCAGTGCCAATTACAGTGACCGAAATTGTGACCAATGTAACAGTAACAGCAGCGAAAGCAGTCGCAACGAATGGCACATTCTTTTTCACCATACATCCTCACCCTGGATATAACACTACCTACGTCATCAGTTATGGCAATGGGGATAATACAACCCTTTTTAGTGTTGGTACACAACAAGAAAAACACTTGAGCTACGAGTATGGATTACGTGGAACTTATACGTTTTCGCTCTATGCCGGTAATCTTCTCTCCTTTTCCATCAAGACCTGTAACGTGACAGTTCAAGATGCCATCAAGGGTTTGACATTTCGTGACTCGATCCTTCCTGCAGCCTTGGGAAATGTTACTATTATTCAATGGTTTGTGCGCCAGGGCAACGGCTTTTACACAATTGTGGACTTTGGAGATGGAAACTCGATTAAAAACGGTTCCTTTGACAATGCAGACCTTTTTGCTGTCATAAATAGTCATAGGTATGCGACCGTAGGGGAATATATTGTTACCATCAACGTTTCCAACTTTATTTCTAATGCTTCAATTCAAGACCTTGCAGTTGTGGAGATACCGTTGAGTGGTGTCACTTGTCAAGTAATTCATGCACACAGGGATATTGAGGTAAATGAAACTGTAACGCTACAGGTGACGGCTACTCAGGGAACGAATGTGGAGATGTCAATTGATTTCGGTGACGGATCAACAACAACAAGTAGAGAGCTCAGTGTGCAACACGCGTATTCTACATACAACGTTTACAGCATTAGCTTTTCTGTTTACAACAACGTCAGTAGGTTTAATGTACCGAAGGAAATTCAAGTTCACAAGCCTGTAAACCCACTCATAGGGTTTAACGTGACATGTCTTCACACTAATCTGACCAAGCCAACTCCTTGCATGTTAAACATCAGTATTGGTACGGATTTCACTTGCACATGGAATTGGGATGATGGGCTGGTCGAAGAAACAAGCTTTGGTCTGCTAGGTAACTTTACGTATCACAATTACACCACCGTAGGTCATTACACTATCTCTCTGAACTGTAGCAATCGATTAAACAAGACGGAAGCTGTGACAACAGCTATCGTGGAAGAGCCAATAATTGGACTAGAGGTCGATGAAAAAGTTGCTCACCCTTTTGCAAGCGACTTTGAGGTGACTTTCAGAACAGCTAGGGGCACTGATCCCATCTTCAATGTTACGTTCACTCATTTAGCAAGCGGAAGTTCCCTCAATGTTCCTGTTACCACTGCATATAAACCACTATCTGAATCAGCTCTCATCAGCGCAGCAATAATGCCAGATATTGGCATTTATGAGCTGAAGGTTACAGCTGTCAATTATGTTACCCCACCTCAAACGGTATACCTAACCATCATGATTGACGTGCCAATCGCGAATGCTATTCTGATCCGCTCTCACAAATTTATCGAGGTTTACACCACAGCGAATTTTTCCTGTACCATGACTGCAGGATCCAATGTGAGTCTCCTCTGGGATTTCGGGGACGGCTCACCTGTTAAAACACAATTTTACCAAGGCAACTTTTCTAATGAAGGTGTGACAGTATATCACGATTTTCAAAATGAGGGGATATACATAGTTACCCTGTCTGTCAACAACAGCGTTAGTGACTTTATTCTTCATATTCCAGTTTACATTCAAAACCCGCATTACTTGGTTTTAACGACCAACAGCCCTCAGGATATTCCACCAGGTATCGTTTCCTTTTTTGTTTCTCTTGAACCAAGCAAAGAACATCCAACCAATTCTAGCTACACAGTAGATTATGGCGACGGAACCACATCCCCAGAGCAACCCTTTTTTGGACCTCTTAATCTTCAACATAACTATAGTAGGCATGGTGCTTACATCATGAGTATTAACTTTACAAATGATATTCAGACTGTTTCAATGGAAACAGAGGTTGAAGTTCAAACCCCAATTTCAAACCTCCTCGTGTTTTCATCTCATACTGGACCAGCAGAAAACAAGGGGAAGCCGGGATGGGGCCCTCAAAAAACGTATTTTCCTTGTGATTTCCCAGTGTTTTTCAACACTACTATTCAATCCGGAACAAACGTGTCCTACTACTGGAATTTTGGCGACGAACGAACAGTAGTGACAACAAACACTTCTGTCAACCACTCATTTCCAAATCCTGGGCAATACACAGTCAAAGTCCAGGCTGCCAACGTTTTGAGTCAAAAAAGCCAGTCGCTATCGGTCGACATTCAGTGCATGGCTAAGATTGCCACATTCACAAACGACGGACCCAAAATACTGAACCTCCCTATTACATTTAAAATTGTCATTGAACAAGTAGGCACAGCCTCATGCTATCTAGTGGAGCTTGGAGACAACATGATTTTCAACTACAAGATGGATACCTCAGCAACATGTCCTCAAGCCTGCTCCAAAATTGACGAAAAAACCCGGCGATTTACAGATCCAAGGGGCTTTTCAATCACTCACACTTATTCTCAAGTAGGAAAATATGCTTTGAGCGTTACCGCGTGCAATCTAGTATATTCAGCAACTGTTCCTGGTGAGACTGCGTGCACACCCAAGCCTTGTTCAAAACCCCAAGTGATGATGGACCCAGAAACTACTGGGAATAGTCCCGAGAACGCAAGGGCTTATTTTCCATGGAAACAGATCTCTATTAAGAACGTGATTGAAATCAATTGCGAAGCGTCTGACAAGACTGACTTCTCTTGGAAAATATGTAAAATAAACAGTCACCACGGAACTTGCATATCATATAAACTGCCGGCTTCTGTTTCTGTAACAAGGGCAAGGTTAGATTTGAAATCAAGAACCCTTCCTTACGGTGAATATTGCCTGCAGTTTACATGTGCCATGGTTGGAGTAGATGGAATTTACAATTCTTCATATGGTTGTATAAGAATTGTTCCATCGGAACTAGAGGCTGTAATCGATGGAGGAGAGTCTAGATCCATTGGAGCTGGGAAACGTGCTGTTATAAAGTCCTATAGTACACGTGATCCAGACGTGGATGAGAAAGAAAATCATCCAAATGACTTCAAGCGTTGTTGGTTTTGTGCGAAATACGGAACTTACGATCGCAATGTGTTAGATAATTGCACAGAATTACCTGCTTTTCCACTAGTTCCACTTCCCCAGCTCACTTTGGTTAACAGCTCAAGTAATGGAACTCAACCTAATTCAACAGTCGTAGAAAAGAGTGGTTGTTTTGGTTATCCTCCAGGAAGATTAACCGCCTCCTCAGCAAAGATAAGTTTTAGCACAGAAATGATGGAACTTGGGCAGAAGTATGATGTTTGTATGTTGGCCATGAAAGATACGCGCAAACGCGTTGCTTGTACCACTATTGAAATTGTGGAAGGAGATCCTCCCGTTGTGGAAATCAGGTGAGTGCTTCCCAAAAAAACATTTATGGCGATAAAAAAAATAAAAAAAATGAAATGCTTTCTTTATAGTGGAAGTACACTTAGCTATCAAGCTAGTTTACAGGTACTCCACTGTTAACAAGGTGAAAGTAACAATTGGCAAACTTAACAGAAACATATTAAGAACCCCAACTGGCGGGAGGCAACCAGTTGGCTATTTACAAAGCATGGTAGAGTTGAATCCGGGACAACCGGAAACAAATCCAAACCAGAGGTTATAACGGGATTTGAATCCGGAGCAGCCGCATGCAAACCCAACGCCCTAACCACTGGACCATACTGCCTCCTATATATGCACTGTTGGTAGAAAGAAAACGAAATAAAATTGTCGCAGTCTCGGGGGAAGCCACTGACGGTACCAATTAAAATGAGAGCGACGCCTGCTTAGTAAGATTCGTAAGACTGAGCAGTGGTTTGCCTGGACGAAGATCGTCAGTGATTTCAAAGCGCGATACGGAAAACGAAGGGGCACTAGTAGCATAGCTCCAATCTTCCTGTTCATATTATACTGCTTGACTGGCGCGATGAGGCGAGAGTAATGAGAGGCTACAATGACTCCAGCCTTGTTGGCAAAAAATACAGATGCAGGGTCAAGCGAATCCTCTTTTCTTCTAACCTTATGTTCCACTGATTGTTAATTAATTTTAAAAATGAAAAAGCAAGGGCTGTGATTCCAACTGTGAGCAGGACAAAGTGAAATGCCGAACCGTTTTTGTTCCTCAGAAGGTGTAGAAAACATGTTCCAACCTGGTAACGGGCTTTTGTCCTCAAAACGATTCCCTATAACATTTACTGATGAGATTATTGCACCTGCTTGAGAAAGTCGTCTGTTCTAGTTTCGATGTTATCTCTTTTTGAATTGTTTAATAAGCCTAAAATGTGAGGGATATACTTTACTTAGTATAAATGAAACATCATTGAGAATTAGATTTAGCATTGCGTTTGCGATACAGTAAACACCCGCATATAAGAACGCTCTTTTTAGGTTTAAGGCTGTTCGTGTTGTTATTTGAGGGTTGTTTAGTGAGAAATCAGCCTGAAAGTGTTCTTAAAATGTTCTTAAAATTGGTTTCAGAAATACATCAAATTATATATTACTAGAGGTTTAATGCTCTTTTGTAATATATGTAATTAATGCTGTTTTTTAATATATTTTACTAGAGGTTCAATGCTGTTTTGTAATATATTATATAGTTTGTAATGGTCTTGAACACCATAGTACTTTAATATAAATTACTGTACTGTACTGTTTCCTTATCCTAATACCCTTTCCCTTTGTCCCTTTTATTTATCAGGCTGAATTTGTTCTTATATATTTGGAGCTTTATTGGCCAAATTTCAGCCTGATGTTCTTATATGTGGGTGTTTACTGTGTACTGCGGACTGAAATTTGCTTTTTGCCAAAAAGGATAGAAACTTCTTTGATGTTAACTCATTTCTTGCCTGTTAGCAACTGATATCGGGCCGTTCTCATAGGAGCGAGACAAATTAGAAAAGGAGAATTTTCACGCTGATGTGAAAAGCAGCAACCTGCCGTTTCTCGTTTGCCGTTTCACGTAAACGCGATGCCAAGTCTCTGTATTATCTTACCCCAACAATGCCAAATTCCAATTCTATCCGGAATGCAGGGACACATGTTGAACGAGCTTCTGAGCGCTCTTAACGTGTTCCACGGGTAAACAAATTACAAATTACATTACCCCATTAATGTAGGAAGTACACAATACCTTAGACTGTCTAGTTTAGTTCTTATCAATAGTGTTTTAGGACTTCGATCACATTTATAGGGTAAGTAACATAAGTGACACTGAATTATCGATTTCATGTTTAGTTTTCAAGTTCGGGTTTTTTTATAGGCCACAGGAAATTAAGATAATTATTTACAGATTTTTTTGTATCTTACTTCAGCTGCGTCAATTCCGTTGCCCCAAATTGTAAAACGAAAATCAGTCCCACTGATAAACTTGCCTTAAGAGGTGCCGCCGCCTGTGAGGCTTGCCTGCCAATGTTCACAGAATACAAATGGCTGATTTTGAAGCAAGTGGCTAGGTCAGGTGCATGGAAAAAAATTGCAAACGTGGAAAACATGCTGAGCACCCATCGTTTTGGACAAACGCTCGCCGTGAAATCTCGCAAACTTATAGGTGGGACGACATACAAGTTCCGTCTGGAGTGTTGGGATAAGCGTTTCGGTTCGCGCGGGTATTCAGAATATGTAAAAGAGGTGAACCGACCACCCATCAATGGATCATGTGAAATAAAAACAAAGAATGTTAAGAAGCCTCATCTTGGCTACGCTTTTCAGGATGACTTCACAATAAAATGCCATGGTTGGCAAGACAACACCAAGCTCTTGTATACTGTGAGTGCACAAGTGGCTGATGGCGAACCAGAAATAGTTGTTCCTGTTGAAAGCGTCCTTGACGTTGGCAAAGATTACTCGTCGCCACCATTTTCTTTACCTGTTGGCAGAGAAACCAACAAATTTTGGATCAAAGTTTACGTTACAATCAAAGACGAGGACGGAGCAACTACTAAGTGGCCGCTCAAAGCACAGGTAAGGAAGATAACACACAATGAAGTTCCTCCGGGACCCAGGTTAAGCAGCAGAGAATAATAAACTCCGACTAATTGTCTAGCCTATGCACACGGATTTGCAAAAAGATGACGGTTGAAGAGCAAAAAGGCAATGCAAAGCCATTTTGGTCATGTTTTGGCAGCAATTACAAGAAGTCAACTGCACCTTTACTCTTTTTTCTTTATTGTAGGTTAAGATGCCGGAACAAAGCGAAGAAGAAAAAGTGGCCATGGTTAACGATCAGGTCAACAAAATAGATCACATGATGACAGCAGGGGACTCAACTGCCGTGCTAAGCGTTGTAGGAAATATCGCAGCTGCTTTTTTACAACCATCATCCACTAAAAAGTCAGGCGAACAACGTGAAGAAGCACAAACGAGCCAATCAAAACAGGAAAACATGGCAAGGATACTATTGTTATGTCTGACTAGCCAATATTTAGTAAATAAACCCCTTCAGTTGGCTAGTATGTCAGTCCATAATGTCCGCGGTCCTAAAAATGAATATTCCAGCCAATAACATTATCGGCCGACATACCAGCAAGGTAGAAAGGGATTTATTTGTTTTATAACCCTGCAAAGTTTTCAATAGAAGGCCTTTACATTAGGATCTATTCAAAATGTGATTGGGTTTTAGTATTACATCAGAGTTACCTGACATCAGAATCCTAAAAAAAGAAATGCATCTTGTTCCATTTTCAAAATGACTAAATTTTCTGCCCAACTATTGTGCGAGAAGAAAAGAAACGAGATCAGATTTATGTTTTTACACTGTTCAAAACTAGCTTGGTTGCCTTGTTCGAAAAGGGATCAGCGATGGTCATAATTAAGTTGATTGAATTGAATCGTTGAATGGTCTGTCACCGTAAAGAAGTGCCAGTCAGTGGTCCTGACGCGGTTAAGTAAGTCAGTAAGTATGGTTTATTCAACTACAATGGCAGGAGATCCTGGATAACAGTAGTTATATCGCATAAGCTACACATTACGTATCATACTACATAATACAATTACTGAATTTAATTGTTACAAACTCGCTAAATCTCTTCGTGTTTAGTTTAGGGGACAACGACGGGCTACGTCCTGAACGGAGACTGAACGGTATCCCTGTGCAGAACCGATTTCATTGGTTCTTGGTGTTATGATCGCAAAAGAAGATTGCAGCATGCCTCCGCCCTACGCCCTACTTAGTTATATTAGGCGCGCGCCTATCTTGCTCGTACCGCCATCTTGTATGGCCTCGTTAGCTGATGTTCCTGATGATTAAAGCCCTGGCAACCGATTTAGGAGTTGACTTTGCTGACCCCAGTAACTGGCGTGGCGGCAGCGGATTCCCGAACCTACGTTCAAGTCAAATACCGCGTAGCAAGCTCAAGCATAAACAATCAAATGGATACAATGAGCACTCACCAAAGCAGTGGTCCCTAACAAAGACGGAAACTGTAAACTCCTTTGAGAACTGGCGGCAAAATTTGGGTAGGGTCGTACCTCTTGTTGAACACTATATTTCATTGGCTGTATAAAGTCGTATACTTCCTATTGTTTTCTGTGCTAAATCCATTGTTATCTTTGTTCGCTCTATTGTTCTTTTGGCCAATCCTAAAGCCCGTTCAATGAGGTACGACACGACCCCAAAATTTAACTTACGCGTTGTCGTTAGCCAATAATTTTGCTGTTTTCGAATTCCTTGCCGATGGTGCCACGCGGGAAAAGAGGACAAAGGGCAATCACTTAAGGGAATTCCTAGATGATGGTGATTCAGCTCCCGTGGGAAGGCGCCTCAAAGTGCAACAAAAGGTGAATTTTCTAGAGCTAATGCTCGGACAAGTAGCAAATTTCTGTCTAGTGATTTCCCGAAATACAATAGTCAGGAACTCACCAACTATTTGAAGATATTTGCTTGGAGGCTAAAGAAAAAGCCTAGAGTACCCCTATCAGAGGTAAATGGTGTTTGTAGTGGATGTACTCCTCCAGGCTAACGGAATTTCCCACCATGGCGAGGCGATGACAGAAGACAAGGAGCTTATGCCAGCCCTACAAAATTTCATCCTATTAACCTGGCTCAGGAAAGTGCACCCCGATTTACCCAAGCTCGTCAAGCAGCAGTATGACACGGAGCTTATCGTCAGTAAAGCCTGGAATATCACAGGTCCTCTCTTCACTTCTCGATGAGATCCATGTTACCGACGAAGCCAAGATCATGCGAAAAGCCACACGCAGCGCCCCGAAAAGCTCAAAACTGAGGTTTACAGCACGCCCTGATATGTCGTGCCCCTATGCCGTCAAGCAGGCGGCCCAAGTGGTCACTTGCAATCAAGTACATATAGATACTTTGCAACCAATCTTTAGAGACACAGATAACAATGATGTAATGCACAATTGCTGGTGGACGAACAAAAGCAGCTGATGAGACATCTTTTGTTTTCCTCAACCAACATGGCGGCGATGACGTAACGTGAAAACCACCTATTCCATTAGATCATTAAGCTCGCAAACGCGTCTATGTTGAACAAAAAAATTAAATTCAGGACAACATTATTTTCACCTACTTTTACACCCAATTTCCTTTCTGTCTATGGAACATGCACGTGTTTGCATGTGGGAATTTCTGCAAATGTTGATAACTTGTAAAGACACAGGTAAGGATGAAACCGTACAAAGATGAGAAATAGCGGTTGGTGGGATAGCTGCAATAGAGAAACATTCTGTCATCTCGAGCTCTGCAAATTGAAAACATGGCAATAAAGCGAAGCGCACAATTCAGACCGATTCGCCATACGTACGTACGAGCCAAGAAGGTCCATCAGGCCGGCGCTTACCTCCGGTTTCTGTAGCATGAAGCGACTAGGAGTATTTCTACTCCCCCCTGGATGGGATGCTAGTCCATCGCAGGGTTACCCCCAGCATTAAATTCACCGGTACCCATTTATACACCTGGGTGGGGAGAGGCACCGTGAGAGTGAAGTGTCTTGCCCAAGAACACAACGCAATTCCCCGGCTAGGACCCGAACCTGGACCACTCGATCCGGAGTCGAGCACACTGACCATGAGGCCACCGCGCCTCTCTGCTTCGCCATAAAACGAAAATAAAATTGAAACCTACCCTCACCTCACTTTGTTGTGGTGATTCGTGAGCACCTAATTCCTCAGAAATTGCTCTTGAGACGGCTGAGGAGAGCAGTCTTGCTAAGTCTTTTCTATCCACCACAATCAACAACGGTTATGAATGGAATGGATACTCCAAAATAAGGTGAGACCCTTCGTAACACATATACAGGTGGAATATTTGGTGACGTTACACTTTTTGAGACATCGGAGCAGCTTTTGGTGCTTAAATCGGCCGTGCTTCCGTGCTTAACAATGTTTCAGTAGAATATTTTCTAAACGTCCTTTAAAAAAGGAGCAGTTCCTGTCCCCTGGAGCTGATCATGGGCGAAGGATGCATGCAGTCGGGCTCCCTATTAGGGAGGTTAACCACGCGCGTTTTTGAGACGCGGACGCCAACCGGACGAGCACATTTCGTGTGCCAGGATAGTGGTGTCTCCCAGATTTTTATACTAATCATCTCTAATGGAGAAAAGATACTAGTAATGTAAATGTCGTTGTGTGAAGACAAGTTAAAAGGGAAAACAGCTCACTTCCTGTTGCCGTCCGCGTCTTAAAAACGCGCGTGCTTAAGCTCCCTATTGCCACTCCGTACCCGGCGAGGTTCCTGAGTCAAACCTGAGCCAACCGCCATCTTCGTGAAATGAAGACGACTCTCTGCCCGAAGTGGATAACACCCGTGCTCTACCCCCGAGGATATCTCTGATGCTATGGCTATGCCAGCATCCATTGTTATTCGTCCGCCACGGACCGTATTCCTACTAACAGTGGCTCCCCGCTCGACCCAGTCAGGCACATGACGCCATCCCGGAAGACGGACATCAGGTTATGGAGACCACTAAATCGTGTCACAACGTAACCTTCCCCCCACCCCTCTCTGGTACCACATTTCCCCCGGAGGCCCCCGTAAAAGTTCATGGATTATGTAACAGACCTTAAGTGCTGTCGAACAGGCCATCTTACTCGCTGCGGCCTGTTTCTGAACTGCACACCATTTTTGTTCTTTTGTTAAGTTCAGAAGAGACATTGACGCCCTGTAGTCTTCTAAAACAAAGAACAAACAAAAAGGAAGTCACGCCAGCCGGCGGCGCTGGGGTGGTCATGTTATGTGCGCGCCTATCTTGCTTGTGGCTTGGTTTTTGTACCGCCATCTTGTATTGCCTTGTTAGTTCACGTTCCTGTTTAGTAAAACCCTTGCAACCGATTTAGGTGTTGTTTGTGTTTGTTGACCTCCACTAATTGGCGTGCAGTGGTGGCAGCGGCTTCCGAACCCTACGTTCACGTTAAATACCGCGTAACAAGCTCAATCGACTAGAAATTCGTCGGTGAATCAACCGTAAACAAGCAAGAAAGAAAATTAATCCAATGATTCCAAATCTCAACAAACTTGAGCTTTATTGCGAACTTATTCGTCACTCCGTGAATCTACAATTTGTTGGGAAAGGAGTATTAACTTTTTAACACCGTTCGACTTCAAAACGGAAACATTTACCGCTACTTTAATTTTGACCCCTATTTTCTCCTGGAGATTTTAAACGTTTCACTTTCATCCACCTTTCATAAGTTTCTTTTGCCGGGAAAGCTATTTATCTGTGCAATGTTTTACATGCGATTGCGCTTGGTGATCGTACTTATATCGCTATTCAATTGCAACACAGGTCATATGATTTGAATGTAATTATCATATAAAATTTCCTTTTCACAGGTTAAAGAAAAATTGGTGGACGCCATTTCAAAGATATCTATGCCATCCAATCCAGAAAACGCAGTACAGATCGCAAGCTGCCTAAGCGCAGTAACCGGCAGTGGGTCAGCTTCAATGACCACCCAAGCAAAAGTAAGCGCTAAAACTCTAATAGAGAAAATCATTGCACGTATTCTAGTTGCGTTTGAGTTTTCTTCCCTTGTAACTCGAAAAAGGAGATAGATCAAAGATAGGGAAAATAATAACAAACTTACAGAAATCGAAAAAAATGCAAGGTGACACACCAACCTAGTGTGGCCAACACCTCACGCACGGGCACAACCATTTCACCCGGTTAGCTGGTACCCATAGACAGCTGTTTCGGCCTTGTTAGGCCTCATCTGCATGGCTTAGCCAACTTATCAAGGGGGTGCGTTAGCCACCCCTTTAACTGTCAGCTCCACATACAACAAATGTGGTAAGCTGGGTTGGGAACGGTACAAACGTTCTCCCACGGCAAGCGTGTGGGAAGGAAGATCACCAAAAGAGATCGGTGTGTCACAAAACATGAAAGTGAAAAAACAAGAAAGCAAACCAAGCAAAGGTGACACACCATAACGCCAACCCGGTGATGTGTTGGCCACATAAGCCGTAAAGAGTTGACCTCAAATCAGGGTGAGGGGCAAAATGTCCATTTCATAACACATACATTCTTTTTCTCGTTGCTCTTCTTCTTTTCTTTAAACTACCACGACTCTACCAGTGTTGAAATCATTTACCAATTGTCTTTTCTGATCTACCTCCCTTGCTCTCGCGAGCTTTTATTAGTAATACGGCCGCTCTCAGTGTAAAGAATCAACTGAAGTGATCCGCGCCTTACTTAAAACAGCTTGATTGCATTTTATCGAGAAGTTAATTCAAAAGCACATAACTTTAAAAAGCACTTTTTTTTCAGTAAATTTCTCTAGTACAGTGAAAATAGAAATATAATGCACACTGAGACGTATTTAGCCGGTGTTGCTGGGTGTTTAGAAATACATAAACAAAACAAAGAAAATTACAACTGGAAGGTGCGAGTTAACACTACTTGCGATATGAAAAGAGCAAACATGTGAGGCAAACACGTGCTAAATTCCAAGCACTTTCAGCTGTTATAACGCATGAGGTCAAAGTACGGATGTTAAAATGGTTTCCTTTCATTTATTATTAGGCTTAAAACACTTATTTTAAAACGCACGGACTCAGATTGCCAAATACCCTCGCCGAGGCCTGTTGGCATGTAAATGATACTATACTCGAAGTGAAACCCCAAAATTAAACTGTCCTGTTGTTTGCAAGTCTTATTTTGTGTCACTCTTAGGCTAAAGTGGCCGAAGCTATTACCAACGTTGCGTCTGTTCTGGATGACAAGATGAGTTCTGAGCAACGTGATGTGTTGGCTAAGAACCTTTTGGGACCTATCGGAGAGGTGATGGATACAACTAGTCCGTCTGTCGACAAATCAGCCGTCAATGAGGTAAAATCAGACATTATCCATGGCGTGAATTCAGCGCATCTCAATGCAATGCATTGGAAAATGTATTCGTTACTTTAAAGTGTCTGTGAATGATGTGCTTGTCCCGGCGTAAACTGACGTTTCAAGCAATTTAGGATTAAAAAACTTATGGGAGTTTGTCATTTGTCAGTCCACAAACCACAAAATATATGTGTGACGTAACTACCGTTTGGTATAATGAGGAGGGTTGAGGGGGGAAGACGATCGACGAGTTTCAAATGGTGAGAATTGAAGGTGAAACTTGATTTCATGACGATTGCTATCATAGTATTTTGTTTTATCGGGAATGCATCAGCTAATTCCACGTGACCACGAAAACACCTCATTCAATACCGTAACATTCCAAAAATAAGCCCCTCCAAATATAAGCCCCCCAATGGGACAACGCAAAAATCCCTCCGTTAAATCGCCCCTCCAAATATAAGCCCCTCGGGAGCTTGTACTTGGAAAATTGGCCTCAAATACAAAGTAAAACAAAACAAAAATGGTAAATTTACTTCCAACTATAAGGCTAGCCCAATCGATTTGGAAACGCAAACTTCCCTCCGCAGATAAGCCCCTCCGAATATAAACCCCTCGAAAAATAAGCCCCTTATTTTCGGAATTGTGCGGCTTTTTTTTTTTTGAAGAGGATTTATTAGAGGTATCATCCGACAAAAACAGTGCCAAGTTGACACCTTCGATCAACCTTTATATATTGATTTATTTTCAAACAAGGAAAAAATATATTTGCCCATAATGCATAGCGTGCAGCTTAAATTTTAACACAATTGCTAGTTTTTAACGTTCAAACAGCTGGTATAGAAAGGCTCGCCTTTCTTTACAGCGCGATTCGACGAATTCCTCAGAGACGAAAAGACAAGCACTTAAAGTCAAGGACAAGTTACTGGATTCAATTTGCAAATCTAAGCTTGTTAATGAGGAACCACATGTGATAACGACTGAAAAACTCAGTTTATCAGCTGCGGTTAACCTGCCATCAGACCTTACGGGAATGTCCATTCTTGATAGAGGTGCCATCAGCGGCCTCGAAGCGGCTGTGGATACTAATTCCACCGAACCAATTCAATCGCAGGTCAGTGCCAACTATTCCTTTTCAACAGAACTTCCTGAGAAGAAAGGTTTGATCATCAAGTGTATATTCCAAATACACAATATCCAAGACT
>NC_090890.1:16405841-16415841 GCF_036669925.1 Montipora capricornis
CGCCAGAGAAATAAAACGCGGGTTTCCAAATGCAACACTGCCACGCGATTTCCCGCCAAGGAAATTGCCCGAACACTCCCGTCTCCAGAGGCTGTCTTTTTTTCCCACCCCAACAGTTTGTACGTGCAGACGTACATCACGTCAGTCTGTACGGGTGTATAATCAAAATTTCTCGAATCGACAGATTTTCCAAAAATCATACCCATAGTGCTCCGCTGGCTTGCTTCGCGCACCTGAGCTCCGCTATAATGTAGCATTCACATGGACACCATTCCCGGTCTTAATATCTCACATGACCTCAAATTGAACATTCATGTAGCGAAATCATCAGTAAAGTATCCAAGAGGCTTCAGTTTTTAAAACAGCTAAAAAAAGAAGCCAAAGTTTCATCAAAAGATCTGATACCATTCTACGGGTTACCAAATGGAACACTGCCACGCGATTCGCGCCAAGGAAATTGCCCGAACACTCTCGTCTCCAGAGGCTGTCTTGTTTTCCCACCTCCACCCCAAGAGTCTGCACGTGCGGACGTACGTGACGTCAGTCTGTACGGGTGGACGTACGTGAGGTCATAACCAATTTTTCTAGAATCGATAGATTTCCCAAAAAATCGTCCCATGGTGCTCCGCTGGCTTGTTTCGCCCATCTGAACTCTGCTATAATGTACCATTCACATGGACACCATTCTCGGTCTTAACATCTCACATGACCTCAAATTGAACATTCATGTAGCGAAATCATCAGTAAAGTATCCAAGAAGCTTCAGTTTTGAAAACAGCTAAAAAAGAAGCCAAAGCTTTTATCAAAAGATCTGATACAATTCTACGTCGCGTGCATACGACCTGTCGCCTGGTATGCCTGTGAAGTATTGCACAATAACCTCACCCAGTTTGTCTGAGGAAATAGAGAGATTTCAGAAGCGTGTACTAAGAATCATCTTCTGGACTTTATCCTACCGTAATGCTCTGGAGGCAAGCACCCTCGATACACGCTGCGATCGCAGGACAGTTCTCTGTACGAATTTGCTCAAGGATATCTGCCTCCTATCAAAGGGAACGAAAACTCACAATATGATACTAAGAACTGAAAGATCTTTTCAAATTCCAAAACGCAGTACAAACAGACTAAGGAACAGTAATTGTAATTCTTAAAACTTGAACGTTTATCATTCTTATTGTAATTTTTAGATTTCAATGTTTTAGGGGTTTTTTAATGTAAATTTAACACTAAAGACTGCAATGTCGTGTAACTATCTATACCTTACGTTGGATCAACACAAAGAGTGATAAGCATAAACACACCACTTTCAGGACGGATCAAACAACGTTCACGAAGGCATTCCCTTCAAAATGGTACTACGGTCGGCCAAATCAACGCTCAAACCAGACAGCAGACGCAGACGCGGCTTTTTCGGGGTGGCTGGTCATTGCGCAGTAGCTAAAACACAATGAGCCTCAGTGACACTTCACCTATTCCACATGTGTCGCTAGCCATTCTAAAAAGAACTATAATATCGGATTGCACAAAGGCTACGACACAAACAAATGCGACAAACAGCCAACTGATCATGCCAGCGCCATTAGGCAAGAAACTATGGAATGACCAATACCATCTTCCTCCTTCTGACAGAGTTGTAAATAGACCGGATCACCAAGAATGTTAACCACAATTCAGTTTCCGCTGCAAAGGTTATACTAAGACCCGGTCCACACGTATCCGTATTCGTTTTCTCCGTTTTCAAAAAATATTGCGTCCACATATAGCGTTTTCGCCCATCCACACGTATACGATGAATCGATTTGGAAACGATTCGCTATTATGAGACCACAAAGTAATAAATTGGCGCCATCCTAATATTGTGCGGAGTGGATTGGAACAAATAGTTTGACGTCGACGTTTTCGAAAAGTTCCGTTTTGTCCGTATATTCGTACACGGGAAAATGGCATTTTACAAAAGTTCCAATATGGGGAGCTTTTTTGAAAAGTTCAGTTTTCAGTGGTCGTTTTCATCGGATAGGCGTGGACGGAAGCCGTATCCATAAAGAAAAAGTTGCGTTTTTAAATGAAAACGGATACGTGTGGATGGATCCTAATAAAAGAATATCATATCATATCATATCACATTTAAATGATATGGAAATAGCCTAAACAGAGCGTTTTATTCTCCCAAGGGTTTGAATTGGATACAACATTCAGTTAGCCATTTTGGTCTATTGTTTATTTTCCCGCAAAACTTGGTTTAAAAATAGACATTTCTCTGACGCTCGTGGGGACTTGGCCAATGTGGGTACACACATACTTACTTAATTGACCACTCCCCATAGGGGTTTTTCATCCAAAGATCAGGGCCAATGAAACACAATCACGACGGAAGAGAACATTCAACAACAACTGTGACGAAATCCCAACAAAGTACAGCTGAGAAGTTGAACCAGGGAGTCAGGGACCACCAAAAACAAATTTAATCAGTGGCCGTATCGTGTCTTAACCCGGGATCCCCGAATCTCAAGGCACGCGCCCTAACCACTGGTCCGCACTGCCTCCTAACATAGATCGCCCTTGCTCCTAATCGTTGGTTAGGTAAAGCTAACCTTTGTTTGGATGATGGACTCTTGATAGTAACGAATTTTTAGAAGAGGCTTCCGAAACGCAAGAATGCGAAAATTGCCAACGAAATTGTAAATTACAGGTAACGAAGAAACGTAATCTGAATGGTGGAATCGTTGAATGTAAGCTGAATGCGCATGCATAACTAGTGCCAGTCCTCATCCGAGCAAAAGCGAGGGTTTCGAACGAAAAAAGCCTACTAGTCAGAAGAGAATGGTCCTCTACGTTATTATTTTCCGACGATGAGAAAGAAAAATAATCACCTGCTTCATCCTACGTATCTGTTTATCATTTTTAAAAGTACATTGCACACAATTGCTAAAATATCTGTGATCACAACCCTTAAAAAACTCATATCTACGATAAAATTCAAAATTTTAACAAACCCATAGGTAGCATTTCCGCTAATGAAGTTCTACGTCTTGTGAATGTTATTTGTTTTATTCAAAATATATCCTGCGTTAGCTTTAGGGTTTTTCTGTTGTGGTCAGGTGACTTCACCAAGTATGGTCAACGTCCATTAAATGAGAGTGTTCACCAATAAACCACATATGACCAAGCGGGTTGTTTATTGCCATTCTAGAACCTAAGAAATGGCCAATGAAAGTTTGCATGGCAACCGTGCCTGTAGTAAAGAAGGACCCCCTTAATAAGCAGTTATGCAATATTCTCACCGACAGAATTGTAATACTGGTCAGCCGAGTACCATGTTTATTCTTCCTAGATGGCAGCATTTAAATCGAATCCCTACGGCGGTGCAGTGAACGGTGGTGTTATTGAGTTTAAACTCAAAGACTCAACTGGGAACACGAAGAATATTTCCAGTCTCACGAGAAACATGGACATCTTCATCCCTGCTGATGGCTCGACAGCCGAGTCATACCCACATACAATAAAAAAAGGTGATCTGTTGGTGACAAACTTGAACGTAACGGACAACAGGAGTGCGATATATGTCTGGGTCGCCCCTGAAACGAACAACACTAGAATTGTGGTACTGTTAAGAAAGGATACCAAGCCTACCTTAAAGGAATATGACTTTAAACAAGAAATTCAGAGTATGTTCTTTGAATCGGATCACCGCCGATTCGTGATGTTTATTGACAACGACGACTTGAACCGAACGGCTGCAGGGAAGTGGTACTGCGGTTTTTACTACAATGGGTCTGCTCAAGATGCTCTAGATACAGTCAGTTTCAACACAACGATAATTCAATTGACATGCAAATACCTAAACACGACGTCTAACAACTGGCAATATGATGGATGTAAGGTATGAGCGAGTTATTGAAAGATGATTATTTAAAGGCTTTTTATCCCTGACATGGAGATTTTTTTTCAAACAACAGTTGTCAACTAGTCAGATTTAATACCCCAGGTTTTGGTTTTTTTCTTTTTTTTCTTAATACCCCAGCTTTTGTTGAAACAACGAATCATGCCTAGATTGCATCATGTCTTACCAATTAAAGCTCAAACCCAGAAAACCGAATTTAAAGACACCATTTCAATAAATGTAAGTTTTTCTCGATTTGACAGATTGAATTCTGAATTCCTACATTCCTCTTAATTCTATAAACAGCAAATTCTAATTTAATTGTTTAACTAAATGGACAAGGAAATTACGATCTAGAAAGTAAACGATATTAATAAAGATTGAAATGTAACAAAGGCCGTGACTCTGAAGTGATATTTTCTCACACGATAATCACATATATTTTCGAGTGAATCCACAACTTGCCGATGAGAACCACATGGTTTCCGGAAGAGATTAAGGATTGCTTTTTCTTTATCTGTAATTTCCTTTTCTTCGTCGTAAGCAGGGTCATATCTGCTATTTTAAGTAACCATGCTGCTTTCATCTTCGATATGTTCAGTAGCTGGGCTGCTCTTACTGCAACTCTTTCCATTCCAATTTGTCTTTGCAGCCCGGTCCCAATTCAACTTTGAAGCGCCGTCATTGCTCTTGTAATCATTTGACGTCATTTTCAAGTGACTTCTTTGTGCCGCCAAACAAAATCGATTGGGACAAGATTTCCTTAGAGGAGCTTTTAAAAAATCCCTTGGTCTTTTCTGTAGTGTGTGGGATCTTTGGTCTCTACTTCCTTCTTCTTTTATGGGCAAGGCGAGCTGATAGAAAAGACCTAGAAAAGGTAATCCACGCTGTTATTATTTTGAAGTGTAGTTAACGCATTTATCATAATTTTGTTAGTTATTGACCGGCAAGGTTGACTTAGTGGTGGCAGCCAATAGTACTATCTTATGTGATTTGCAGTCCCTCCATTTGTAGAGCACTTGAACTCTTTGAAACTCCAATCAACCAAGGTCCAGAGGGACAGAACAGTGTAATTCGTTATACCGGTCTTCGGTGTTTTGCTGTATTGAGGTCATTTTCATTTGCTTTACTTGGGCTTAAGAAAATTATTCGTGATACCGAGATAACACAGGGGTTTTATTTCGTTGTCGGAAGCCTGTCACGAAACTACCCTACCAAAAAACAAAGTTCAAACTTTCCCAATAATAAGTAAAAAGCCATTTGAATGCAGCAGATTGGTTAAGATTTAAACGAATCTCTTTCGACCAAATGTCTTTGCTTGCGATTACTGTTATTGTTAAGCTACGCAAAATGAAAATCAGTGTTTAGGTTTAGGTGGAAGACGAAATGTAATTGAATTCTCACGGTCCGGCGATTGCACCTTTCAAGGTCGAGTACGTCTACCGTCTTCAACATCCTGGAATAGAGTAAAAGCTCCCCCCACCCCCCCACCCCAACCCCTTCACCCGGAAAACCAAACAAGGTTTAGGTGCATTATACAGTCGAGTGGCTTCTCTTAGCTTCTTAAGGCGCGTTTACAGGACAGAGGAAAAATGGCACGGGTCCGATAAAAAGTGGAATGGTTCCAATCATTTTTGTAACGAAACAGTGAACTTTTATCCGTTCCGCTACGGGACCATAGGCGCCTATGGTCCCGTAGCGGAACGACTACATGACTACATGATGACAGCCCCGTTTTTTTGCAAAAACGTTCCGTGTAGCCGTCCTTTAAGGCGATTAAATACGACTCTTTCATGACATCTATGCACCAAACGGGTAGCTCAAATTGTTTCTGATAAAATATTCTACGTTCAGCATAGGAATTGCTGTTTTTAATTGTATCTATGAATCGCGAAAAATTGGACAGATTTCCACAACGATTACAAAGCTCTAGAATCTCGGTTAGCCCGAAAATTGCTCGTTGGGTTGAAAGTGCCCTATTGCAAAATATGTACTATCAGTTTAAAACACTTGGTAACCTGAAAATGGTAACCACCTACAAAAAGATCCAAATGCAATAGTACCTCAAAAATACAGCATCACAACTCTCGAGTGGCTCCATAACCTTTTCCCAACTTGCCGTTAATTTCAAGAACCCGTCAATTTTATAATACTTTGGCGAAACCGCGCGGGCCGTTTTTTAATGAAATCCGCATTATGTCATATAATACAGCGTCTGTACTGAGCGACAGACAGTAAAGATGATATGATGCCTAATTTTCTTTCAGGTGGGTGTCGCTCCGTTACCAGACAATGATCCCCGGGACACCTATATGTATGAGATAGTGGTTTACACGGGATTTGCTAGCCATTCGGGAACTTCTTCGAAGGTTCGAATAGTCCTCGTTGGAGGCCTTGACGAGACCTCTCCCCGCCGACTTAAAGATACTGAACCCGGACGGAGAAAATTCTGTCGAGGTAACGTTGATTATTTCCTGTTGAGCGTTCCTCAAAGCCTAGGGAAGCTAAATAGCCTGCGGATATGGCACGACAACACAGGAGACGATCCATCATGGTACCTTCTTAGAATCATGGTGTATGACTTACAAACGGACCAAAAAACGTGGTTCATTTGCGATCGCTGGCTGGCCGTGGAAGAGGAGGATGGAATGGTGGAGCGAACGTTAACGCCAGCATCTAAAGAGGAATTGACAAGCTTCAATTTATTGTTTTCCACGGAGGCACGAAAAAACCTTACAGACAACCATTTATGGTTCTCTGTAGTCGCACGTCCCGCTAAAAGCAGTTTTACTCGAGTACAACGTCTTTCCTGTTGTTTGTCAGTTCTATTAAGCACAATGCTTGCCAACGCTATGTTTTATGAAGTTGGTGATGAGTCTTCAACAGGAACCTCAGTTCACGTAGGACCTTTCACTTTCTCCATGAAACAGTTGTCAATCGGCATAACCAGCAGTTTGGTTGTGCTTCCAGCCAACATATTGATTGTTATGTTTTTCCGGAAAGCGCGACCTTCTGATAGAAAAGTTGTACTCGACAAGGCTCAAGATCCTCATGGTCAGAGCACGAAATACGAAGTGTCAGGGGATGATAAACCATTGGAGAAAAGCAAAGAAGAAGATAAAGTTGAAAACGAAGAGAAAAAAAAGAGGGATAAAAAGAAAAAGACTCTACCCCATTATTTCGTTTACATATCCTATGGCTTAGTGTTTATCACCTGTTCAGTGTCTGCCACATTCACCATTTTCTATGGTCTAACGTTTGGAAAAGAAAAATCTGAAGGATGGTTGTCATCCATGATGATTTCATTTTGGCAGGATGTTCTTGTATCTCAACCTCTGAAAGTGAGTGTAAGCTTTATTTCAAAAGAGTAGTGCCGCATTGATCATAATCCCCTTATGACATAAGCGTGATTTTTTAGCTTTATGAACGCCCGCCGAGCCTCAAAACAGTAACTGAGCACTGCTTTGAGCACGTGAATAACACTACAAATACCTTTATTAATGATAGGAAAAGGTTTTAACAAAGTAAAGGTATTGTTTATGTTATTATCAAAGTCATCATTTTTAAATAAAATGGAGGATGATCTCGTGAAAGAAAATTAACAATTCTGATTATCCTCCTTTTTCATGCCTTTTGCATTCACATAACTCTGATTCACATGCGATAGATTTATTGTTACCGTACGGAAGGTCCCGCTTTTGAAGGCAGAGGCCAAGTACTTCATGACTGACCGATGTTGCCAATTAATCATAGTCGTTTTCAAAGTAAAGATCATGCTGCGTTCTCTGCTTCAAGTGCTGTTCGATTCAATTCGGGTTTGCATATTACGTTTTTTTCAATTTTTTTCAATCTATTGCCTTTCGGTAAATGCTTTGAAGAGCATTTTAACCAATTAAAAAAAATATGTCTGTTACTTACTGAAATTGGGCATGGGACCATAATTAGAAGCCCACCGTGGTTAGTCACAACTCACTATATCAAAATGTGCATTCAAATCATTCAACTGGCAATGGATTTTCACGAGTAACATTTTCAGTTATTTTTGTTTATTCATTTGAGTTTTACCACCCAGGAGGTGAGAGGCACAAAACAGAGAAGGCTCAAATTACGGTGTGAACGATGGGCCCTTTACAAGGCCAGACCACAACATTGGGAGCTCCGTGCTCGATTTAGCCGACGGAGTGTAGGTTTTTTTAATATCCTGCAAGGGTCTAATGTGGGACAGGTCAAAAGTTTCTAGTCTTCATCCAAGTGGACTTCAAAAAAGTGTATCCACTTGCACGCTATGAAAGAACTTTCTTCTTACTTGTTTAAACTAAAGACCCGAGTGTTGGTCCAACTGAGCTAAGTAGTGGACCGGTTCTTAAGCTAAGACTGAAAACACGGTTCTGTCCCAGTCCTTCACTAATTGTCCACGGAATATATTAGCCCAAGTCGCCAACAAATGAAGTGCAAAAGGGTAAAATAAGTCATGAGCAACTGTGAATTTTTGTACTTTCTTTTGGGTATGCAAGCTAATGAGCGTGCGTGCCATCGTCTTGTCTTCATATAAAAGCACACAATATTGAACCATTTTCTAACTTGTATAGTTTTAGTACGCTTTCCTTTTGTCAGAACTGGCCGGTAAGTCCCATCAGCCCTCAAGCAAAATGCAACAATTTGAAGGAACACTTGCATGATAATCCCTCGTATTCATCTGGAGGAGTATATGTCATCCTCGAAGTATGTTGTTGTAGAGTTAGTCGTTCCAAATGCCCGGTCTGGCCGGTCAGTTCTGTCAAATGGAAAGCGCCCTTAGATTATATTTTTAAACGCGTAGATTTATTTCGCATTTTAGTTTTTGCCGGAGAGACATGATAGCATTTTGAGCATCGTAACCATATTGGTTTAACCTTTTAGGTATTCGCAGCTGCCATGTTTTTTGCCGTTGTCATCAAGGATCCTAACAAAGCAGAGGACGAGAATGACCAAGACAACAAGGAGCTGAGTCCGGACGAAGAAATACTCCACAACCAGAAACAAAATAGCGACGAAGAGAAAACTCTTCGTAAAATTGGCTTCGTCGATAAGCCGCCCAACCCAGAAGAGCTGGAAGCAGCTCGATTACTGAAAACAAAACAAAAGCAGATGAAGGCCATTATCCGTGAAGTACTTCAGTATTTAGTGTTCCTGTCACTTCTGCTGGTTGTCGCCTATGGCAGTCGAGATCCCATGGCTTTTCCTATAACAAACGCGATGCATGGTTTTTTTGATGAAGGAGACTACTCGGGGAATGGTGGTATTGAGGAGGTGTGAACCCTTAACGTATCGTGTAACAAATTATGGAAATGTGAATTTGATTTTAATAACAAAGTTAATCCTGCAACAAGATTTCTTGCTCTTAATTTCAAGTGCATTCAAAGCTAATCTCTTGGTAAACACAATTCTTGCCGTCCATGGATATGCTTTGTTATGCTTGCCTTTCACAGATTATTTAACTATTCCTTTTCAGGTGTCCGATTATAGATCCTACTGGAATTGGGTCCAAACTACTCTTATTCCTACCCTTATGCCGCGGTACTGGTACGGTCCGTTTGCTATAGACAATGAAGCACTAGTGAAAGAAGAAACCACAACCGAGGAACTTAAACGAGAGAAACATAAAACGGTGAAGAAAACGAAGACCTCAGTCAGTAACATTGAGGCAGGGTTTGAAGTGTTGCATAATTATGATGATGTCTTTGTTGCTGATCATGGCACCGCAATACTTGTTGGGACAGCCAGACTCCGACAGCTGAGAGTAATTAAAGGTATGATGCGTTCTTACTTTCGTTTTAGGATTTTAAGTCCAATAACACGGAAAATTTGAAATTCAAAGATGTTATAATATACAGATTTAGCGGAGCCCAAAACCGGAGATCCCGGATTATTTAATATTAATAATAATAATAATAATAATAATAATAATAATAATAATATCTTTATTTAGACTGAAAAGACCAATCAGCAAAATCAAACCGGCATAAACCGGTGATCAGTAGAAATAGTAATATTATAAAGAGTTAGAAAAGAAAAGAGAGATAAGGTTAGCCTTGACGAAAAGCAATCAAATCCAGGATAAAGAAAACCAAACAAGAAGAG
>NC_090890.1:16420841-16438341 GCF_036669925.1 Montipora capricornis
GATGTAATCTATCTACATCATCATCGATGTGTTCTACTGGAGAGGCATCTCGGCCCCACACAATCACTTTCCTCTCCCTCCATCTCCATATATGTTAAGGGATTACGATTTCTTTCAATGTCAATAACAACTGATTAAAAATCTTCATAACAAAGGTGTGATCTCCCAAGGGTTTTGTCTCCTTGATCAGCCTTTCTTAAAACCCTCCGCACCACGGGGATCTCGCCAGGTTGAATTGCCAATATGCAATATTCTGGTTTGTTTGTGTCTTGTATTTCGGTATATCGTCTTGGCGAAGATATCACCTACAGTGGTTTTCTGAGATCGGCCAAGGCGAAAAGAAAAAATGTATTATAAGGACTAATAGCCACCTTCACAAAACTTTAAGGTGGCTCTGAATCCGCTCCAGAGAATTTCTAAACTTTGCAGAGAGTTTTATCTTAACGTGCCAATCACCTTCAAGCAATAAAATTAGGGGTCACCGAGTTCATTTTTGAGATATAAGTATTTAAAGACAAAGTATAGGTTTTTTTTTAATTTTGTTCTTTTGTCGCCATGGTAGCCTTTGCGTCACATTACTGAATGCGCCTTTTGGTGTCCCATTTGGTACCATAACATTGCCGTTACTTGAAACGGTGCTGTATATTTAAGACATTCCCTCCAAATTGATGAAACCGGTTCGAGCCACCTTAAGTAAATAAAAACAGAGTTTTTACAAAGTATATTTTAAACAGAAACGTCCGTTGCTAGGCACCCGATATAGTTATAAGAAGCTAGTCGAGTTCCTATTAAAATGATAAATTAAATCGATAGCTAAGAAAGAATGTATCAACAGGTACATCGCAGATATATATATAGTTCTAGTTATTTATATAAATAAATAAATAAATAAATAAATATATAGTGAATGTAACAAATTAAAAAAATGCTTATACGTTTTACACCTGTGTTTAGTGTGTGGTTTGTAACCTTGATCAGTGTTATCAGATTCTATGTTATGATTTCAAGGTTCCACCACGTCACAGTACTCACCAGACTCCACAATGTAGTCTTTTTTGCGCTTTTTCAGGTAAATGCAAACTGATGCCTTTCTTTATCTCGGCTTTCGAGGAGTGCAATGTTCCTTACACATGGGAAAATGAAGAGGTAGAAGCTTTTGAGCCTCATTGGATTCTTGGCTCTAATCAGAGCAGTAAAGATTTGGAACCAACTCCTTGGACTTATCAAACCCAATGGACACTTAAGGGGACTCCCTACTGGGGGTATTTTGCTACTTACTGGGGTGGAGGTAGGTTTTGTAATATCATAGAAAATGTTTTTTCATGAACACTTTATTTTTGCGAGATTGTTATTCATGGTGTGTCTTATGCAGGAGAAAAAAACCGAAGGTGACAAAAACAACAATACTGTGAAAAACAGAAAAGGATAAGAAGAGTGTTGCATCTGTTGAAAGATCACACCGATCTGATAAGACTTAAAGGGATGGCGTAGTGGTGAGAGCACTCGCCTCCCACCAATGTGGCCTGGGTTCGATTTCCAGACTCGGCGTCATATGTGGGTTGAGTTGTTGGTTCTCTGTTCTGTAACGAGAGGTTTTCTTCGGGTACTCCAGTTTCCCTTCTCCTCAAAAACCATCATTTCACTTGATTTGCGTTAATTGTTAATTTCAGTTTACATTGTCCCCAATTAGTGCTCCAGCGCTAGAACGACTAGACACTCAAATTAAGTTCGTTTCTTTTTTATTATAATACCTTTCGATATAACGCGCACGGTGATTGGTTATAACAACGTTCTCTTTGAGAGTACAAAAGCAGGACTGACAACATCCTCGGAGACCCAGGGGCAGTCATCGGGGCATGAGGAAAGGCGACGAAAGTTTTCAAGAACGGGGGAAAGAACCCCCTTGGGAACCGACTCTCACCAGATCATTTCCAAACGGCTTGGCGAATGCCGGCTCCTGATTGGGCGCAAAATACCCTTTGTATTATTGTGCCCAATCGGGGAACAGCAACTCTCGAGTCACTTTCGTGCGTTCTCACACACAGCACTGTTGTTTCGCCATGATACTTTGTTCACTAAGGTTTTACAGGAAGTTCGATTTTGACTTTCCTAACCGGAGATGAACTGAATGATCACTCGGGAATTCGTTTTTGATGCTAGCGAAGGGAGCTTTCTATTGTGTTTTGGAGTGGAGGTATCGTAAATAATACATAGATTTAGCCAAGCCTAATAGTGGAGCTCCCGCGTTATTTATTATTATTGGCTGTACGGTTAGTGAAAATAAAGGGTTTTAGGATTTTCCGCGTTTTGGTGTTTCTGGTTACTTCTAAATTTAATCATTGTCTTCCTTTTATTCTATAGAAAAATTCATTGCCTAACTAGTGAATTTCACGATAAATTTCACCCGGTCAATTAGCAGCCATGGACAGCTGTAATTTTTAATTTACATGACACACCGATCTCTTAATGTGATCCACCTTCCCACACGCTTGCCGTGAGAGAGCAGTTTTGCTGTTCCCAAGCCAGCTTACCACATGTATGGCATGTGAAGCTGCCACTTACAGGGGTGCTAAACACCCGCCTGGTATGTTAGCTACGTGATGCTGATGAGGCCCAAAAGGCCGAAACAGCTGTCCATGGCTGCTAATTGACCGGGTGAGATGGTTGTGATCATGTGTGATGTGTTGGCCACACCGGGTTGGTGTTAGCGTGTGTCACCTTGCTTATATTGTTGTTGAAAAATGAAGCCTCGTTTATGTTTAGGGGAGGTAACCTGGCTTGAGCCTGCGATCCAATAGAAAACCACTACCTAGTCAGCGGTCAACTTAAAAAAAAAAAACAGCTGACCTCGTTGGGCTCTAAATTATTGCATACTACACATTCATGTAAAATTAAGTTTTGATAAATGTATGTTAGGCTGCAGTGTATACTTGTGGGTACAAAGATGGATATCTGTATACATAAGAAAAGATAGTTCGATACGCAATAACAACCTATGTCTTAAGCTTTTTACATTAGTCCAGCACTTAAAGCTGTAAGTTTCTTACCAGTGGACAACAGTATTATCTTCATCACAAACGATAGCAACAACCTTCTGCCTGCAATGCAGCTGTGAAAACACTTTCCCTAACAAATGATTCTGGACTTCCGTATAAAAATTGAGATCTAACTCTTCCTTCAATGATATAATGATCTTGTTTCTCACTTTCTCCAATAAAAGCAGCTTCAAAGCTAAGAGATCTCGAGTAACACACCTGATCGTTAACAATCGAGCTTAAAGGGGAAACAAAAGATCTCTCATTAGCGGCTTTTGTTCGTTCCACCAGCAATAAACATTGCAGCATTGTCATCTGTGTCGCTAGAGATTGGTTGCAAACCACCTATTACTATTAGAGATAGAGGCATATCGAAACCCTAGTGATAAAAAGCTTTATAAACGAGGGTCTCCCTGGGGTTTGGGGGAACAAGGAAACATGACTAATTTGAACTGGGGAACAGGGAAACAAACACAAAATATCTTAGGGATCAAGAAGCTGAGAATAAGTTTCAAAGTAATTTCGGGAACAAGGGAACGCCAGTAAACATGTTGAGGGAACAAGGAATCCCCCCCCCCCCGCCTCACCTTCCTGCGGGGGCCCTCATAAACGCTTACAAGAGCTGAAATGTAAGGCTTTTACCAAATCCAGTGGGTCGCGCTGCAAATACAATAGGGAGCTTAAGCACGCGCGTTTTTGAGACGTGAGCGGGCAACCGGAAGTGAACATTTCGCATGGCAGGACAGTGGTGTCTCCTAAATTTTTATACTAATCATCTCTGATGGAGAAAAGATACTTAGAAATATAAATTTGGTTGTGTGAAGACAAGTTAAAGGGAAAACAGCTCACTTCCGGTTGCCGTCCGCGTGTCAAAAACGCGCGTGCTTAAGCTCCCTCATATATCCTTTCTGCGAACGACATCCTCAAGTTAACAATTAACATTTGCTCAGGTTTTAGATCCTCAGCATCTGGAAAAGACTTCAGACTTTCAACAATCGCTTTTCTTATTTCTGTGCTAGCTAGAGTAATGACAGACATTAATTTGTAAGTCTTAACTGCTACCGTGCAACTCAGGAAAACGTGTTCATTACTTTGTCTGGTTACCCCAAGTTTCCGTTTGATGAAGATACTATTAATCCAGAAACCTACCTATATGTTAAAGAGGGTATTCAAGAATGCATACAACGAGGCAAGGGTACGTAAATATGCTTGAATTAAAACGATACCTCGAGTACGAAACACATTAGAAAGTTTCCTTTGCTAGCATCCAAAACGAATTCCCAAGTGATCATTCAGTTGTTTCATCCCCTGGTCAGGAAAGTCAAAATCAAAGTTCCCGCAACCTTGGTGAACAAACCGGACAAGTATGGCGAAATAACAGTGATAAGAACACACGAAAGTGATTCGAGAGTGTTGTTCGACGATTGGGCACAATAATACAGAGAATATTTTGTGCCCAACAAGGAGCCGTTTGGAAATGGTCTGGTAAGAGTCGGTACCAAGGGGCTCTTTCCCCGTTCTTGAAAACTTTCGTCACCTTTCCTCCTGCCCCGACTGGATGACCCTGGGTCTCCAAGGATGGGCTGACAAGGTCTGACGCCTCTTGTAGGATTTGGAAAATAGTGTTTTCCGAAATTTTTAACCGAATGCTTGACGAAATTAATTTTTTTTTTATAATGCAACAAATAAAGAAGCCTCGCCTGTGATCCGTTCCGTTGCAAAGCGCTTAGGAAGCGGATAGAGCACTCAAGAAGTAGGAAAACACTTGATTAAGTCTCGTGTTTCTGCTACACTTCGTTCGTGCTCTATCCGCTTCCTGGGAGCTTTACAACAGAACAAATCAAATCGAGGCTTCTTTATTTGTTAAAGAGTGTTTTATATAACAGCAAAACTTTATGTCGTCTAAGGAGTTATATGCCCCTTTTATCACCAAAGCTCACAAAAGTATGAATCCTGAGAGAATGCTAGTCTTTCATATGTTAATTCTTTATCGGGGGTGTAAAGGGAATAAAACCAAATTTCAATTATGAATAATGAATAACTCGGGAAAAAGTGGAACGACCAATTAATAACTGAGATCCAATTATTTCGCTCCCACCCCCGATTATTTAAGGTTTTTTCGTCCTAAGCATTACAGTTGAAACCCATTATTTCGAACTCGGGTGTTTCAAACTTCCCCCTATTTCGAACTAATTTTCATTTCCCTTCGGTCTGCTTCGTTTTTGAGTCGATTTTACTACGCTTAGTTCGAACTCGGTTATTTCAAATTCTTCACTTATTCGAACTCATTTTTGTTTCTTATGCACTTGATTCTCCCGTTTTGTTTCTAAGTTTAATTTTAAAAGGTGGTTGACAAACTTCAGACGTTGTCTGCTGGTGTCCATTGCACACAATCTGCCAGTACCGTAAATTATAAAGCCGCTAAAAACATGGATTTCTGGCGGAAAGACTGTAGATATAGAATTCCCCTTTACACTTTTACAAAGACTTGGTGAAATTGTTACTATATACGTAAAAGACCTACCAACATAAAGATTTATCATTCGATGTTTTTTTCCTTGTTTTTCATTGGCCGAGAGCCCACCACGTAACCTGCAAATAACTGCCTACAAATCTAAAATTAAACGAGACTTACCTGTAAGTTAAAGTTTGATTGGGATTCTGTCGAGTCATCAGTAGCACGAGAAGTCAAGTGAGATTTCAAAGCAACTGCCTTGCACACGAATGAGTCTAAGAACAATATTTATTGTGTATAACACAGCAGTAATGGCTTAACTTGTAAGAACAATGTAGGAGAATGCCTGTGTGGTGTCAATTTCCTTGTCATAAAACCTTGCAAATATTGCAACTGAGTCCCACCCTGCTGTTTTCATAATCTCTAAGAGAGATGCTTTGTTAGCCTTAGCTTTGGAGGAAGCTGCCGATCTAACACTATGGGTTTTATACACTGCAACATCAACCCCAGAAAGTTGCTTGAGTTGTTGTATCCGACGTCGGATACAATCACTGCTTGCCTTCGTATTAGACTTCTGATATGTAAGAAAAAGGCTGCTCTCATTGCCCCGAATGGGGTGTGTCTTTCTTAAGTAAACTGAACATGTATCTACGACACAGAGTTTCATATCAGTAGGATAGGCCCTCAATCTAATAATGCGTTCAGATGGTGACTTTGTGGGTCTGCTTTGCTTAATGTTTGTACTGAGCATAAATGTATATGCTTCCTTCTCGGCAACCATACCCTTAGTGTCCGTGAAATGTACTGACTGTCCCCTTTGTGCTGTAGTTAGGGACACAAGCATGGCTAGTTTCATGGTTAGATCTTTTGAAGTGGTAAGTTGTTTGAGTCAGTCATCAAGGGAGACAATATGTTGTAGCACTATGTTCACATCCCAGGTTTTATTGTAACGAGGTCAAGGGGGTCGACACTGAAAAATGCCTTTCATGAACCTCTTGACGTCTGGGTGCTCACCAAACGTAGTGCGTGAAGCTCCATAAGGATCCAGAATGGCTGAGAGGGCACAACGAGCTGTGTTAATACTGCTGTAAGAGAGCCCCTTTTCATAGAGCAATGCCAGGAAGTCAACTTCCGCACCTACAGGGGTTGACTTGGATAAATCTTCCTTTCAGAACAGAAAAGGAGCCATTTCTTGATGTGGACGTCATACTGCTGCCGTGAGGATTGTCTCCAGGACTGCAAGACAACATTGGTAGCGTTTTCAGAAAAGCCTCGGTTTTGATACGCTCTCCGCATTAGTGACCAGCTAGTAGATCCAGTTCCTCCCTTAAGGGGTGAAGCTTGTGTGTTCCTGGTTGGGCCAGGAGTGTCCTCCAGGTCAGGCGTGTCCTCCTGGTTGCGCCAAGAGTGTCCTCCTGTTGGGTACCAGATCTGACTGGGCCAAAAGGGTACCACAAGGATTCCTTCTGCTTTGCAGGATTGAATGTTGTCCAGGCATCTTACTATCAGGCTAAATGGGGTAAATACATAAAAATAATTTTACTCCAATCTACAGAGAATGCATCTAGAAAGAAGGCTTCTGGATCTGGTCTCCAGGAGACATAAGACAAGCACTGTTTGTTCAACCTGGAGGCAAACAGATCAATGGTTGGGGTCCACAATGTAAGTGTAATTAGTTTGTAAGTACTAGGATCAAGTATCCATTCAGTGCGATCATTGAACTGCCTGGATTCTAAGTCTACTTGGGTGTTTTCGCATCCAGTTAAGTGTGTGGCACTTAGCCAAACGGTATGGGAGATACAATGTGCCCAAATCTCTTTCGTGAGAGCATTACACTCTTTAGACTTAGATCTACCTATATTATTGACACGGCAAACAGCCGTCGTGTTGTCACATTGTACTTGAATGTGGCAATTTGAGCAAGTAGCACACAAGGATTTAATGGCCAATAAAATGACAAGAAGCTCCAAATAGTTAATGTGGTGTGATGCTTCCTCATTAGCCCACCTCCCTGTCCGTTGTTCATCTCTTACACCTCCCCACCCCTGGGAAGAGGCATCTGTTTGGAGGATGATATCAGGGTTACCATGAGAGATAAGCTTATAAGAGGAGGAGACATTGCACAACCACCGTTGTAGGTCTAGCTTAGATTGTTCCGATAGAGCACAAAGGGCAGAGAATTTTGCTCTGCGTGCCACCAGAGCCTGAGTTTTGTCATGTTCTAGACTTCTATAGTGCAACGGGCCATGTCATACCCCCTGAAAACTAGAAACAGTCGGGCCTACTACTTCTGCCAGGTTCTGAATTGTGCACTGGTCTTCCTTCAATAACTTGTCCCAAGCCAGCTTGAGTTTTGTCATTCTCTCAGGGGTGAGCTGCACAGTTATGGTGGTGAAATTCAATACAAACCCCAGGTAGGTCAATATTTGAGAAGGGATCAGTATAGATTATTCCCTTTGGATGTAAAACCCCAAGTTTTCAAGCAAGGATACAGTTTGTGTTACATTCTCAGCACACTCTTCAAAGGTATCATCTTGAAGATAGCAATCATCAATGTATGATGATAATAAGAAACCTTTTTGTCTAAGCATCTTAAAGACTGGTTAAGAATTTTAGTGAATATTCTGGGAGCAGAGGCAAACCCATTAGGTGAGCAGGTAAACTGATATCAGTTGTCCCTCCATGAAAACGTTAAGTACTGTTGATGCTCTTTAGCAACTGGTACTGTGTAGTAGGCATCTTTGATATCCAATGATCCCATGAAACATCCCTGAGTCACTAAATCTGTGACAGATTTTAAAGAGTCTATTTTTAAATGTCTGTAAATGTAACAACAAATTTGTTAAGCTCCTTTAGGTTTAGAATCATGCAGTAGTCAACACCATTCCTTTTTAAGCTGAGAAAAATTGGTGAAAAAAATTTACCTTATGAGTGTTTGGATTCAAAATTACACCTTTGCAAAGGAGCTTTGTGACTTCAGAGTCTATAATCTCAGATTCCACATGGTTAAATCTAATGACTCTGGGACCACCCACTTGTATAGGGTGTTTATTGTGCACAAATTCAATGTGTGTGTGCTCTACCCAGTCAAGCATCTCTGGGTCTGAAGTAATTTCTTTCCATGTAGGGATGAAGTTTTTCAGTCTACCTGCTTGAAAGACCTTGAGGTTATTGGCAGTGCTTACGTCACTTGAGGGGCATTCTGGTCCTATTTTTGCCTCCTCCCCTCTTTCTAGTTCTTTTGATAGTGGAGGCTGGGCCTTTCCCAGTTTAAAGGCTTGGTGGAACAGGTATGTTCCTCTTGACTGTGTTTGTAACCAAACCCTTTGCGTTTTATATTTCTGTAGCTCTTGTTACCATGTGTTTTGCGAGCATCGCCTTTAAAATCACGGCGAATTTTCCTGCTCACTTTAGTTGTCTTTGAGCTGATTTGAAAGGTCGGAGTCGTTGCCAAACAAGGAATCAGTAAATGGCACTGAGCTTGAACACAAATTTTTGTAGTCAGCTCTGGTTTAATCTGTTCACGGCACCGCATGTTAAGCTGAAAGTTGACAGCGCCGATGAGCGCAGTGGCATCAGTAGTCATTTTGACCATTTGGGAGATGTCCAAAGCATCCTTTAGAAGCTTATCCCGAGCTTGCACTAGCTCCTGGATGATAGAAACCAAAGGAATAACACCTTTGATGGGGTTCCCTTGAATTCGCTGTAGTTTAAAATCAGCTGATCGTGTCTCTGGTTTAAGTTTGTCCCAGATAAGGTGATTGATTTTGGTGGTTTCCAAGCAATCACAGTTTTCATATCTCTTGTAGCAGTATTGAGTGTCAGTAAATACGTCTTCTGAGAGCTTTTCTCTCATTAACCCTCGCACTATTTTCGCGACCTGCTCATTTACAGCAGGCGCTTTCTTCTCATCTAGTTTAAAAGTGTCGGCAATTCCTGCCAATACCTCGATCTCCTCCGAGTGATTTTGTGAATCGTTCAAGGCATCAGAGTCCTTAGGTAACAAATCCTGACCTCTCTTCTCAGTAGCCCTAGATTGCTGGTCAATGCTACTGCTTTCTTTGCTTATACAGGAGCCAGATTGCTGACCTGAGTCCTGTTGTTTACCAGAATCGTTTTTGGCGCGCGTTGTCCCCGGCGCATCGTCATCCGATTCAATGTTCAGAGGTCCATCGTGAATTTCTCCGACTGCTAACTGATCAAGAGAGGTCTTCATGTCGTTAAAGGAATTTGTCATAGTTCAATGTAGTGTCGCTAGCGATTTTGCTACCAGTGAGCTCATGTTGCTGATTGTAGCAACAATTTCGGTTGAGCCTTTTTCAACGGGCCTGGTATGGCCGTCAGCTCCACGGTTCTCGCTTGTTGTATCCATCCGTGCGAGACAAATGAATTGGAGTCTGTGAGATAATGTTCCTCGATCGTAGGTACTATCTTGGACAATGTTTTCTGGGTGATTCCAGTGGGTAAAACGCTGAAATGAAGTTTTTTGCACCTTGCAAAAATTTTTTCGACCAACTCGAGCGAAGGCAGCAAATGCACTGACCACTCTGGCGGCTAGTGCTTTCTCTAGTGACTTCGTAGTGCGAATGATGACGAGGCAGAACAAGTGTTTTGCTGCAAATAAGACTCTGCTCATGGGTAATTAATTGAAACCACGCTCTTGAGTGAAACTAGCAGTTCGCTTTCCTGAGCTTTCAGATAGTGATTTAATTGTTTGGAATTATGAAAAACAAACTCAGTAATCGAATGATAAAACAATTATTGAACTCGGTTATCGCAAAATCTCGTGATTTGTCAGATCAGTGTCTCGCAGATCAGTTATTTGCCGAAGCCGTCTGCTTGCCACTGACAAATCACGACATTTTGCTCAACGTCGCCCAATAATTTTTAAATATTCGGTTCAAAATCTCTTATTTGGAACCCCTGCTAATTCGAACTATTTTCTCTTTCCCTTGCGACTTCGAATTAAAGGAATTCAACTGTATTTGATTACCCTTTGTCAGGTTACATTGCTGACTTTGGAGATGATCGACCGAAAGCCTTAGAGTTATCCAAACAGCTTGAATCACATAAATGGATTGATCGTTACACAAGGGCAATTTTTGCGGAGTTCACGGTGTACAATGCCCAGGCCAACTTCTTTACTGCCATCACTTTACTCACAGAGATTCTGACCACTGGAGGGTATTACCACCAACCTAAAATTCAAACTTTGAAGCTTTACCGCTACCTGGGACCTGAAATGGTGTTTGTCATGGCTTGTGAAATAATCTACATAGTGTTCCTGCTATATTTTTTATACAAACAGGTAAGATATTTAAGAAGCTATCTGACTGTGGAAGTAGATAGCGAAATCTTTGAATGGTACTAAATTTGATCTGTCACCGTAGGGAAGCAGGTTGGGCTCCAGAAAGTGTTTTTAGTACCACCCTTTCAGAAATAGTCTGAATTGCAAAGCAATCGGCTTCCCTTATCATTATGAGGGGAAAAGCTCATGGCACTGTTTCAAATTCAGGGAAAGGGCTTGATTTGAAAACAAAAGATTTGATTGGTTCTGACCAAACCCTATTGTTTATTAGCCAGTCATAATCCAGAATTTCGATGTGTAATTTGCACTGGTATTACACTTTTTGCACAGGTGTATTACCCTTTTTGCACTGTGTTACACTTGAACTGCACTGCTCGCAGCCAATCAGAATCAAGTGGTTTTTTCATGTATATTATCAGGAACCCATGACCCGGAGCCTACAACTCTACTGTGTTCGTGTAACGGTGTTTTCACAGACCGATTTATTTTTAGATTGAATTTCCCGCGAATGAGACTCCCACAGGAGCCCGATGACCAATTGCAAGAAATTAAGCTGACGTCATAGGCTCACCTTACCGGAACTGCCTTTGTTTTTTGACCTAATTCGCGGGAAGGGCTAGTCTAAAAATAAACATACTTGTGAAAACGCCGTTTCACAGACGCTGTATGGAAGTTGCACGCTGCGGATGGGCTCCTGATATTATTAAATACTTTAACATCCCTCCCTAAATATCTTAACACCGTTGTTACTATATATATATATACAAGTTAAGAGGGTCTCTCGAGCCAACAGCGCATTTCTGTCCCCAGGAGGATCCAGGATTCACTGTTCAAGCCTCGGCGAAATGTAGTTAATCAATGAAGTTTGAAGGGAACAAGGGCGGACATTTTTCATTGGAGAAAAACATTTTATGCCCTGAACGGGATTTGAACTCATGTACCCCTGATTACCGGTTGGGTGTGATCACCACTACACTAGTTGGGGAAAAGCATTGGCCCGGGATGACCTCGTAAAAATTGCCATTCGATATCCAGATTGGCCATGTAGCCAGCATGCATGGTTGCTCTGATAGTGTAGTGGAGGTCACACCCAACCGGTAATAAGGGGGACGTGGCTTCAAATCTCACTCAGTGCATAAAATGTTTTTCTCCAATGAAATATGCCATTCAGGGGTTGTCCGTCCATGGTCCCTTCAAACTATATATATATATAGAGAGAGAGAGAGAGAGAGAGAGAGAGAGAGAGAGAGAGAGAGAGAGAAGTTTACGGGAAACTCAACACTGGACAACTTCTGGGGAAAACTGTAATTGCCCTGAGCGGGATTTGAACACACGCCCCCCTGATCACCAGTCGGGTGTGATGACCACTACACTATCAGGACAACCATGCTGGTAACATGGCTGATTTATCACTTAATGTGTGGCATTTACGTGGGACTCCATAAGGGCCAGTTTTACATTAATTACCCTTGTCCGCCTGTGAATCACATGTTGGTCCAGCGTTATCACATAAAAAAACTGGCCCTTAGGGAGTCCCACGTAAATGCCACAAAAGCTTAACCTCCTTCCTAAACATCAGCACTGCACTGATGAGGCCTAGAAGGCCGAAACAGTACTGTCTGCAATTAGTTATATAATTAGTTATATACTGCAATTAGTTATATAATTCTATCATGTATTTCGAACTTGATAATGATGACATGGAGTCATCGAAACGTCATTCACTTTTTATACCGCTCATCTTCATTCTGAGATGCTTTAAGACAACCTTTGATTCTAATAAATTTCTAAAAGAACGACTTGTTTTCTTCGGCGGTTTAACATTTTGAAATTTTATGGCAAGGTCTATAAATAGCTATATTTTTGATTTTTTTTTCATTGCGTCAACTTCGCAATCGCAATCGTATGAGTTCCACCCTGCGAGCAGAGCCTCCTTTTGTCTTTTTCTTTACTGAGGAGGAGAAGAGGAGGCTCTGCCCGAATCGCGTCAACTCTTTGAAGCCGCCGCAGCCCGAACTTCTGGCCTTGTTTTCTCTCGTGAAACCGGTTTTAGCAGTGCGAGCGTCCGTTTAGTGACAAAACCGATGGTTATAATTGAGCCCGCTGTACCATAAAAAACCAAGCTGGCGGAGAGATCTGGCATATTAGGCTTGGGTTCGAGACTGTATCCTGGCAACATGCAGCGCATATTCAATAAAGATCTTACTCGATTCATGCAGAGCCTTTCTCGAGAACGCGAAAATCGAGCGAGCGAAAGAAAGACTCTGCTAGCAGGGTGCATGAGTTCTAGTTTCGTTAAACGAGTGTGGATTTTTTTCCACCTTGCTTCTTTGCAACTGCGTTGTAGAACTTTGGAAGAGAAAGTACGCGTTACTTTCACTTATCAATAAGCGTTTTTTAATTTTCCTCTGTAACACCTAAAACCGTTCATCGTGGTCAGCTTCCATAAATTGCTTGTTGATGGATCGATGATTTTGCTCTTTTTAAACTAAGTATACTTTTTGCAGATCAAGAATTACACGCGGGAAAGAAATGAATATTTCCGTGACCCATGGCATTATCCCGAGCTATTAGTCCTTGGTTTCTCATTATCTGCTGTCGGGCTGTACTTTACTCGTCACGCCATAACCGCGTATTCAGTAAGAAACATGCTGGAAACGCCCGAAAAGTTCGTCAGCTTTCAATACGTCGCTTTTATAGACGAATGGGTTGCTGCTACCACAGCTTTTGCTGTTTTCTTCGCATTTTTGAAGTTTCTTCGCCTGTTGAAGTTTAATCGTCGCGTCTCTACGTTAATTCAGACGATCAAAATAGCTTCAAAGCCTTTGATGTCGTTCATGCTTATGTTCTGTATCTGGTTCCTTGCATATTGTCAATTCGCCTTTCTGGTGTTCGGAGTAGACAACGATGATTACTCGTCTTTCCTCACCACCATGGGTAGCTTATTGTCTATGACTCTTGGCAGCTTTCAGTTCCACGCTTTGACAGATTCCAGTCGAATCCTTGGTCCTATTTTCTTTTTTACGTATGTTGTCAGCGTCTGCTTCGTGCTTATGAATGTATTTATTGGCATTTTAAACGATGTACTTAACGAAGTTGCCAACGACGCGGCAATACAGTCAAACGAACATGAGATTCTGGATTTCATGTTTCATACCTTCAAGAAGACTGTTGGCAAACAGGTTGGACCGGCCATCAAACCATCCTACAAGGAACCCAAGAACAAGTTTGATCTTGACATGGACAGTATCGAAGAGATGACGGAGAACATTCAGTGCGCTCTCAGAAATATCTGTATGGACCATATAAGACATTCCACTTGGTTTGAACTTGAAAACGCTACCATTAAGAAAAAAATACTGATGATGCTGGTTTTTGAAACAGACTACGATTTTACGGAAAATGACATTTGCGACAGCATACCTTTGTTCGATGAAGAAATGAAAAAACACAGTGAAAAACAGTTGATAAGGAAGCTCGTGTGCTATCGGAAAAATAAGAGAATGGAGGAAGAGTTTTCCGATGAGGGTGATGAGGAATCTGATAAATCTACGGAAGTTGAAAACGAAGATTCAGAAAACGACTGTGAATTAGACGATGACGATGTTAGTGTGGTTGGTGATGAACGCGGAAAGAAATCGGTTTCCATCACTGTAATTGTTGACCCAGCTAATGATGAGGAGTCAATGCTTAACGTAAAAGATTGTAATTCGCCTCCATCGCGATCTGGATTACACCTTATGAACTTGACCTCCTCTTCATATGCTTAAAACTGAGCCGGAAAGTATTCAGTAAATTTTTCTATCTTATTTTTTTTGTTAAACCAATTTTTATTGGATGAAAATCAGTTAATATGTTCTATTTTCCGCTATTCTTTGCGATTTCACGACTGAAGTAAAATGTGAGCGGGGCAATACTCGAAAAACAACCACAAACTCTCCATTAACATTGCAAAAATTGTCGCACCTGAATTAAAACAAAGTGTATAATCATGTGGATAGTGCAACAGAGCATGGTATATGCACCAAACTTTGCACTATGACCCATGTTATCGTGCCTGCCATCACCAGCGATGGAAACTCCCTCACTGACAGCTTTAACTTTGGCTAGAAACTTGGCTTGATACCTTTCCTAGTAAATCAATATTGTTGGAAACAATTTGCTCTATAGCAAAAATATGAAAATAATTTAGTAGAATGCAATAGAAAACAGGCAAACTGATTGTACAGAGTGCAGGGATGGCATAGTGATGAGAGCGCTCGCCTACCAATGTGGCCCGGGGTTCGATTCTCCGAACCCGCATCTCGTGTGGGTTGTTTTCTGGGTTCTCCAGTTATCTTCCCTAAAATTATATAAACAGCAGTTCTCCCACACATCTCACAAGCTTGCAGCTTTTAGTTGTTAACCTGTAAAAGTAAAGTTTCTTTGCCTTTATTGCACAGTAGGTGTAGTGTTACTAGCCATCAAACAGGAATAGCAGTTTATTATGGCTGTTGGTTGCTGAGAGGATAATGGACCCAGAGTTAACTAAGTCATGCAGCCTAAAGTCAGCGTATGGCTGCTCGTGCTTCTCCAGTGTAGGTACATGTAATTGTTCAATTAGCTTCAACTGCTTTCAATGCTAGACCTGTGTATATACAGTTTTCCAGAACTTACCTTTTGGTATTTGTTTAAGTGAAACACAGCCGCAAGGCCCATATGCTTGAAAACCTGAAACACGTTTGTTACATATCCTCCAGCCAAAACGACAGCCATACATAGGAGAAAATTTCAAGCTAGTATCTGTGAATTTGAAATTAAAGGCTGGCTGTACCACGTATTTACTTTTTTAGGGCATTTAGGGTTGGAACAGCTAATGTAATGACAGCCTCTGTTTCAACTTGCTTGGGCTCCAGCTCTGGATTTTCTGCCTTGCAAACATGACGTAATTGAAAGAGAAGCAACAATTGGCTGAGAATTACAATAAGCTTGGGTTCTGTCCTCAATTTTGTACCAGCCACTGATAACCTGCAGATACAAAATTATGTACCTTGAAGCAATTTCAAATAAAAATAATTAAAATAACTGTGAAGCACAAGAGTTGGTACGATTGATTTCCTAAAGTCAAGTTTTTCATATGTCAATCAGCATTTTCAATGTCCAGAGGAATAGAGGCCGGTTTCTCAATTTAACTTGTCAGACTCATATTTCTGAGTAGCCTACATTTTTCTATTTCTTCCTCTGTTTCCGTTTCAGTTTCTGTCGTAGTTCCTGTTTCGTCCTCATCCTCTGTCTGACTGTCACCTTCACCTCCTGTCTCTTCATCTCCATCCAACTCGGCATATTCTTCATAATCACTGTGTGGCACCTCTGAATTCTCAGTCTCAGTGGCTTCTTCGCCAGAAATTCGCTTCTCAAAGACTTTTGCTGGTTGAAACAAAACTATGCTCATTAGCTCTTATCGTTTTCAGTTAAAAAAGCGGACGTGTAAATTTCACCTGAATACACACCTTGGCTTCGAGTCTTTTTCAGATCCTGTCTTCTCTCCTTCATTTGCAATCTGCTTTGCAATGATTTCAGCTGATTTCTTAGCTTTCTGTTTTCGCATTTGAAGGTACTACAGCTTGTACAGCTGAAACCATTGTCATCATCTGGAGTCTCAGTTCGTTCATCGCTTGACAATGCAACTTCTTCGATCTGCTCAGCTGGTTTTTGGTCCTCCGTCTCTATCCCCACTTCCTCTTCCACAAGCGGATTTTCGGGAGGCGGTATCACCAGCGAGCTAGGCGCCGATGTTCCTGTAAGCGCATCTCGTACAATCTTTAAGGAGAAAAAGACAAACAGCGTAAATCATGCTATCATGCATGTGGTACAATTAAGCAAGTTTCATTCTGGCAGCAAGGCGCGAGATAAACATCATCACCTTTCTTTTGTTCCTTTCTCTTAGGGGCAAAGATGTGTCGACATCGATCGCATGAACCGTCAGATCAGAAAAACAACAATTCCGATCTTGTCCTTTTTTTAGCTTTGCTTAGCGTTGGCACCAAAGCGTACTGGAAGACGAAGTCGTCTAGCTTAAAGTGAACTGAACACACTGCAGAGTACTTCGTTGGTAGCCATTTGGCCAGTTCTGCTTTGACGAAATCCACCCATTTCTTTCAATGTTTAATCGCCTCGGGTCGAAAATCACCAAAGAAAGGTATGGTGTGCACAAATATGCCTTTGGAAGGATCCCTCAAAGTCGCCGGTTAAACATTAGGCAGCCCAAGCTCGCGTCACTACAGACAGCCTTTGAGAATTTAAACGCGTTATAGGACTTTGTATGGGAAATAAAATACCGTCGATTGTAAAGCCTAAAAAATGCTCAATTTAACTTTCATTCAATAAAATGAATAAAAATGACTCACCTCTGGTGTATTCTTGTGCCTTTTGGAGTTTATTTTACAGTTTCGGGAAGTCCGTGTTTTCAATGTTCAAAGACGAAGTCAAGGCTGCACACTAAGATTTTGACCGTAGTCAGCTCAGAGGCGGTTTTCGACTCGAAAATCCGCCATCCCAGCCAAGATTTTTTCACACAAAGCTAAGGCTACATCATTTGTGAATGTTTCGTAGTCAAAAATCCCCACGCACTTGGCTGGAAATGAGCATTTTCTGCTTCGATTCCACGATAGCTGATGAATTTAACAGCAGCTGATAACCGGACAGGACACGGAGCTTGGGTCC
>NC_090890.1:16453341-16463341 GCF_036669925.1 Montipora capricornis
AATGCCTTTCTTAAAAAGGCATTCGCTTTTTTCACTAATCCCACAATACATTTCATTTGGGGGGTTCTTTTCATCAAAAAGATGGATATTCACTTCACTGAAGCATGACGTATCCCAAGAGTAGACCAATGGGATTTTTATGTAAAGACACCCTCATAAAAAAACGTATTGAATTATGCGATGGGGAAAAAAGCGAATTGTCCAAAAATGCAAATGATTGTCCTTCCAGGAGAATGAACTTTGATGATTCTCAGGAGCCCATGACTAGGAGCCTCCCCATGCACTTCATCCTTGAGTCAACCTTTGCGCATACATTTCTACTTCAGCAGCAGACTCACATTTACATCAATTTGCATGGATTGTTTTTGCTATTTTTGTCTCCGCTTGACAACTTTATTCTGATTGGCCATTCTAAACGGTGAGTGCAGAGCGGATGAACTCATGCCAATCTAAAGATACGGACAAAGGTTGACTCAGAGCTTGTATGGGAGAGGCAAGCTCCCACTCATGGGCCTCTGTGATTCTGCATTTAGAATATTCGAGCTATTGAGACAAGTACGTGCCCTTCAGGGACATGAAATTGAGTTTGTGTTTATCACTTTCCTGAACCAAGTAAAATAAGCCAAAGCAATTAAACTAGGGTGTCAAGGAAACTTAGTTATACCTGAGCGTTCAGCAACGCTATTCTTCTTTCACTAAAAACAAGAATTCGTAAAATTCCCACCATTGACATCAAATCTATAGACGTATGTAAAGATTTAGATCATGGCTGTCATCTCTAGACTTATGGCGAAAACACAGAAGACTACGAAAAATGAAAAATCACGTTGAAAAGCCACTTAAAACTACCACTGACACGGTGGTTCTAAAGAACGACGCAAGCCTAAACCGAGTAACAAACAAAAGCCTTGGTGAAGTTCTAATCATTGGCACGTTTTGTTATTCTCTGGGCTTTCTTGCCCAACCTTAAAAGCTTGTGTATCTTTTCCCGCGCCCTGGGTTTCGGAGGACAAAAGACAATAGGTGACAGAGGGTTGACGTGTGAGCATATTTGAATGTGCAAGGCAAAACGGACACTTTGGATATCTGTTACACGGCACGGCAAAAAAGGCACGGACACAGCACGGGTAACAAATGATTGGACGGTTGCATGATTGTTCGTACACATGATCATAAAATTCCAATGGATCTTCAAAATTTCCAAACCAATTGTTCACACTGTTCTGTCGGTTTAGGAAAATATAGAAACGGATGGATTAAACCACTTAAACAGTTCGGGGAAAGGGGAAGCAAGCCTGATCTTTTAATTTAATAGCCGAACTCTCAATTTGGCATCCAACAGTCCTCTTCATAATCGACTCCATCGAAGTCCTTTTCACTATGCACAAGAAAATTAATGTGTTTCCAGTTTCAAATCGACCAAACAAGACAGGGGTTAGTATTTTCAACTTTGTCGTTTCAGTCTAAAAACAAAAATGAAATAACTCGAATTAGAAAAGCCCGGTAAGACATGCCAGCCCTTTCAAGCTTCAAATCATGTGGTGAAACCGGACTGAAACATCCCGCTATCGTCTCCCCAGAAGGTGTGGATTAACTGAATATCCTGCCATTCCAGGAGCTTTTCTCTCAAACGTGGTACGCGGTGGACAGATTGAAAAAAAAAAAAAAGGATTATAGTTTCTTTTGCTACGAACAAATTCACTTTTTCTGAACACTTGAATGCAAGCTACCATAAATCCAGCTGTCCGCTTGATAGTTCAAAGCACTTATTTACATTGAAGACATCAGCCTCTTTCGTGAAATGTTTGAAACATGGTCTACCATTTTCGCCCAGAGCACGGTCACAAACATCTTTCATGAACTTCTTGATCTTTTCCACAGTTTGGATGCTATTGTCGGCATTGCATATATCTTTATCCATTGTCAATTGAAAGGAAATGTGCACGAGCAACTAGTGCGACAAGTAATATTTCAAAAACGAGTGCGAGTGTTTCATCGGGGTTTCCAAACACGAGAAAACTGATGAAAGCACGAGACCGTAGGCTGAGTGCTTTTATGGTTTTCGAGTGTTTGGAAACCCCGATGAAACACGAAGCACGAGATTGTGAAATTGCTTCTCAATCGTGCATCATTAAAGGGGCTAAGTCACGCTATTTTAGGTAATTTTGTTTAACTTTGTTAATTATGAGCTCTAAACGTCAAATTGGCAGAGCAAGAGTCTTTCATTTACAAAATCACGGCCACATAACAACTGAGAATGATTTTCCAGCTTTGTAAATGACATTTTGATATAGACTGATATAAATTTAAAAAAAGGTGGGCCGATGTTTTTCAAATTTACCCAAATTCAATCCATTTCAACCCTCTCCGGTTTTGTCCATCCATGTCCCTTCTTGGCTTCCCTGTGTTTTGTTGGAGATCTTCTATAGTTTTGAACAGTTATTTTGATATTTTAGGTAATTCTATGACCATTCGATCCGTGCTGAAATTGCCTAAAATTGCGTAACCTGCGATCAGGCTCTATTTTAGTTTCGCGTGGTACGTAATGTGGAGTTGGCGAAACGAAAAATAGAGCCTGACCAAATTCCTCTTCGAAATTCCTTCCGCCCACTTTTTTTGATTGATTGACATGTCCTTCATCGGCCAATCAAATTTACTTCCATTACACCAATACACGCGTGGACGGCAGATTCACGCTATTTTGTTTTGACCAGAGTTAATTACCGTGGGAGGAATATTATAAACGAATTCGAAAGTTACCGTTGGCTTTAATTTGAGAAAAACACATTTAAAGCATGGGGAATGTTTTCGACGACTATATTGCGGCAAAGGCCGGTGTAATTCTCCCTCCGAACTTCACTGAATATGACATCTTAATTTGTAATTAAGACCCAGCATTTTGTCGTTGGACGGTTTGGCAATAGATTTTTAAAGAAAAAAAAAAGAGAAATACATTATTCCTTTACCGTGTTTGCCCATGAAGGTTTCTTTGGTGATTTTTTCGGGTAATATCTTCAGTTGCAGTGTACTTCTAGAATTGCGCGCAGTAAAATCATGATAAGTTTGGCTGTTAATTTTTGATGGAGTACGAACAGTAAGATGGACTCGCAAATTAACAACCTCTCTGGAAACATGCCATTTTAGTTTCTGGAGTGCGAGTTTTAAGTTAAATCAACTGGAAATGCTATGAAGTGTGCAAACAAACCGTGTCATGTACAGTAAATAAATAAAGCCGTTTGATACACAGATATTCAAAACATGCATTCATGTAACTTGCGATTTTATCAGCATCTCCTCCTGTTGATATATATGTCCCTTGTCTCATCCAGGAAACCAATATGCATCGGCTTTCATTGCCATTTGAAAGAACCAGCTATTTAGCTTTCAAAACTTCAGGGAAGTTTGTGCCAAAGTACTTTCAACTCATGGCCACAGAGCCATGACAACGGAATCGCTAATTTCACTCGTTCCAGAGATTCAAACCCGATTCTGGACAAGTTATGAGATGTTTCAGATGGCATATCTCCATTTATACAAACAAAATCAAGTTGCACCGTCCACGGCATAGTAAGAACAAAAGGGAGCAATTTTTTTCCTACACTTATGGCGGATTAGTCTCGAGGACTTCGCGAGAGCTCCGCGCTATTACGATGGCATTTTCACTTCCGGCGTTTCAACAGCCAATCAGATCATGAGTTTGGTCGGCCAAAATTTGGCCTACCGTCCGGAATTCTTGACAGACTTTTGGTCAGGCCCAATTTTACGAGCGACGACATAAGAGAACATATGGCGAAGCTAAAAATGGGCCTGATCGCAGGTTAAAAATTGCGTGACCTAGCCCCTTTAACCAAGAACAATGAAAAAATTCTCACTGATTTTGGCATCATTCACGGAATATAAATAACTTTTTTTGTTACTGTTTTTCAGTAATTATTGGCCTTTGTCGTCAAATATTGAAGCGGTATCACAAGTCCCTGAAGACCGTCATTGTTTAAAACGAAACACATATACATCCCTTGATCTCAATTCGGTCATTCTTAATGAGATATGGCGTTGTCACGTTTTCGGCAAGCCAAAACAGCCCGAGAAGAGGTTATTCTGGTTCAAAACGGGGTACCCAAGTCCACTCGTTACAAAAATAAATGAGCCCTTGGAATATTCGAACAACGGCAGAAACAGAGATTTATAAAAATATCTGTTGGTGAAGTCAGTGGTTTATTCAAAGATTACGATTTCCATTTGGTTGATACATTTCTTTTGTTCATGTTAGTGTCTTTGTTTTAAGTATTCAAATATGTGTTACTAATATTCAAATTAAGAAATGAGTTCGCTAGAGTTTGATGCTTTATCAGATTCTAGGGTTTGATGCTTTATCAAACTCAAGGGTTTGATATTACATGAAACTCGTGGATAGCGTCACTTAAATTTTTCTAACGGCTACACTTTCCGTTCTAACGATTTCTCGCAGACGTTGCAGGGTTAGTCAAACGAAAAAAACACATTTTTCAAAACGATCCCATGGATTATAAATGAAACTAAAAAAACTTGCCCATTTTTCCTTTTACGGTCACATGTTCCCTGTGTTTATACGTGTGTTGTTAGTAAAAAGAGCAATTTAAGAGTTAAATCCTTCACTCAACAGCCTGCTTTACTTCAACTATTTTTGTTTTCAGTAAGTTATTATGAAACACACCCAAAGAAAGTACATGGTTGTTAAAGCACCAAGGATTGCGACTAAGACAAAAAAAATTCTCACTGATCATTATGACAGCAAAAACCAAAAAATATGCCTCAACTTTCTTTTGACCTATCTCAGCTAATAAAAGGCCAATTGGTTAAAGAGTTGGTAAGCTAAAACTAATAGTCCATTCCATCCTAAGTGTTTAGAGTATCTTAATTACTCAGAACCCACACTCCGCATAATCTATTCTGGCACAGGAGGAGGGTAACGTGTTGACTTAGTCCCAGGAGATGGGGAAGATCTGCAACAGAGAAGAAACAAAAGTTTACATTAGGGTTCGTACAGACTTTTGGATGCAAGACTTTTTCCAAAACAATGATGTCTTTTTCCAGACGCAAGGTTGGTATAGGTAATAGCATGATTTCAAAAGATATTTGAGGTAAAAACCCACGGGTCAAATTTCAAAACTGTCGGGCGAAGCAGCGATTGATACTTGGGGAATTTTGAAACATAACGAGCAATATTTATCCCAATTACCACGCAGAACCCCTGATATGAATTGTTTAGACTAAAGGCAAATGATCTCATCATACAGTAAAGTAATTTCTCTTAATAAATGTACACACCTGACAAAAATCAATTTACACTGTTTTTTCCAACCCGAACCTTTGAGTGACAAAATCAAAATAAATATTGCCAACATTACGCCAAGCAAAAGACCTTTTCTGGCCTTTAGTGGTAATAAACAAAGTAAAGGTGCTTTACATCCTGCAATTCAAGAGGTCCCTTAACACTTGCACTTGAAACATACAACGTACTGAAACTCGTGGGTAAAAAACCAAGTCTCCTTCTGTAGTCTTTTTCAAAAACTATATTTACAAAACCTAATGTGAATGGGCAATGCAGACGTCAAGTGGCAAAGGTCTTTTAATCGTCAATGTATTGAAACGATTCGCTTGAATATTTGATGAGGTGACAAGCAGATTTTGTCCTAAAACAACCACACTTACGAAGAGGCCAAAAAGCACACCTAATGTGCGAGTGACCTGTTGTAACAACAAGGCAAGGATAACAAGTAGTTGAGAAAAAAAACCCTCCACGTCTTATTCTGATTTACGTAACGACAAAGGAGGCACTAGGGCGCTGATTTACAGGTGGGTTGTACACCTTATTCCAAAATGGCCGCCATTTAAATATTCTTTGTTTTAAAATCAAATAAGCCCATGATGCCTCGTTCTTAAGCTTAAAATTCAAAAGAATATTTTATCTTGAACGAGGCAACAAGGGCCAATTTGTATCCGCATAAATCAGCGGCCATTTTGGAATAAGGTGTATGGGGGTTCAAATCCTTCTCTGCCCACCTCCTGGGTTTGTCTTCTGCGTTCTCTACCTCCTCCCCCTTTGCACAAAGACAAATGGTTATCTCCTGGTAAACAGGGGTTTTCACGTTTTGTTTTTTCTTTGAAGCAATTCTTTCGCTAATCATTGTTGTGAAATGTATTTACAGTACATCTATAGAGAAAATGCACTACGTGCAAAAATAATTATTTGTCGTTGTCGTCGTCGTCGAATTATTAACATTAAACCCACACGGAAAAAAGTAAAATTCCAATCTTCTACATAACTGAATTTCGATCACTAATTAATCTTTCCTTTTGTGAACGAATGGATTTTCAACCACCCGTACGTTTATTTCGCTTGTTATTGGTACATGCAGCTATTAAAAGAGAGACCCACAAAAGCTACATGAAATTAGAGAGCATTTTGTCAACACGGACGGCGACAGGAAATGATTTTCACATTCAAACCTCAAAGCTGGCTATTTGGCGACCTTGGTGAAAAAAAAACGCGAGAAGGTAAGGTCAATTTACGTGCACGAAATCTTTTTTTTTTTGGTTGATTTTTGTTGTTTTCCTGCTAATGCTGGACGTTCTAATTCTTATTTTTTATGAAAGAAACTCTTCTTTGTCAGTTCTACCGGCTGATGAACAACAGCGCTGCAGACGCCGAGCCTGACTCTTGCCAAAAAACCTAGAGTATGTCTCCTCTGATTTGTTTTCCTTAATATATCCTTTTGTATGAACTTGTGTTTTTTTCTGTGGTCTTAAATTACAACAACGTTGCCAGAAAGACCATGCCTTCACAAAAGAGCTGTTCGAACAAAAAATCAACATCACTGGAAAGCCTTCAAACGTCAACGTAATGCTGTGTCAAATCTCGTTAAAGACTCTCACAATCGATACTTACATGACGTCACTGGTGACAGCCTTACAGAAAACCCAAAAAGTTTTGGTCCTATGTAAAACACAACAGATTGGAGAATCTTGGTATTCCGCCTCTCAAGACTGATCAAGGCGTGTTTGCTACGGATAAAGATAAAGCTGAAACTCTGAGTTCCTATTTTTCCTGCCTTTACAAATGAACAGTTACCTTTACCTAAAATTTCTACATCTTCTTATCCTTCGATCACTGACTTACAAATATCACCCGAGGAAGTTGCTAAACAACTATCCAGCTCAACCCTAATAGGGCATGTGGCCCTGATGAACTCCCTGCACGTGTATTGAAAGAAATATCTCAGTCTGCTTCTGGATGGTTTGCTTTCATCTTTCAGCAATCTTTAAATCTCAATACGGTTCCTTCAGATTGGTCCAAGGCCCTCACTACTGCTGTTTACAAGAAAGATAATAAATCTATTCCTTCAAATTCTAATTCCTTCAATCTCTTTAACCTCCATATGCCGTAAAGTAATGGAGCACATAGTGCTCAGTCATGTGGCTAAACACCTGTCTAAAAATAACATCATAATCGACGAGCAACATGGTTTTCGACAGCGTTTCTCTTGCGAGACCCAATAGACCTTTTTCGCTTGTACATTTTGTTTTTCCAATTCAATTCATGTGATAATACTCAGGAGGATTGGTCCTTTGTTTTGCTCATTAAAAAGAGCGCATGCAAGCACAAATATGTCTACATGCACTCTTTTTAATGAACAAAATAAAGGACCAAACCTCCTGAGTATTATCACATGATCTGTATTGGGAAAACAAAATGTACAAGCGAAAAAGGTCTATTGATAACAACCATACACGACTGGGCTAAATCTATTAATGTACGCAGTCAGACTGCATGCTATTCTGCTTGATTTCTCGAAAGCGTTTGACTAGGTACCCCATCAAAGATTATTACTGAAATTGGACTATTACGGAATCAGAGGAAATCTGCCATTATGGATTAAGGCGTTCTTGTCGAATCTCTCTCAACTTGTCTCCATAAATGGCACTCAGTCTTCTTTTACGCCTGTTTTATCTGGGGTCCCACAAGGTTCAATTTTGGCGCCAGTGTTATTTTTACTGTATATAAATGACATCACGAAATGTATAAATGCTAATTTGCGTCTTTTTGCTGACGATTGTATTTTATATAGCGAAATTCAAAGTTCTCAGGACTGTTTATCTTTACAGAACGACCTGGACCAATTATCTTCATGGTCAAAAAGTTGGCAACTTAACTTAAACGTTAAAAAAAATGTTATCATTTAGGAAGTACATGTAAAAAGACTCCAACCTTGTTCCAATGCACTTTAAATGGCCTGCCTATTTCCGAAGTTAACTCTACAAAGTACCTCGGTGTTACGATATTAAGCAACCAGGGGCACCCAACGTCAGTTTTCGGAAAATATCTGTTCGGAAGACGATTTGAGATCTAGAATTTTCGGAACACTTGTTGTAAAATTTCTTACTTGCCTGCATGTCCTAGGATTTTCGAACATCTAAAAAATGTTACAATTGCCCATTTTAAACAGATTTTTACCCGAAAAAAAAAAAAAATTCTGGCTGAAATTTTCGAAAACGTAAGTTTTGATCCCTATAATTTTCGGATCACTAGACTTTCAGCTAGGAAATCCGAACAGATCAAAATTTTAGGGGATAAAGATATGCCTATATCTACCGTTTAAATACTAAATACGTTTAACAATGCTATGTTTAATTGGTTTTGAACTATATTCTCGTTGGGTGCCCCTGAGCAACTTAAACTGGAATGAACATGTGGACAACATTTGCAAAAATGCTAATTCAACTCTGGGTCTTTTGCGTCGAGTACTAGGTGGATGCGACCATAAAGTTAAAGACATGTAATACCGTACTCTTGTACGGCCTAAACTCGAATACGCGTCCTGTGTATGGAATCCATACAGGTATCAGAACATAAACAAAATTGAATCTGTCCAACGAAAAGCCGCTCGATATGTCTTTACCGACTACTCGCGTTATAGCAACGTTACACCTATGGTACAAAGTCTTGGCTGGGACTCGCTCCATCACCGAAGACTTCTTTCACAACGCACCATGTTTTATAAAATCTATATGGGCCATGTTGGCATACCATTTCCACCTGATGTCATACCGAATGAAAGATCATCAAGAGCTCCAAACTGCCGTCCTTCAAACAAGCGAAAGTGAATAACGATATTTATAAATATTCTTTTTATCCTAGGACATTAGCTTTATGGAACAATATACCTCTCAGTTTCACAAACATTGATAATTTAGACACATTTAAATTAAATGCTCTTTCATTTATTAGGTCGGATTAATTCATTTAATAATTATACTATTTATACTATCTTGTTTTATCAGTAAGTAAGTAATTTTATTTATTGTGTTATTTTAATCTATGTTTTATATAAATAAATTTCAATTGGTTATCATATTCTCTTGTAATTAGTCCTCCTAGTATAGTCATTACTGTTTTAGGAGTATCATGATTAAAGATTAAAGCAAAATTTTGTACAATTTTGATGACCGTAAAATTAAATTTCTTTTTTGGAAGGCTTCATTTTTATTTGTCATTTGCTCTCTTTTACAGAAATGTACCAAATGGATTCAGAAAAGGATTCAGAATCATTTCAGGATTATCGATCGTAACTGGATTGAGAATTTCCAGCCGCGTTCTCTTTCAATAAAGCAACAAGTTCATCCTCTGAAATCAATATTTTATCGCAGCTCTGAAAAAGCATATCTCTTGTCTTCCTTAACGAAGTCATGATTCAGTATTAAGAAAGACGACAAGGAATTAAAACTGCTGTATAATTAACTAATGATGCCATAAAATCACTGACGCAACATGCTTAATCCAAGCAAGTCAAGTCACAGACGCCGACCCAGTTCCACCTCGGCTACTTGGCGTCCGTGTTGACAAATAAGCTCCCTATTGTTAGAATGTTACGCTTGCTTGTCGTCTTATAAAGGTTTTGCATGTTTTTCCTTATTTCTATTTTGTGTTGGACTCTGGTCAAGTTTTATGTCGAATGCAACA
>NC_090890.1:16468341-16470841 GCF_036669925.1 Montipora capricornis
GAAGCATGGATGGGCACAAATGAACAAGATTGAAACGGATTGCATTCGGGTAATGTTGAAAAAAGTAGGCCCGACGTTTTTCAAGTTTATGGCAAATGGCGTAGATAAAGGTCGTTTTTTTTCTCAGGACACATATCATATTGTTTGTGACGTATAAAAAAATGAATTCCATATTACCCTTTTCAAGTTTTAAACTCGTGATTAACTAAAGATTTCCCCTAGATACAATAATGTGACATAACCCTTTTAAGACTTGCCTGTTGAATAATTGAGCAGTGGGGCTTCCGAAAGCGAAGTGAAACGCGAATGTAGCATTGCGAAATTCGAATGTTGACATGTGAAACTCCAAATTGAATGCGAAACATACACTACAAAATACGAAAGTTGAATTTTGAGGGGATACAACGCCATATATCTTGTGGTTACGGTAGGCTCCTGTAATATTGTAAATCAATTTGTTCTCTATAATTACTGAACGTAATAAACGATTATTTGTTTGATTTTGCTTTTGCTTTTGAGTTAGTTTAGAGTGTTGCTCATATGAGCAGCAGCCATATTTGCATACTAAAAAAAAGTAAGAATATATATATTTATTATACACCTGTATTAGTTAGTGTACAAAAACCGCACGAAATATTCCAGGATATTGTACCGTTAGTCATTTGTGCACTTGGTTATTGTACAGTAGAGAACCGCTTTGACTAGTTTAGTTCCTGACGTTGCCCACATCATAGTTAATAGAGGGGACTGGTCTTGAAGCTCGGCAACCATCAAAGGAGCAAACAAAGATGCCAAGATTTATGTTGGAGAGTCCATGACCGTGCACAATCTTTTGTTTTGCGCTCATACACTATGCATGAATTACGTAACCAACACGTTTCTATTGGTTAGGTCCTCAGTACGGGGTAAACAACTTTTGAGTTTTGTGCACGGTCAAGGCCAAAAAAGAGAAAAACATACAACAAAAAAATTTGTCCGGTTTCATAACCATTCCCCTCTATCAACTATGCCCACATTCACGGTTGTTTACAATAGGCCTTTTCCGAGTTCATATCTGCCTCCTCTTCAAAGCGACTCTAGGTGCGAAGTTTTTCTTATGTAAATTGGTTTTCATTCATAAGGAAGTAGAACTAATTACCATAACAAAAACTTCGCACTTAGACTCGCTTTAAAGAGGAGGCAAACGTGAACTCCGAAATGGCTTATTCATTTGCTAAAAATTTAGTGCAATAAAAAAGTGGGGCTAAACTTCAGAATACCCCGCCACTTATTTGCATTTTATTGAATAAGAATAGGCTCTATTGTATCAAGTCTCGTTCTTCAAAAGATGCTGCATAGGGGAAACAATAGTGGTTAGCTGTGGTGGGGTATTCTGAAGTTGCTCCGAAAGTTGGTTAATAAATAGATTATTAGATGTTTTGGTGTGTAGTATCGCTGAGTATTTCTACTCGTTGTTTGTATTTTGACTCGCCTTAGCGGGCTCGTCAAAATACAGCACCACTCGTAAAAAAGTCAGCGATAGTACACACCAAAACATCTAATAATGTATATTTATTAAAAACTGAACTACGGATATCAGATTTCCAGCATTTTCATTCGCTCGCTGGACACAGCCTATCAGCTCATCTAACTGCAGTACCTAATATGGTCAAAGAACGCGTCAGCAATAAAGCGTGCTGAAAACATTTTTGCAGCTCTCAGAAAAAAATGGCCGACAAAAGCCGTTTTGGACCGGAATGAAATCAACATGAAAGAGTTGTTGATCCTGGATTTTTTAATAAAACAATTATTCTACTCGGGCCTGCTGGATATAAAATGATTATAACCAACTATCACTTCATATCCAGCACGCCCTCGTCAAATAATCGTTATATATACATCTTATGCGGTGGTTTAACATATAATACGCGCGGATATTTTGCGAGTTGCAGGGGCTCGGGAAAATACGAGCAATTATCAAAAATGAGCAATGAGATTTATTAATCCACTACAAAAAAAAAGGGATTATTTTGCTTCAATTTTATTTGGCAAGAGTGTTTAAAAAAGCAAAATCTGTCCTTCAGGGTACGTGCGAACGATGTAAACAGCACAAGAAGCCAGCCAAATGTCCTCTATTTGATTGGATAAAATGCAAAGATAAATGACCGATAATTGGAATGCCAGTAAAACGTTTTCGGGCTGGCATCATTGTCGAAAACAAGCCTTACTTCAAAAATGTATCAAAATCAAGAAAGCATCGCCAACTAATAGTGGAAATTCAGTTCTGATAAAGAGGAATAGAAACAGTATGTTTCACAGTTCATCGTCGCTATCTATGAGGGGCACGATTCTCTTGAATTTCTTCACTGGAATTGCGGCATGGTCGATAGCGAAGCCAGCATCGGCAGCAGTAAAGGGGAACTGGCAGTTGTTAAAAACAGCTTGAGTGAACAAATTTTAGCCTCCATTTTCATCCCGCTGCATGAGGAACAGTTCTTGGCGTGAGGTCTTTGGCTTTCAA
>NC_090890.1:16480841-16485841 GCF_036669925.1 Montipora capricornis
TATAATAAGCTGCAGTCACACGCTGAGATTTTTAATCTTGTGAGCCTTTGGCGCCACTTTTCCCAGGTTCCAGTCCTCTGAGGTCCAATCGGTCAGTTTTGAACGTGAGTAATGGTGGACTGTGACATCCAAAACTTACACTGAAAGTAAACGGCCTTTGGATAAAAATTGCCTGCCAGGTGTTAAGCAAACACACTTTCAAAATCTGAAGAAAAGGAAGTGATGTTTGTTATCACAGGGGACAGGGAGAGAGGATCCGTCAACAAATGTCTGGAGTTGCAAATCATGACAGGCTGCCTCGCAAGAAGGGCCAGAACAGCAGGACAGCATGGCTGTGTCAGTCAAATTAGGGCCACCACATATGCGTCTTTTAGGCAGACTCCTGCTTGCTGATTGTACAGGGTGGCGAGAAGGCCAAAGGGAGTGATGTGGCCGCTTTTGATGAGACAATTTTTACTTGCCAGTGCCTTCACAAGTATCCGTGTAATTTAAGCTTAAAAGGACCTAAAGCAGAAATTCCGCTTGCCTGTTTGTGGTTTCGAAGCGCAGAAGAAACGGATTCAGAGGATCACGAGACCATTTGCTCATACACAGAGACCATTGGAATATCATCTATCGTTTTTTCAATTGTCCCTAGTGGGGCAAGGCTGCCCAATACATTAAAAAGTTGATGCACAAGTAAGTGGAATTCTACCAAATGTTATCTCATGTGTTTCGAACGGAGGTTTATGTAATTTGGTCTTTATACACAAATAACTCTTAAACATGATACTTACTAGAATGAAATAACTCCAAGCGGGGTTCATCACTATCACATTCAAATAACCCTCTGGTTTTTTGTCCAAAACCCCTTGTGCGTGATGTCCTGTTGACAAAAATATGGAAAGTATTTTTGAAACATTCTTGCAGAAACTTGCTTACTTTTGATCACAAGAAAAATAACAAGAATCGATTTATAAAGGACCCCGCAAAATTAACCAGCAAACAATGTTTAACCCTCCTAAGGACAGCATTGTCAAGTTCAAAATTTCATTGTCAAATACACTGAAGCATTATGAATATGATTACATAATAGTTAATATAAAACCTGAAAATTGCAAGAAAGAAATATACAAAAAATAAATTAAAAAGCTAAGCGCATTGTTCTGAGTGACAGTCTCTTGCACCAACAGAGTTGTTAAACTCAATTCGAAGTCCCCTAATAAAAAAATTGACAGTCTATTTTGCTTTGGCATTGCTCAAAAATTAAGAAAGGTTTAAAGTCGAGAATGTTGGCTTTCAGGTTGTGTTTGTGCTCCAAATATTTACCAATGACTAACAGCCTTTACAACTCTTCTAATTTTGGTGGAGTTGATGGCATGTGCAGTGAACATACCTAGCACCACGCTTGTTACATTCATGAAAATAGCCGAATACGGCCAAATGTACTTCATGCTTAACACTAAATTGGTGGTTTGGCTTGTGCAGCTTTAACTTTATGTCAGATTTTCCTGCTTGTGAAGTCTTGTTAGATTTATGTGCTGATTTTGTTTCGCAAGTCCCACAGTTGACGTCCCAAAAACGTCAGCTGACTGTTGATCTTTAAGGGGTAACTTATTCAAGTATTTTAATAGTTGATTGTTCATCAAAGAAACCTAACCATAAGATGCCTCTTGTAGATAATAAACTGGCAGGTAAAAAATACAGGTCACAAGTCATTGATTTACCAATACAGAAAAAATCCTAAATATTCACGAAAGCTAACCTAAGACCTAAACAAAAGTGTTTAGGCCTAATGCTAGCATTGGTAAAACAATGACCTGTAACCTGTGTTTTGTACCTGCGGGTAATGAACTGGGTTAGGGTTGAATTCAATTTCACAATTCCACACAAGCTACTTTCCTTAATTTAAGCCATCATTTTGTACAGTATGCAAATTTAATTTGCCCCATCCTATTTCCTGAAACGTTAACACATAAAATCAAATAGATACTATCACATAGATAAACGAATTCATGTCTTTTCAGACACATACTATTAATTATTTTTTTGCTGCTGCACGTACATAGCAAAAACCTTCTTAAGTCGACCACGACACCCACACTGTTCAAATCTGTGACACGTACAATCAAACTACACAAAGCAATGCTGCATAAATATTAGGTACTGGATTCTACCAGTTGTCATTGCTCAGGGGAAAATGCTCTAAATACACCATAGCAACAGAATACGACAATTGTGGAAAGTTAAGGTACCTAATAGCAGCAGATGAGAATCCTCTGTGAGTACTCGGTTTAAGAGGTTCATGGATTACAATCTCTGATTTGTTCTTGATTCCGAGGCCAACCAACTGCTTCCTTCCATCATTAAGATCTGCACCACTGAACTTTAACATATGTTGACGGCTACAAATATCACGTTCTTCCAATTTTTGTTTCAATTTATCCACAGTATCAAACCACATTACTTCAACTTCCTGTTTCTTCTCATTGGGGGGCTGAAGCACTGTTATTTTGATGGGCGTGTCAATATAGACCTTGAAAATAGGTTTCTGCTTTGCCTTCAAAAAGACATCACTAAGTGATGGAGAGTTTGCATCACACATATTTTGTACATCATAGAAAATGATGATACGTTTATCAGCTGGAATTTTCATCTTGTTTTCAATAAATATCTTGACGTCTTCTACAGAAGTCTGGAAAGGATCAACAAGCATTGTTTCTTGGTCTCTCCCGGTTGAATCAATCAGAAGTTCTTCCTGTGTTAACAGTACCTCAATTACCTCATTTTTGTTTTCCAGTGCATATGAGCTGTGAATAAGGAAAATATTATAGTTTGTTAAATTCATCAATGAAGTCATTCATTTACCAGGCTTAATATTTACCATGCCCCTTATAGCGATTGGAAGAACTCTATCCTCCAACTTTTCAGTCACAGTGTATGTTGAATGAACATGTGTGTCACCTGAACCTATTATAATGGTCTAGTTCCCATGCGTCTTCGATACATGAAGCTCAGTCACCATTATTTTTCTTTATTGCCCTGTTACTTGAAGGAGATGTTTCTGGAGCAGTACTTTGTCTACCTTTAATAGAATAACCTGCTGCTATAGAGGATAATTTCATCACAACTGCTCTTAATCTCGCAATCCGATTGGCTAATTCGCCGTTGTCGATAAGAGTCTAGACAACGCCGCTCGCGTCATGCTCGCGTCAATTTGACACGCACTGAAACAACCAATTAGGAACACCCATTTTGGGAAATAAACCAATCATATTGCGAGAAAGCTATAGACAACGCTTGCTCTTTCTTTGTGTCATGATCAGTTTTGGTCATGCTCTGAAATAAACACTTTGTTTGGCGTTGAATATTGTGGTAAAAACAAATCGAAAGTGGTTCAGCGTTGTCTGTACTCTTATCGACTATGATATTCGTCACCACAGTGGTCAAAATTTGTTGTGGACTTACTCAGCGTCCACAACATTTTGACCACTGTGATGACGAATATCGTTGTCGATAAGAGAACAGACAACGCTGAACTACTTTCGATTTGTTAAAGTCCCTAAACAAGTTAATGACCCCATGCTCAGACGGACGAGTTGTTTGCAAAAAAACAGACAACAGAAGTAGTCGAACAAGTTCCAACACCAACACTTGAAGAATGAACAATGAAGACTGAACAGCAAACCATCTGAACCTCAGATGACTGACTTCCGTTGATATTTATCTCTACTTCAGACTAAGGTGTCGCATGCCACAACTATCGAAACTCTAAGGGTCTCAAACCTACTGCCTATTCAAACAATTAACTACCACACCCAAACTACTAAGAAACCAAGGCCATTGTATCCACAATTGAGGTCGCTGTGTCTCCTCAAAAGGAACTATCAGAACTTACTAAGGCCAACAACATGAATTAGGATACCTTTTACTGTACAATCAGCTTCCCTAAGGACTTGCAACCTGACTAAAGATGAACGATAATTCGATGCAATTCGATGTTGGTTACACTTTCTAGTGACTTAAAATCCTTGTCAGCATACAGCAGGTTTGTATCATCAGCAAATAAATAAAAAGAAACCTTCTTTGAAGAATTATAAACATCAATAATATAAATCAAGAAAAGTAGAGGGCCCAGAACAGAGCATTGTGGGACCCCTGTTAGCACATTTCTTTTAGAAGATATGTGTTTCTCAATTTGAGTAGTTTGGACACGGCCATTTAAGTAGGATGAAAACCATTCGTTTACCGGGCCCCTTATACCGTAATGATATAGCTTGCTCAGAAGAATTGAATGATCCACAGTATCAAAAGCCTTTTTAAAGTCGAAGAAAATACCGCAAGTGAACAATTTGCTATCCATATTGCTTTGGATCGAATTAACAAAATCCAAAAGTGCATGTTGAGTTGACATTTTCTCACAAAAACCCATACTGGCCATTGTATAGAGGTCCATTTAATTCAACAGAAGATTTTAATCTATTATACATAACTTTTTCAAAGAGCCGATTGAAAAGCGAAAGAGAAATGGGACGGTAGTTACGGTACTTGGGTCTGTTTCATCGCCGCCCTTGAAGATGGGAATAACTTTTGCATACTTTAGATGGATATTGTCCTGTTAAAACGGAATTATTCATTATTTGTGCCAGTGGTAGAGAAAGTACACTACTGGAAGATTTCAATACGCGAACAGGACAGGAGTATAAGCCATGTGCTTTGTTAGTAGGGAGAAGCAAAATTTCAGTTTCGAGTTCCATGGAAGTGACTGGCTCAAAGAAGAATGAACTAGATGAATTAACAGCAGGGAGGTAATCACTGAAATGATGACTAACAGTAGGTACTGATGCCGCAAGTGTTTGACCCACGGAAGAAAAGAATTCATTGAGCACATTAGGAAGCGCAACAATAGGTTTACATCTTTTCTTATTTTGGCCGATGAGATGATTAATCCCAATCCAAGTTTTTCTGACATTTGTCATATGATCATTGAAATATGAATGATAGTACAACTTCTTACTGCA
>NC_090890.1:16498341-16508341 GCF_036669925.1 Montipora capricornis
GTGTATATTTTGATCCAGTGATACCCTATCAAAGTGCAGATCAAAGGAGAGCCAGCAGTAGATACAGGAGGAGTACTCAGAAAACAATTCACTGATGTTTTTCCTGAACTTGCTAAGGGTTCATCCAGTCTTCGTTATTCAGAGGTGAGCATTGTGGGGAAAATGATAGCATACAGTTTAATTCAAGGTGGACCTGGCTTCCCTTATCTTACCCCTGGGATCTACTGGTACATAGCCACTGGGGATTTGTCAGAAGCAACTGAAAGGTCTTACTTTGTGGATATTGGTGATAGATAGCGAACTTGTTGGCTTTGTTGAAAGGGTAACATTTTCATCTTTTGCTTACACTACAATTATAACAATATTCAGTTTATGTAAGATGAAAACCTCAATATCATATCATATTATTTAACGTCGTATTTATTTATGGAATTCTTGTCTTGATACTTATTCACAGCTAACGATAAAATTGCTTTGTGATATGAAGTTGTTCATTCTTGTTTAATAGGTACAAATTTTGTCAACTTTGTTTCACTCCAACTCATGCATGCGTGTTACATGATGTTAGAGATATCTCCAAAGTTTCTTATCCACGGTAAATTATCATCATCTTTTACTTGTTATTTACTAGCTACCAAACAAGATATCACAGCCCAGAATTCTTAAATACAGTCAACTCCCGATAACTTGAACCTTCAAGAGAAATCGGAAAACTTAAAGTCATCAAGAGTTCGAGATACCAAGAGTAAAATTACTGTATATGTATGAAGGAAATCCAAGGGAAATCGATTTTGGTTCGAGTTAGCGAGGGTTCGAGTCAACGGGAGTTGACTGTAACATCACTGTTATTCTGAATTTAGATCAAAGATGGTTTTGCAGAGGACCTTTGGCAAATCTCTCAAGATGACAGCTTTTTGAAGTTCATGCAAGAGTGTGGGCAAAGTAGAAACCTAACGGTGAGTTCAATTTCTCGTATTCTGCTGTACTAGTGTTTTATACCTGCCGGTTTATTTCTCCATAACATCCTTTATCTTTCTGACAATAATTTTTCACTGTGGAAGACTCTTCAAGTATTCTAGTAGACAGAGTAACACTTTCCATCTGACAGCAGCATAGTTACATTTTAATATGAGGTGGAGAACATTTCTGTAGGCAGTTGAAGGAGATGACTCTTTTTTTCTGTTTTACAGGAACAGAACAAGTGCGAGGTCGTTCAGTGCCTGGCGTTACATGACACCATACCGAAGCACAAGGCCATTCTTGGTCAGCTTTGGAGCGGTTTATCAATTCTGGGCTTTAAAAAAGAGCTGGAAAAAGCTCCTGCTAAGTTTGAGCATTTTTTTGTTCACAGCAGGGATGAAGTATCACCAGCCTTTATCAAGTCTTTACTGAAACCTCCTGTTACTGATGATGCACAAGTGAAAAATGTCAAGCAGATGCTCTATTCATTTATACAGAATTCATCAGTAGATGATCTGTTTATTTTTTTTATCTTTTACCACTGGTTCAAGATCCAGTACTGCCATTTTTATGCCTGGTTCAATAGTAGTGTCAGTTGGAAACAGAGGCCATTTTTGCTTCAGCTTTTTGACTTGTGACAAAGTTGAAACGTATAGCACATAATAAACAGAAAGTCCCACTTGAAAAAGGAATATTTTATTGTTACTTGGCCCGCTTCCATCAAGTCAACTTTCTTTCACATGTTTATGGATGGGGGATGGAGTTACTTAAGTAGAGAGTAAACTTGTAGTTGTAAAGTAAAACAATTGTGAAACCTCATTAACATCCAGAGTGTTTTCATTGAAACATAGTTAAGGTCATACGGAGTTCCTGTTCTCTAGCTTTCACCAAGTCACCCGCAGCTAGCCCAAGTTTACACACACTCTCAAAACCTTGTGCCATTTCTGAAATGAGATTTTGTCCAAAGGTAGCTTTATAGACTTAACTATTGCAATGGGAATTGGTCTTTGAAGCCATGGCCAACTTTAGGTGCTAATAATCATATACCATTGACCGGGCAATTAAGACCAAAAAAACCTTGAACCACAAACCAATTGCTCTTCCTTTACATTAATTGATAATAGAATCCTTGGCAGTTACTCAAATACTTTTTCTATGGGATTGAAGCATACGTTTTTAACAATGCATGAATGAAACTGCTGTAAATTTGACTTGTAAACATAGATATTGCTCTACAAAGTTACAAAATTTTAAAAACAGTCATTTTTGTCATACAAATGTCTGAAAAATAGTAACTTTCGTTTACTTTTTAACAAATCACTTTCAAACTTGGAAACTTCACTAATTTTAAGGCATTCTTTCCAGCCCTGTTGACAGAGTTTCGCTAACTGATCCTGTCAAAAGTTGAAAAACCATGGACAGGTCTATTGTAGGGACATCTCCAGGGACAAGTACTATTCTACGTAATGAATTGTGTGCATAATTGTACAAGGTGCACCCTGGGTGAAATCAGCTACTTTTCAAACACAATTGTTTTGGCTGTTCATTTCAGAGTACTTTGTATTCATCCACTCTAACAGTTCATTTGTTCAATTTTTTTCACCATAATTTTCAAGAAAACAATACCTCCTAGTATCTAACGAAATCTGTTAGAGTTCCTTAAAAAGGTAAATTCCCTATTTTTGTTTCTTTTTTCTTTTCTTCTGAGGTTATCTTTTAACATAGTTTAAAAAATTGAAATATGTCACATCTAAGAACAAATTAATAACAAAAAGTTGTGAATTTTTAGTGCACTGTTGTACTGTGCAAAAACAACAGCACACTTGTATAACTCATGAAGTTATAGATTTCTGCAACCTGTGAGTGAGTGTTCAGGGTCACTTACTCGTGGCTCTCCATGGCTGTCAAAACTGTTGAAAATGCCTTCTGGTACACATCAATGCCAAAGCTGACAGAATACTCTAGTGGATCAACTTCAAGAACAAGCTCCTGGAGTACTACCTCTGGCAAGTCAAAATTTACATCTTCAGCTTGCACAAAACTAAGACGATCATCACCAGGTGCAGGTGCATCAGGATCATACCCAAACCATTCAAGGTCGTCAACAGCAGTACCATGGTGGAAATCAGATACGGCATTAATACTGTTATTTCGAATGTCAACCATGCCATTTGTCCAGATTTGAATAAGGGACCAATTGCCCTCAGTACAAATTGGATGATTATTCCAGGCACAAGTAAGCCTCTCAAGTCCTCTATTATTCTTGGCAGGAAATGAAATGAAGCAAAAATAAGTGAATGTCATTGTCATGGTTAAGGACACCTGATACCTCCAGTGCCTGGAAAGTGTAGTAGAAAATGTGACACAACATGCAAACAACGTCTCTCCATAGACATTCAATCCGCTGGTTGTGGACGGAGGATGCAACAAGGTAGCTCCCCCTATTTGAATCTATTGCCTCTTCCATCAGCTCCCACACCTCTACATTCTCCCCACTGTGGTCTGTTCTTACACGTGATGGGCAACCAAAATTGCGTGTTGCAGAAAGAAATAGACCCCCCATGATCTTACTCCTGTTGTTAGTAGAACACTTAAGGAATACTATGCCCCTCGAAACCCCTTCAATTGCCCCATATAAGACAAATCCCCAATTGACTTGACTGTGATGCCCATATATGTGCCACAAACTGTTGGGTCCTGGAACAGAGTACGCTCTCCTGGATGAGCAATACTTGTCCTTAGTTGATGCTGTTGTATTCGAATCCCAAGCGGTCTTAGATAGCCATTTATAATGGAGCATCCAACTATGGTCCCATGTTCTTGTATAAACTGCCGCACTAAGCCATCAAGTTGTTCATTTGCCATGTCTTTGAACCCCATTATTTCCTCCAGGCCAAACTCTACAACTCTTCTCCTTGTGGCCCACCTCGAAGCTAATAACACATCAGCTATGTGCTTCCATTTAAATCCCAGGGACCTCAAATAGGTTAATGCATCTTCTTATTTGCAATCTTGGCCGGCCAACAGAACCTGTGAGAATTACCGGAGGAGTTTCCAGAGAGTAAATCGATAAATTAGTGCATTAGTTGAGCTTTCTTGACTTCTAGTCCATTCTATGGTTAACAAAGTTAAATTGTTTAAGAGCTCTCGCAAAACGGTTCCACCCTCAGACCCTCCGGGAACTAGAGGTAGTACTGCGATCGTTTCTTAAGTAGCACTAGTTGTAACTGAGGACGTCTTGCAATCGTTTAGGAGTTCCACAAGAGACTGAAAAAACTCTTCCCAATCATCACTGGAGGAGGACTGTCAGCCATCTTTAAGTGCCTCTCCTCATTCCCATTCCCCGGCAACATACCATGCAAAGATCCATGGGATTTGTTGATCGATTTTCCGCACTCCTCTTGCTTGTTATTGTTTACAGATAAATGTGATTGTGTGTCTTTTTCCGTTGTTAACTTTTATCATGTTAAACATCCTTAAGTGCAATTTGCCTTGTTGAATAATTATGGCTGAAATATTTTTCTCTTGAATTTTACTCATTCACGTCGTTGATTGTGATTTAGCTCGTTGAATGTGATTGAGAATATCTATTTATTGGAGTTTTGCACTATTCGGCTTGTTACAGTAAACACCAGCAAACTTGCGCCCCTGTATCACAGGGTTATATTTAGAAAAGAGCAAATGATGAGACTGAACACATGAGAATATTGTTTGCAAAAGTGGAATATTTTTTGGTGATAATTTTTTGACGTATTAGGAATGGCTGAGCTCGACCACTCTTATTACACAAATTAGTGAAACCGCTCATGACAAGACTGGCTATTGAAAATTTAGTTTTGGCTAGTGAAATCAGACCTGCAACTAGCCACTAGGCTAAAGAAGTAAAAAGTAAGTCTCGAGCCCTTGTCAAGGGATGGATTTGAAAGATGTATGGAGATGTTAACAAAGTTCATGATTTACCAAGAGAAATGTAAAAGGGACCACAAAAAGAAGGCAGAAAATGGTATAAAAAAGAGGAGGAGAAATGGGAAAGAAAAAGTGAAGAAGCTAGACAAAAAATGGAGGAAATGGAACTGCAGCAGAGAGAAGACTTAAAGAGACTACAGGAACTCATGAAACTCATGACACAGAATGATGACATTGAACATTATCTCACTACATTTGAAGGAATGGCAAAAACGTGCAAGTGGCCTGACGTTAAACAGGTCGTTAAGCTCGTTGCACATCTAACAGCCAAGGCTTAAGCTGCATACGCTGCAATTCCAATTAGTCAAAGCAATGACTACGAGAAGGTGAAGGAAGTAATAAATAGATTTAGCCAAGCTTAAAAGCGGACCTCCCGTTTCAAACCCCAGAAAGCAATATACTGTTTATGGAAATATTATGCTTCTGCATAAAGTTCTCTTCTTCTCCTTCCCTCCTCTCGAGGATTTCTTTCCTTAAATTTCTCAAATTTCGTCGCCTCTTCTCTCGTGCTGTTCCCTGCTCTTTATCCCGTTGCTCGTCACTAATATGATTTCCTGCCAGAAAAAGGTGGGTTGCCAAATGCAAAGCTGCCAACGCTCCCGTCCCCAGAAGCTGTCCTGCCTCCCCACCTCCACCCGACAGTGTGTATGGGCGGATGGAAGGCATGGATAGATTTCCCAAAAAATCTTACCCATGGTGCTCCACTGGCGAGCTTCGGGCACCTGAGCTCCACTAATATTGAGGAGGTATGACATCACAGAAGAAACATACAGACAGAGGTTCTGATTCGTTACAAAAACAGGAAGAGAAAATTATAAAGACCTGCATGTAAAACAAATGGATTTATATAACAAGTGGATAAAACGTGAGGGCAAAACTGGCAAAGAAATATCTGAAATAATCGTCATGGAGCAGCTAGTGGTCACCATGCCCCCAGGAGTACAAATATGGGTGCGTGAACACAAACCAACAACAAGATTAAAGGCAGAGGAGTTGGCAGACAGCTATTGTGATACTCGCAAAGGAGTTCAGAATGATTTCTACAGAAGATCACAGGAACCTATCAAGAGGCCAACACCCTCTTAAACAAATATGAAGAATTGAATCCAACCAGAAGATGCCAGTCTCAAGATAACAAAACAACATGAACAAACCGCAACTGAACCAGACCACATATCATATGCTAGCCTGCGTAGCAGGCGGTTTGGTATATTTTAGACACTTCTTTCCACTGGGGTTGATTTTTGAGTGACGATTTTGAATATGGCTGTGGCAAAACCTGGACCAAAGTCAAACAAGAACATGAGGGGGAAGGGGAGGAGGAGAAGGAGTGAGAAACCCCTCAGCATTTTCCAAACCTCCATTCGCCGACGGACAGAGAAAATATCGTTTCTGATTGGCTGACAGTGTCAGCAAAACCCCCCTGTCAGTCAAAATGTTTTGGTCCCTTTCATAAAAGTATAAAGACAAAACAAGGCAGAAAGAGCCGACAATCTGGTTTTAAAAAAATTGGAAACTTCCTTGCAGTAGCCTGGACTTTCTGGTGTTCTTAGATAAGTGAAGAAATACGTAAAAACACTACTGAATGGAGGTGATAATTTGGTGGTCCTTCCCAAGGGATCTGGCAAAAGCTTTATATTTCGGTTTTTTTCTTACCGGCGACACCGGAGAAATGTGTTCTGCATTAGTAATCACACCTTAATTTGACAAGTATCAGCCGTGACTACGTTAAATTAAAAAAGCTGAAGGATGAGGGCTCACGGCAACCTCTCTTTCTCAGCGTGCTGAAATGACATTCTAATAACTTCCACAAAAAATTGTCGGCTATATATATCATTGTCAACGAATCGCACACAGTAGAAACATGGACAGGGAAACGTCAAAGGTAAGTTGAATCTCAGTTCGATCCTCTAAATTATTTCCCAAGTGAATTAACTTTATTACCGCCAATGTTTACACAAGACACGCTACAATTGGCTGGCAGTTGACATCAAATCTGTGCTAGTCACCCATCATTGGAAATAGGAGGTTTTGAAATGTTGTGGGTTGATTTACACGTCGTTTTTCGCTTGCTCTCCTCGCCCCCTCCCCCTTCGCTTGCTTTTCGTGTGGCCATTTACATTCAAACTATCACTTGAAAGTCAACCCCAATGGAAAGAAGCTTCTAACATTCACCAAACCGCCTGCTATGCATATGCAGAGGATGCAAAAGGGAGGGTTATATTGTGAGAAGCTGCAGAAAGACTAAGAGGACTGGTTATTGTGCATGGTGTTAATGCTGAAATGGTGATAGATTCTGCTTTTGATATTACTCACGTACAACGTGACCTAGTGGACTTAAAAAACATCAAGGCGAAAAGACACATCTCAGATGTATTCATGATCACCAGATATCCTATCCTAAGGAACCAAACAACTAGACGATGAACCCAAAGTAGTAGTTGTGGATGTGAATAAAGACCTGCTGAGGTACAGTGGAAGCCTGCTCTATGGACACCCGTTTATAACGGCCAGTTTCGTTTGTCCTGACGAAAAGGTCATATATTTTCTCTATAATTAGCCTGCTTAATATAGACACCACTTACTATGGAAAACGGACAATTTTCCATGTCACGAAGTTCCTTTATAATGTCAACCCCGCTTTACGAACACTGGTTATTTGCACACCGTCTATTTTCATTGCTGTAATTATGTGTTAATTGTAAACACTGTACCCTGTTGAAACGATGACAGATGTCTACTGCGATTTTATTGCTAAAAACAGTAGCAAAATAGCGTAACATGTTTGATCTTGATCTTTGTCACTCGTGCCTGCTTCCTTATTGCACAAGTTCACTTCCTTGGCTTTTTGCTGCATTCATTGCTCACCGCCTTCTTCCTCTTTGACATCCTTTGCTTGCCGCTAGTACAGCCAGTATCATCCTCCACTCGTATTGCTGGGCTACTGCTAACGTGTCTACTATCAAGAAATGCTTTAAAAAGGCTGGTTTTCTTTCAGAAAACGAATCTTTAGTTTCATTTCCTGAGGAACACCAGACATTTGATCCATTCCAGGAATTAGTAGACACTAGACAGCGAACTGGTGCAGGTGAATTCAGCCTGGTCCCCCGGCCCCTATTACCATCAAGGGCTGCCCTGTCCATCAGGTGGAGACGTACAAGCTCCTGGAGTCCATGTTTCTCACGATCTATCATGGAACGCGCATGTAGAGCACATAGTCACCAAAGCCTGTAAACGCCTTTATGCCCTTCGTTTACTTAGGAAATCGGGAGTTGCGTGTGCGGACCTAGTTTCCATTTACTGTGCCCTCATCCGTTCAGTGCTTGAATACGCTGCGCCTGTATGGGTTGCACTCCCCCTATCTTGACAACCTCATTGAGTCTGTGCAGCGCAAAGCCCTCCGCATAATGAATCAATCTGGGCTTAAAACGTTGAATGAGAGATGTAAGGAAATATGTACGAATTTTATATCTTATGTACGAGGTAATGCTCTGTAACCAATATGCTCCTCACTCCCAGCTACTGTAAAGCAACCCCATGGCTACGGGGCTACGGTCTGGGAGTACTCTCCAGACCCGCCCCAGGGCGAAAACTGACCGTCTAAGGAACTTTATTACTCACAGAGACGCGTAGAGACTTTGGAACCAATGTCTATGTTAGCCATTAGTGTGAATAATTTTTATGTATTGTAATTTTTATGTTGTATATGTATTGTACCCATGCTGACACCACTGTAATCCAGCTTCTGTGCTGCAAGCGTGGTAAATAAACACTATCTATCTATCTATTTATTGTTGTGCGATGTGAGTTCCCAACTTGCACCAAGCTGAACGTCAACTGGGAGGAGGGATTTTTCTGCAGTCTATTGGCATCCACCTCCCAGAATTCACAAGATGACGACAGTTATGCGGATATTATTGAGGTTAATGCCATGTTGAAGGAGCCGAACGTCAAATCACTTAAAGAAGGCTATGTCATTGCTGGACAAGGTGACTGAGTATCTTACCAGTGAAAACCTAACAGAAATGCAAAGCTTCCTTCTAATATTCAGTCCAACTGGTTAGGTGAAAACTAAAGGCGTCAGTACAAAGTAAAGTCACAGACTTATTCAAATGATTCCATTGTCGTTTTTCAAGAACAATAATTTTAGTCTGAGACTATGATAAATAATTGCGCGTTCTCTTTAAGATGAAATTGTTACAGTTACCTACAGATAAGAAATTAAACAACGTTTTCTGGTAAATATGTCTGCTTTAGTCTTTATATTGATAAAACGAGTGTCCGTCGCCTTATGTTCTGACAGCTTGCTTCACACGGACATCTGGATAATATGGACACTATGGTATGTCCCCTTGGTGTCCGTTATTAACCGGATTTCACTGAATGTCTTGCTGGGAAAAGACTACCCTACATTCTATGACCTTCTGCTAACGGTGAAGGCAAATCCACAAGATGGAATGGTGGCAACTAGAGGACAGCTGAAGAGAGAAAAAGCACAACAGGCAAATGAGGAGAGAATGCAAAAGAGCTGCAGAGTTAAGCTTTTTGAGCTGGAGGATAAAGCTGTGGATATTACCAGCAAGTTCAGTCACTTGGGTCCAAAATTCTTTGCGGATGCCCCTCCGAATGCCAGGGCCTACAAAGACAGAAATCAAAAATGCGAGGAAAGCAAGGAGCACCAGAAGGAAAAGAACAAGACAACAAACGGCCAAAACCTTTTGGACATTAATCCCAGAGCCTTAGGAGAACTTCAGAAGAACGACAAGACTCTTGACAGCCTGAGACAACAAGCCACATGACAGGAAGCTGGCAAAGTGCAAATCATCTATAGAGACGGAATCATGTACAGATAGACTGCTGGAGAACCCATGGAGCAGCTGGTACTACCTAAAGAATGCCGATGTAGCATTAACCAAGGTATCACACAACATACCACTGGCTGGTCACCTGGGGAAGGGGAAACTCTCGAGAGGATAAAGGAGTAGTTCTTCTGGCTAATGATGAGGAAAGACATCTCCAATTACTGCAAGAGCTGCGAGACATGCGAGACAAGAGCTGCAAGCATGGAACCAGA
>NC_090890.1:16513341-16525841 GCF_036669925.1 Montipora capricornis
CGCATCTACCCACCGTAGTAAAAATTCACATAAAAATACTGTGAAATAATGAACGAGACATAAACAAGCGTTCCCGAAATGTCATCACAATCATCTCCAGTCCCCCTTCTGTACTCGCACTGTTTTGTACCCCGCCAGAAGTGAAATGTTGCGTCTTTTAATGGCTAAAATCAGGGGACAAAAAATCGAAATTGGAAATTTTTTGTGCAGTTGTTATCAGGACAACTATCTATTATCTGTTGCGAAGCAGCCAGACAAAACAAAGGCTTCAATGGGACTTGCAGCCATTAACATTTTAGTACACTGCTTTACCAACTGAGCTATCAAGACACCTGGAGTGGGCCAATTGCAAGCTTGTTTTCAGCCCGTAAGAGGTGAAGTACTTGAGAATAAATGTGATTAAAATACATGTATAAATGAATGTTCCGTTCAGAATGACAACGCAGCAAAGAAGCATATTAAACAGCTGCAAGGAAGCCTGAAAAATCAAGGCCAATCTAGGCAAAGAAGCCTGAAAACAAAAACCTGTTGCCTGGGTGCAAGTACACCACTCAAGTTGTCTTGTTTCCAGGCTTCTTTCCAACTGGTTCAGATGCTTCATTGACTGATGATCATGCTCATGTCAGATCATTTCATGTAATCCCAAGTCCAGTGCCAATAATGTACATTTACCAGTAAAAGGTGTATCTCATACCAGCATTCTCTCAGTTAAATTTTCTAAGGTTATCTTAATTTCAAAAAGCGTACTTCTCTTTTCTTAGTGATTAGATTATTTTCAAGGGCCAAAACAAGATACACTATTGTTCTCACCTCATGGTCCTTTTGTCCTCCAAAACCTCACCGCTCATTATCACGCATGCAACTTCTGAAGTAAACTTCTTATTAATCTCTTGCTTCAAGTCACTAACAGTGGCTGTCTTAAAATTTGGCATGGATATTTCTTTTGGATCATCCTTGTTGTGTAGGTGCCGAACAAAAAGATGAAGCATTTCTACTTCAGGCTTAAACTCAAGTTTAATGATACCATCTCGTTCAGAAACTTCTCCATAAGTTTCCTTGTTGATTTCTTGTGTTCTTGTGTCTGAATCATCGTAGAATCTCAGCCTACCCTCTGTCCATGGGCAGCCTTCTACAATCAGAGGATTTGATAATGTTCGCTTAGCCTCCACAAGCCAAACCCCAAGGTAAATTCCTCCAAATGTTATGTCTACTTCGGCATCTATGGGTAAAAGCAAAGAAGCACAAATTAGTTATTCAATGATGATAACAGAGCAAAAGGAATACCCCTTATTATTTCACAATAGCATAAAGGAAATCCTTTGACGAAGATTCCAGAAAAACTGAGGCTAGGGTGGATGATGGTTGTTAGTTTAATTCTGTATAATATTATAAATAATTATAGGTACAGTAGCTTCTTTATTTTTGTCAAGTTTCTCAGCTAGATTAATGTATAGTCATAATCGAAGTTCAAGTTGTTCGTCTTCTGCATGCAAGTTTCTGTCGTCACATTCGTCTTGCAAATAATCGTTGTTGCTTTTCAGCTTGTCATTGTCATTGTCGTTGACAGACTCCCCCTTACACTGCAAAGTTAAATGGTGTGAGCATGCTGACAAATCCTGAATGCAAAGGAGTGCGAAATCTCCATTGAAGATGTTTCAAATTTTGTTGAACAGAAGTCACAATCCCTCAGCAACCCTGTCTTCAGCAAGTTACATGTACCTTGCCCAGGAAGGGAAACGATAAGCAACAATGAAAACGGGATAATGACCAGAAACGTACCATTTCTGAAAGGAATCAAGAAAGCCAACTACCCAGTGTAACCTCATCATCTGGTAACAGGCCTCGCCTCTGATGATTCTACTAGAAGTTGTCTTTTTTGTAATTGCACCCACTGCTTGACTAACTGTCCTGATTTTGCTTATGAATCTAATCAAGAGTGTTCATTTCGTGATGAAAAGGAGGTTGTGCTTCGCCTGCCTGAGAGGTGGTCACCTGTCTAAATGATGCTATAAGAAGAAACCTTGCAGCTACTGTAGTGGATGGCATGCCACAATGATGTACGTACAGCGATTTGGTGATCGAAGTTGCAAGTTCCAGTGAAGCACTTCTTAGGCAAAGTAAGCTGCTATCCCAAGATAGTGTCAAACCTGGTGGCATTGGACAGACAGGTACCAAGCACTAATGTGACCTTACATCTTTGGAAAATTCTGTGAAAACATTGCTGATTCTTCCAGTGGATAACCAATTGAACTCTACTTTTTGCTTGCTCAGCCCTTTAGATCATCTTGGTACATGTATAAGTGGCAAGAAAGCAAGACTTGGATTGACTACAATGGGGAGAACTGAAGAAGTCCCATTTTAGAAGTCTCTCCATGAGATGCAAGCCAGACCAGTCACAGCAGTTGCCAGAGATGAAATCCGTAAACAAGAAGATGTAATACATGTATGATGGCCATACCTATGTGGCTATGTCCATCTACCCAAACTCAAGTGGAATTGCTAATAGGTGCTTATGTTTCTCAAGGCCTTCAGCCCAGAGAAATTATACCTGTATTTCATGGAGGCCTAGACATGATGGAGGAGTTGACCTTGGCTGGGCTATTTAGGACCCCACAGGACAAAAGTTGAAGTATGTTCATTCCCCAGTCTCTTTATGAAGACTATGGAAATTCATCATAATTTTATGTATGAACCCTGTACCGTCTTTGCTGACATATCTTTCGGTGACAATTTAGGGCTAAAATTAATGTATCTAGAGATCATTTTAAATTCATGAACATCAAAAAAGATTCAGATAAGCAAGACCAAGATGGTCATTATCAGATCTCACTTCCACTGAAGAATCTGTCTCTCAAGGTAGCAGAAAATAGGGTCTTGGCAGAACGCAGAGCTCTTTATCACAAACATAAGCTCTTGACAGATTCAAATTTCCAAGAAGACTGTGTTACTTTGCTTGAGGGTGTGATAGAAGATAGCTTTGCTGAGAAAATTCCCCTTGTTGACCTCAACAGAGAGGATGGCAATATCTGGTACGTGTATATACATCATCACAGTGTATATAAGCACAAGAAGGCAGAGAAATTAAGAGTGATTTTTGATTGTTCTGCTAAGTTAGATGGAACTTCCCTGAAAGATGACCTACTACAGGGACCAAATTTTACCAATAACTTGGTGTATAATACTTTCCAGATTTAACTAAAATCAACTACAAATCGTTCCATGTCCTTTTATTATCTCCCCCACTGCACATGTCCGCAATCATACATACGTGGGTGGGAAGGGTAGCTATAACTCGGATACTACACTTAGTAGGGTTGTTGGTTTGTTTCTGCCAAGATTATGCTGCAATGTGATTCACCAAGTGTGTGTGCCTGAAGATGACTGTGGCCTCCGCTTTCTTTGATGGCCTTCTGGTGATCTTAATCTAGAATTAAAAGAATACAGAATGACACTGCATTGGTTTGGTGCAGTGTATCACCCAACCTTGCATTTGTCCCAGTGGAATTCCATTATCCATTCTTTTTCGTAACAGCTAAAAGGTTATCATCACATTGGAGGACTTGACAATTGCTATAAGCATGAATAGTCAGGCATACAATAGTGTTGTCTGTGAACAGCCTAACATTGGAGACTAAGGATTTTGGTAGATTGCTAATGTAGAAAAGAAATAAGCAAGGCCAGAGAGAACTTGCGCACAGTCAGAAAATTCTCCTTCAATCTATTTATTGGTACAACTGCAGACAAAGTAATGGTTCAGCTTTCTAATAAGGAGCCCATGGCTAAACTTACCAAATGCCTTGCTAAAATCCATCAATAAAGCATCTTTTTGATGACCGTCATGCATGGTGCTAACAATTTCATTTATAAAACCTAATAATTGAGTCTAACATAATCTCCCAGTCCTGAAATTCGTGTTGCAAAGGATTGAACTGGTGATTATAATTTTTTAAGCTTTAATATTTTTTCAAGGTTTACAGATGTAATACAGGAGTTGGGGAATTGCGAGTTCATTGTCATACAAGAGTTTAAATTATGGTGAAAGATTAATATGAATTTTTTTAAAATTTAATCATATTCGCCTTACATTTTTGCCTTGTCATACAAGAGTTTAAATTATGGTGAAAGATTAATATGAATTTTTTTAAAATTTAATCATATTCACCTTACATTTTTGCCACAAGAGCTAAGTAAACTCATCACAGGGGACTTACATCTAAACTCTAATTACAACATAAAAGATTAACACGAGTACCGGATAGATACATCAAAGTAGGTCAAAAAAAGGTTTTAAGTTACATGTATTATAACGACTAGAAAAAGAAAAAGAAAATTTCAACGTTTTCATTGTTTGTCAAGTGAGAAGAGCCAAACAGATCAACTTGTTGCTGGTCAGAAGATCATTCTAAACCAATGAAAAAAAAAACGCTAAATGAGTAGCAGCAGTGAGCAAATCAGGTCTCCTAGATTGATAACTGAATGGATTGATAACTAAAATGACTTTCCAGGAGAAAGATCATCACAAAAATTGAATGGAAAGTTTTAAAAAGGAATCAATTACATTGTAACCTGTGATGGCAACTGCATCGCAGATTGTGAAATAGACTTCAATAATTCACATATAGTCAATTCTAGCAATCGTTAGTTTAATTGTTGTCCTTCAGTAGCATATTGATAGTAATGGTTCCAAGTTCGAGTGAGGCCTAACACTACTGTTAAGTTTTTTTTTTATATCCAATAGACCAATTCGGCTAACTCATTGTTGTACCCAATTCAAATCTCTAGGGGTTAAGATGCTTTGTGTATTGCATTTGCATGATAATGTAGCATTCACATTTAAATGATATGGTAATACTTGGAACAAAACGTTTTATTCCCAAAAGATTTGAATTGGGTACAACACTGAGTTAGCCGAATTGGTCTATTATTCCATCAGAGATCAACCTAGCATTGGAATTGGGCCAACACAATGACAGAGAAAAACTCTGACGACCTTCGGATTTGATCAGCGTTGCTCTACCGACTGAGCTACAAGGCCAGAACGGGAGCAGGCTGTGGGTATGTGAGGTGGCTCGGCCCAAGCCTAATTTAGATAATCATTAGTTGTTGTCCTTCAGTAGCATAACACTAATTTCACATGTTGTTAGGCCTCACTAGAACTTGGAATCATTACTATCAATTCTAGCAACTCACCATAGTTATTGTTATTTCCAATTGCAATGTAAAACTGGGTCCCACTCTCCATCATGACAATACCCATCTCATCACTGCAGTGACAAAGTTCACCACTACTGATCACTACCGAATAACCAGCCTTGTCATAGCTATCTGGTTGCTTAGGAGAATGACTGGTTGGGAAATGACCTGGGATAAGGTGTCCAATTTGTTGCTGAAGAAGCTTTTCCATCTGGTGTACTTTATGCACAGGCATGTTATGTTGGGGTCCTGGACCAAAATTGGCAGAGTCCAAACCAAGACTGTGATCAGAAGTGCCGAACGGACCATGACTTTCCAATCCTTGGGTATGGTATGGATCTATAGAAGAGCTATCATTTGCAGCTGGTCCCTTCCCTGAAAAAGGATTGCTTGTTTCTGCCTTTTGCTTTTGCTTTGAAGTGTGAATACCCTCAAAGGAACTAACATCCTCCCTAATAATATCTCCACAAGTGAATGGTGGACTGGAACAGTCACCTTCCATTGCCTGTTTTCCACTTCCAGTGTCAGGGAAAAGTACTCCGTATTCTGTGGCAGACACAAAATTATGTACAGTGTATCATCATTTGACAGAGACCATGCAGTAAACGAACCATACTGTACAGATTTCAATTGGCCCTGCATTGAAAGTGGTACTATGATCAAAAATCAATTCTTTTTTTTCCTTTGGATCTCCCAACACTACATGTAAGACCCATTAAGTTTTTAGCCTTAATTTCAAAAAGACACAAGGTTGTGTATTTTAACTGGAAGTTTTCTAATTTTAATGGTCTGCTATTACTAACTTTAAAATCTTGAGGAAGCTGGATCGAGGAGAAACTGATATCGAGCAGTCACTAGTTTACGAATGCAATGCATTTGTACATGTACGTGGCTGAATCAATATGCAGCATGGGAGTTTTGGGCAGATTTTAAACTCATGTCTTTCATACATAATAAACTGTGTTAATGTACTCATTGAAATTTTAAGCTATTGAGTAACTTATGCCACTTTTCCGTAGATCCAACCTCTTAGGTCCAGTTAGTTACATGTAGATTTGAACGTGATTAATGGGGGACTGTGAAATCTAAAACTTACACCCAAATTAAACAGTGTTTGGATAAAAATCAAAGTTCAAAATTTTGCTAGGCAGGTGTTAAGCAAACACACTTTCAAAACCTGAAGAAGAAAAGGAAGTGATTTTTTTTATCATACCGTGTTGTATATGTACCACTTTAACAAGGCTATTACCTTGATCAGTGTGTCCATGAGAATCTGGTGTTATGGTTGCTGTTGACACTGGACATTTGTCTGCTTTTTGCTTTGGCCGTGCTCCACCATAACTATGAATTGGACTTTGGTGCCCCTGAGCTGAATGAGGACAAAACGTGGTTGACAAAATGAAAAATGCTTTTAGATAGTCGCATAAAAATAACAACTTTCTTTAATTTTCCAGACATGTTTCGACGGTACATCCGTCATCTTCAGTGTTACATATTTTGAAATCGCCGTTGAATTTAAAGCGCTTCGTTACATTGCGTTGTCAATATTGCGTATTAAATCAAAACAGAACAAAACAAAAATTTTTAAATGAGTGACGCTTAGTTCCTTACAGGGAGAGAGTCAGGTTAATGTGTTTCACCTGCTGGTTGAGATTGGGCTTCTCCCATTTTATATACATGGATTCCTTAAGCTTCACTTGGTACTTAGTGGTTGCAGAGTCCAGGATCTCAAATCAATCTGGTGTGCAGGATGCCTTACAAAACTCTGAACTCTGCAGATGTTTAAAAACGTTCGAAGATCTGTCTGAAAGTAAGGCTCGCGCACTCGTGTGGAGAAGTGTCGGCTGGTTTCACCAACATAACAAGCATTACAACTTGCACACGAAAATTTATAGACCACATGCGTGCGAAGCCCTACAGGGACAGCATCTTTCACATTAAAAAGATTCCTGACTTTGAAAGTAGTGAAGACTAACCTTATATCAATAGGTTTACATAACCGATTAGCAAGTTTGCGTATACTCCTCTGTGCCGTGACTGAGAAGTGCCCAACGTAAGGGATTTTAAAGAAAAACTTAGGTGTTTCCTGGGGCTCGATTCCTGAATGAGACTATTTTTTCCCTCCCTTGACTGCTGTCTGAATATATTTAGAAATATATTTGTTGATAAGGTTCTCAGGGAAGAGATTCCTCCGCAGAATGACAGACAATTTTTGAAGGTCAGTATGGAACCCCATCCAAGTGTTGGGGACCCTAACCCTAACCCATCCAAGTGCTGGGGAACTACAGTGCAGACCAGAAATATGCGTCCCAAAAAACGCGTGCGAAACGAGCATACGAAAATTGCGCACACGCGTCTGCGTTTTTAACACGCGCATCAAAAACGCACATTCATCAAAGATAATTAGTATGTTTGAGTTGGCCCATTGTCTTTTCATTGTTTAAGTTTTATTGTTACTTTCAGCGCAAGACAATGGCTATGTCAACAGTGAAGTGTTTGATTTCGAATAACGTGTGCATCCAAGTGAAATTCGAGTCAACAATGCACTCGCTTCCGCTTCACATTTAATTTCAGACATTTGAAAATTACTTTCACTTCTCGCTGCATCAACAAATGACATAATGAGGGAAATAAATATTTTCCTGTGATTAAAACGTAAAACAGGACTATTTTCAATTTGAAAGACATCGGTTTTGCCAACAGAAATCGACGGTCTTTAAAGTTAGTCGATCAACAACAAATATCGCTAAGAGCAAGACTTGGACGAATGGCGGAGTGAAATGCAGTAAAATCAACGAAATAAGGAGTATATTTATTCGCAAACAAAACTTACTTACGCCATCTGTAATACCGGTACTTTCTCGAATATTTCAAAATAATTTTTGTAATGCGTGCGTGACATTCAAAAGGTATCTCGGCATTGTGTCCTTTTGCGAATTGAAGCTGTATTACTTCAGCAAGATTCATTGGAATGTGCTCGGAGTTGAAAAATCTCCCCTTTAAGATAATTATCTTCTGCACCAATTTCTTTCCTTAGTTAAGCTTTACGGAGGAGAATTAACACGGGGTTGGCTGGAAGCATACGGAGTGAAACCCTGTGTGACAAAAAACGCCGAATTCATTCAAAGATACATGCGACTTTCAGTTGCCGGCTGTTTTATTTTCTTTCAGTTACTCATGAATGCAAAATATTGTTTGTTCAAATTGATGGTTTTAAGGCAGTGAAATTAAAACAAATCTTTATGGTAGATTAAAACAATTTGTTAAACATTACGTAATACTGCAACGAAATGAAGAGAGCAGTGCAATTATGGCTCAATCGTAGAATATTAGGGTACTATTCTCCGACTTTCAACGAAGATTTCTACCTGTATTTTACGATTTAAGTCTCTGATTTTATACTCGTATAAATAGCCCCTTTCGCATATTATGTACGCTGCGGCCAGAGTAAGCCACAGCTTACTTTCTCTCGTATAAACGGCCCTAATGTCGTCTTCTTTTGTTTGAGAGCCTGGGACCAAATGTTTACTTGTCGAAGCCTCAAAGCAGTTATCTCATGACGACTTCTGTGGCGCCATTCTCAGTATTTGACGTTCGCGAAAAACTTGGGATGTTACAAAAACTCCTCAGTAGCGCTGTTTTCTTTTTTTCCCGAAATTCTTAAGCTCGACAAATTTTCGGCAAAGCACTTTTATTGCGAAGAATTGGCGGAAAGGTCAGAAGCTACGTCTACAAGATTATTTTCTCCACTTGTCTGGCATTTTCTATGACAACGATCCAAATTGCAGTTTCGGCAACAGAAAGGTCAAAATAACTTAACTATCAGTGGTCAGCTGCAAGATGACAACAGAGTTTTATTATTTTTCATTCAGTGAATGTCGAAATAATTTAAAACTTTCAGTGATCAGTTGACACCGCTCTTCAATTCAAATCTTCTGGTAAGTTGATCACAGAAATTAAATATTCATTTTATCGTCTGTCTATTGTTTCGTGGAACAATGAACATCACATCTACGATACGAGTTTGCATAACAAAAGAAAAAATGCGCATCAAATGCGCGTTTGGAAACGTGCATTTAAAAACGCGTGTGTGCAAAAAACGCGCATGCGTTTTGCGTCTGCGTAGGACGCATATTTCTGGTCTGCACTGTACCAACATTAAATAAATTGACTTTATGAGATACAAAAACAGATTATTTTGCGAATTATCGCAAATCGCAATGCTGACAAGCATGAAAGCAAAAGAAATGGTTAATGAATATGAAGGCATTGAAAAGACCCTTAATGTGAGTAAGTGTACCTCTGCTTTGTCAGACATATATGTACAGTGCAGACCAGAAATGAGCGTCCTATGAAAATGCAAAATGCATGCATGTTTTTTGTGCACACACGTCTTTAAGTACAAATTTCTTCATTAATGTTATTCAAGCTTGTATTTACATGCAGCTGTGATGTTGATTGTTCCATGAAACAATAGACAGAATGAGAAAATTAATATTAATTTTAATTCCTGTGATCAATTCACCAGTCAGAGAACATCTGAATTGAAGAGCAGTGTCAACTGGTCATTGTGACTTTTTGAAATAAACCTACAAAGATTAAATCTCTTTTCATATTCACCGAATGAAACACAATGAAACTCTGTTGACATGCTGTAGCTGACCACTGATAGTTATTAATTTTTGTCCTTTCTGTTGCCCGACAATGAAGAATGTAGCTTCTCACCTTTCTGCCAATTCTTCGCAATAACCCGAACATTTGTTGAGCTTAATTATTTCAGGGAAAAAAAAGAAAACAGCTCTACTGAGGAGTTTTTGTAACATCCCAGGCTTTTTGTGAAGGTCAAATACTAAGGATGGGGTACAGAAGTTGGAGTGAGGCTCCCACAACAAAAGTGAACATTTGGTTCCAGGGTTTCAAACAAAACACAATGTGCCTGTACAGTACCGCTCAAAAGTAAGTGACCACCCTCTCTCTCAAGAGATGAGAGCCTCGTCTCTCGAGACAAGACTTTCTCAAAAACAATTTTTAAATTTTTTTAAAAGGAAACTAGTGAGCAGCACAAAGCAACTGATCTTGTTAACTTTGTTTATTATCTGACTGGTTTCGTCTGATCGAACAGACTTCATCAGGGATTCTAACAAGATGTCTAAAGGGAACTAGTTTTATACATGAAGTGATAGTACAAAAGCACGTTCCAATAAAGGTGTGAACAGCAAGACACCCACAAGAAATACGCGCCGGATGTAACGTAAATCCTGCGAAGAAAAGGTGTAAAGTTTAATTTTGGGGCTCACGAATTTTAACTTTAAATCATGAGCCCCAAAATTAAACTGTGTAAAATTTTCGACCACTCGTGTGGGATGGGATTTCTGAGAACCTGTTTGGTTGTGCCGTGTCACTCGTTCACTCGACTTTTCAAGCCGCGAGCAACCCCCCAGGGAGCCGTGTGAGAAACCTGTTTCCCGGAAAGTTGTTAGTGTACATTTTCCCGTGAGAGGTCACATGTTTCCCGCATCTTTCATGCTTCAGACAGCGGGAAACTCTTATTCGTCTTATGAGATGAGTGTCGTCTTTAGTGCCTGTTATACGTGCAAACGCAGACGCAAGTGCGCAATTTTCGTATGCTTGTTACACACGTTATTTTGGGAACCTTTTTCTGTTCTGCACTGTACATGTACTGTACAGTGTATTTCATTCAATTGGTACATCTGAGAGACCAAAACACACTTCCTTACTTCAGTTTTTCGCTGGTATCACACTAACCTCCTTTTTTCACTTCACCCTCAATGACAGAAGCCTTCTCTGATTCTTTATTCACATCACCGCAGTCTGGAACAACATCATCATCATCAAGTACTTGATTGTCATGTTTAAACATGTTAGCCAATGTTGTCCCCACACTTGCCTTTGGAAGTTCGTTTGTCACAATCACTTTCTTATCATTAACATCAATCACACTCTCTGGACATTCAGAACTATTTGCAACAGTAAGCTCTGTTGTGTCTCCTTTCTCAGAGCCACTGCTTGGCCTTGATTGCTTTACATTGGCTGTGCTCACTGCCTCTAAACAAGATCCTTCTGGATTCTCAAAATATTTTTCCTTTCCTTTTTCTTCATCACAGACTGACGAATGATATTCAAATTCTTGCAGTTGCAAATCATCACCTTTCTTGTTGGCCATCTGTTCTCGAACTGTAAACAAGCAATGGTCAAATAAAGGTCATCATTTAATCAAAATACTTTTTTGCTTTTTTAATGGCCCATGATCATGAAATGATACCTACATTTGATCTATCATTGGGCAAATAAAAAAAGAGAAATTATAAATCAAAAACTACTTTCCAACCTACATGTAATTAGTTTGAGTTATATTGACCCTAACAGAATGTGGTATCAAAATACATGTAATATGAAATCATAGTTACATGTAAAATTGCAGGTATTCTCCAAAGGCCTCTCAGTTCATATCTATGGCCATAAATAATGGCAAAATCTTGGAGCCACAGTGCTACATTGTATAATTATGCATTTGGGACAAAAATGCACTGTCAATCTCTCACCAGAAAGCATGCCATTGCCTACTACATGTACATGTATTTCTTGAAATAATGATGAATGCATGACTACAATTCTACATGTATAACAGGCTTCTCATTATGATTTTAAACAGCTGTTGCTGTGCTATTTTCAGGCATAACACTGCAACTGATTGACAAACTACAGTACTGTGCAAAAGTAATGCAAGTGGTTTCCGACGAAGTTCCTGGCTTTTCGCAGCTTTCGATGAAATTTCGTTTGAAACGATATTTCGCTGATTTTTCGCTGCAATTTCGCAACGCCTTCTGTTTCATACAGTGTGATTTTTCGAACGATAATTCACTCTCCCTGAAAATGTGCCGCGAATTTTCCAGCGATAGTTCGCTCTTCCCGAAAATGTGCTGCGAATTTTCGAGCGAAAGTTTGTTCTTCCCAAAAGTTCGTTGCAAATTTGTAAGTAAACATTAGCTCCGTTTATGCCTTGGGACTTCATTAGAAAAGTTCCAGTAACTACGTGAATATTCTTTCTGTAGAGGCAGCATTACAGCTGCCGAATTTTACTTCATGAACTGGATCAGCTGTTTTACCAAACTCCTCTACTTATTGTCAAATTCATGGTTAACTGTTATGGTGATTCCAAAACCTACATGTATCAAAGTTGCAACAAACTTCTTGTGGTAATTCCTTTGTTGTTATTCACTACCACACTCGTTGAGACCCCCACTTTCTGTTGGTATAAAACGCACGAAGTTTCCCGTCTTGAGCCC
>NC_090890.1:16530841-16535841 GCF_036669925.1 Montipora capricornis
TCAATAAAACTCTGGTGTATTCTTGTGCATTTTGGTGCTTATTTTACCATTTCGGGAATTCCGTGTTTTCACTGCACACTAAGATTTTGACCGTAGTCAGCTCAGAGGGGGTTTGCACCTCGAAAATCCATCCCAGCCATGCTTTTTTTTTCAAGCAAAGCTAAAGCCCCATCATTTGCGAACCTCAGTGAATGTTTAGTCGTCAAAAATCCCCACGCACTTGGCTGGAAATGAGGATTTTCTGCTTTGGATTCCAAAATAGCTGATGAATTTAACAGCTGATGATCTTGACTTGTAAATGGTCACGGAGCTTGGATCCGAGGTCAAATTAACTCCACCCCATGAGGTACAGTCATTTCATGTACAACACTTACCCCATCCCCACAGCAGCTTCTCGAACAGCTTCATGGTTACGAGTGACGCCTCTGAGCTGACTACGGTTGAAATCTTAGTGTGCAGCCTTGATTTCGTCTTACAGAACAGTGAAAACACAGAATTCCTGAAACGGTAAAATACGTACCAAAATGCACAAGAATACACCAGAGGTGAATCAGTTTTATTCATTTTATTGAATGAACGTTAAATTGACCTTTTTTTAGGCTTCATAATGAACGGTATTTTATGTCCCATACAAAGTCTTTAATAAAGTGTTTAAATTCTCAACGGCTGCCTGTAACGCAACACCGCTTGCACTCAAAGGTCATCTTCCCACTAGTAACTAATTATTGGGCTGCCTATGCTCAAACATCATTTTATTACTTAGCTGGAGTGAAAGCCAGAATAAGAAATAAGAATTACTGTGGTATTTGGTATCAGCAATAGTGATGGTAGTAGTTTAACGTGTAAATGTTAGAATAGTTATCATTATAGTCATTTCACTTGTGTACTACTGGAGTATACATGTCTCTCTTCAGCATGCATGTATGTACATGTACACTGTATCTTCAATTTACTTCTAGTCTTTTACGACTTTTTCATCTCTTTCTTTCCTTCCTTTTCATTTGACTGTATTGCCTTATCAAGGTATGTTAATTTAATTGAGTTAAATATCAGCTGGGTTTGCCTGACGAATCAATAAACTGTCTTTAGGTCATTATGGCACTCTAAAACCTGATTTCTAAATTTAAGGACAAAAAGTTCTTGTTTTTTTTTCCCGTGGTAAGCGTAAAAATGTTTCTTAATTTTAAGTTCTTAATTTCAGGAATTTTCTCAATTTTACCATAAATTACTTTGTTGAAAATAAGAAAAAATCCAGAACTTCTCTCTCTTATTTAAAGATTTATAACTTTTCTTGATTTCAGATCAGTTTTTTTTTCTGAGAATGAGAACCTTCTTTTTTTCAATATAAGACCCTAGATTTAAGAATTATGTTCTCTCTGAATCGAAGAATTGGAATTGTCTGCTCTTGGCAGAAGCTAACTTCAAAGTTGTCCTCTCGTTTTGTCTTCTAGATCAGTTGTGGATCTCAGACCTTCTCAAGTCTTTTAAGGGCCCACAGACGGATTTTTCGCCTGTTGCTAAGGAAGTGAAATGTTACTTCCGGTAACTGACGTCATCATATCATGAGCTGACAAGAAAACCCACTCAAAAGCAAAAGTCACCGCACAAACTGTTGTTTCCATCAAAGGTTTTTCCTTGCCGTTCCTCGCGCTTGTTCTCAGATCAACTGCGCATGCGTAAACGAACTGACTTCCGGTTTGAGAAAAAAGCTAAATTTCCGGCGGTTTTAAATTGAATTAATTTTTTTTTTCATGGCACATTTCACCCCCAAATACAGAATATACATGTAGCTAAGCATTGATTTTTTAAAATCATCTTTTTTGAAAAAGTTATGGGTATTTCAGTATCATTCATGTCTTTCAAAAAAAACATTTTTCAAAATAAAAAGAAAACCATGGTTGGCTGGATGCAAAAACGAATACAAATTATCAAACCATCAATTAAATACCCAAATTGCGTTTATTGGTCACGTGACCATGGACGTGGTATGATGACGTCATATTTAGGGTCATTCGCTTACAAAAGTTGGAATCTGACCAAAATAATGACAAATTCTCTCAAATTACTTAACCATTGCATCCTTAGCAATGCACCCCAAAAAAAACGTCAGTGGGCCCTTAAGCGCTCAATTTTCGAGGGATTGTGAGTCTATCCAAGTAACCTTTTCCCTTTGTACAGTCGGTAATTCGTGCAGTAGAATCTTGGACTGCAGAGGACATCGAGTTGGTGCGGTGCACGCTGTTCTTCAATGGTTGTTCTTGTTTTCGTATGACATCTCGAAAATTTTCTCTTCGTCTTTCTTTCCTAGCCTACATCAGTTTCTCTTTTATCATTGTTTCAATTTTCTTTTCTTTCGAAATGTCACGACAAGATTAACTTTGTCTTTTCAACGGTAAACAACACGCGATACATAGGTATGCAATGTGCACAAAACTATTGAGCAAGTTTTGCAGCTTATCCATCGGAGCTGAATATCCATCAGCCAAACAAATGTCTTTTGTTGACAGTAAAAATTTTGATAGGCCTTGCTGACATTTTAAAATCTGCCATATTACACTTTATTTTTTGCCCAAACAAAAAGGATGTGTTTATATGTTAACTAGTTAATTCAAAAATAATTAAAAATCTGAATAAACTGTGAATGATAAAAGGTAGCCTAGAGGTCCAAGCATTTCTCCCTTATACTGCGTTTAGGGCTGGTTGTGTTCTTTATTTTCCACTGTGAGTTTACTTGCCAGTCTCTGTGGAGTTGATTTATGGAAATTCAAAATATTATTCTCTCCAGCCCAACTGCATCTCTCAACCTTCGATAGAGAATTACTTGGACCTTATATTGCCTTCACCATTCACGTTTTCAAAAATCTGAGCAGCTATTTGACACTACTTGTTGTGATGTTTGCCTGATTATGTTCACATACAATGTAATTGATGACTGTTGTTAAATTGTGGCCAAATTTCAAGCAAAAAAGGAAGCTTGACTTCTTCCAACAATTTGTTATAGGTCATGTGCCAAAAGAAATGAGTTGAGTATACCAAGATTTGTTTCTCATCCTATTGCCAAAGTCTTTGTTGTACATGTATGCAACCCACCAAAGTTCTCTTATATGCAACCTGCAAGCCAGGGCTCAATGTTGACACTTGCCCGCTTGCCCATGGCAACCAAAAATCTTATCAGGGCAAGCAAAATCGGGATATTACATGTACTGTAGTTGCCCTATTAGGTAGATGGAATTTCTGTGGAGATTGAAGATCAACACACATGTACATGTACTGTATAAAGCAATTCAGAAATTCACTATGATTTGTTTCATCTGAAATCGAACATGAACTTTACTTTCTTACTTTACCAACACAGAAAACACTTATAATAATTTTCTGGACTAATTCTCTTGTCTGACTAATACCGGTTACTAGTTAAGAGTACGCCTCTGAACCTTATCAAGAATGAAATGAGTCAATAAAACCAATCTTGATTTAGCATAATTTGGCTTTTATTTGTTTTGTTTGTACTCTATTTGAGGACAATTGCCCCTAAAAATGTTCCCAGGTACAGATTTGTTATTTAACTTGCCATTCAGTAAAGTAAAGATCAACTGCTGCCCAAAAAGCAGACAATGAGGGGTATCTGTGCTTATTTAGGAGATAAGGTGCAGTGAACATGCAATTTTAGAAACTTTCTTTCTGTACAAAAGTAGTTGTAAGATAATGTTAGTTTACACTATCTGCAAAAGAAGCTAATTTAGCGAAAATTAGATCATGTCAACATACTCATTTGAATACACTTACATTGTAAGTCTGTTTAATAACATTTTAAAGCTAATGTTGTTCCTTGAGGTGGAATAGACCTTAACAATAATATAATTTTACTTTGGCTTTGCCATTATCAGAAAAAAAGGAATATACACTGTACCGGTATTTTCAACTTCTTTCATACAGATTTTTTCTGCTTTTCGGTCAAATGGAGAAAATTCAAATAGGAAGTGGTCGATGGAAAGATTAATGGGGTCCACAGAGTATCCAGGACAGAAAAGAAATTCTGAAAGCAGCCTACTAATTAAAGATATTTTTTCCCCGATGTGTGATTATGCAGGAAATGGAGATCTTAACAAGTGTTATTGAAATCCAAAAAGAAAATTGGGGGTAACCACGCATTTTTCAAAGATAATTCATGAATAATATTTGTACAAAGCTTTAAAATACAAAGCAATGTATGATGTTCTTTCTCAAATTGAAGCTTAATATTATTAATTATCTCTCAAAAATGCATGATTACCCCCAATTTTCTTTTTGGATACCAAGAGTACATGTACTTACTAAGATGTACTTTCTCCGGATAGTTTTAAACCGCGCAAAAATATCCCTGTGTTAGTAAGCATCACCGATAGGAAAGCCGAGTATCTCGAGATGCACAGAACGTATGTGCAGTAACAATAGTAGGCACCGTCCTTAACACGATACATTTCTGACATGTCCTACATTGTCACATGTAGATATTATTCGCATCGCATTCCCAAAACTGCACAGTAGCAAAGGGCGCAGACATCCTTACTGTAGCTGTTTTGGGAAACAAATATTCTTCCTCAGGCAACTAAACTGTGAGACTTTGCAGCCAACCTTTTAAAACTCATGGTGACCCCTGCAGTTTGTGAAGTTATTAAGCCACATGCAATTAGACAAAAGAACAAGAATACAAAAAATAGTCACGACTATTATGCTTACTTCCCTTCAGTTGACTTTCTTATTAAGTTAATAATCACGCGTGGATTGAGAGGTGGACCCAGTGGGCCCCGGCCCCCATTTTCCCCCTATATTTAAAGAGTTTCCGTAACCAACCAACGTTTAAAGTGGTACAATGTGCACCAGGCGGTTTTACTTTAGATAATGATTACATGTAGTTCAGTTTCAGAGCTTTTTGTATTTCAAATACATTTTGCCTTGATAGATGTACATCACTAACATCAATTTTTCGGATAGACCTTTGGCTCCCTTTATTTTCTGTA
>NC_090890.1:16543341-16575841 GCF_036669925.1 Montipora capricornis
CTCGCTTTTGATCTCGCAGGTGACATTCTACAATGTAGTTCCCTTGATAAGTGTTTCTGAAAGGACTTATAAATGCAGAAGCTTTTGTTTGTTATTTATTATTAGTACTGTTATGATACCACGAGTTTTCTGTTGCCGATGAAGATATCACACGACATTTGCTTAAGCACATAACACTGTCACCTTCCCGGCATCATATGCAAATGGCTACGCGTTCGATCTAAAACATTCAAATGTTCATTCTTTAGATGGTTTGTTATTCTTGCGAGCCTGCTTGTTGGTAGTTAATGGCGTGATTGAAGGTTTTTTTTTTCTGAAAGTGCAGAAATTAGTTACAGTGCTTTGAAACATTCACGTTCACCGGTCTTTCTTTTAAGCGAGTGCGTAAAATACGGCCTGCGATAAATTGGGATAACCAAACATTGAGTTCTGATCTCATGGCCATCGAATGTTTCCCAATAGGAGGAAACATACCATTATATCCCTTCCTTTTGAAAGCGATTTATGTTTTGGTTATCTTTTGGTAAGATCTCTGCCTTCCAACCCTAAGGTCCCGGGTTCCATTCCCGGTTCTGCCGAGAGTGGAATAATTGGCGACCTTCTTTCCCGCTAAAATTCACTCAGCTTTCCATCCTTCCGAGGTCGGTAAAATGAGTACCAGCATGCATGGACTGCTTAGAAGCGGCTGCCATTTGCGCCTGTATATGCTTCCAGTCCGCTGGGGGTAAATTGATCATTGTAAAGCGCCTTTGAGACGTTTGTGATAAAGGCACTATATAAATGCACCACTTTACCACTTTACTTCACTTTACTTTTGGAAAACATAATCCGTAATCACCACAGAAAAGCAACACCGATTACTCTTGCGGTTGAACCCGCTAACTTCTTGCGCTTTTTGCGACTTGCGGTTAAGTTCGTAACTTCTTGCGGCTTCTTGCGGAAAGCTTTCTATCTTCTTGCGCTTTGAATGTTCTTGCGGATAAACCGCAATTTAACTTCTTTTGACCGCTTGCGTGTTCTTGCGCCACTTCTTGCGCGTGCATTATTTTTGGGCTGTACTGTAATATCTAAATCCTTCACATAATTTCGATAAAATCCAAGTCCAAAAAATCTAAGTATTTTTACCCGAAGTATTGTTTGTGGTAATTCTTGTGGCTGAAAACAACGAATTTTAGTGATTTTAAGGTTCACCTGAGCATACCAATAGAAAGACAAAGGTGGAAAGCTCGATTTCGGACCGCTCCACAGTGTTCGACACTTACATTCTTACTAATTTGCCCTTTGGGCTACTACTTTTGTTTTTTTGGTTGCTTTGGTTTTTTTTTCTGTTTACCAAAGACCTGTTGTTCATTAAAACTCAAAGGGTGGTTGTAAAAATGTCAATTTTGTGTAAAATGTGTTTGACAGACCAATGCGACTCCTGCTGTGTATCCGTGGTGTTCTAGTGGCCTTCACAGTTTTGCTTTGACAAGCATATTCCTTGAATATCTCTCTGAGATTAGGCTAGTTTTGATTGAAATTGCCACTTGTCCAATAGTACATGTATGTTCTTAAACCTCTCAAAGCTGGTTGAAATTGCGCGACAAAAAGTAGACTTTTTTGTGCGCTTGTTCAATGGGGTATTTGGCCGTGCGAAAACTGGGTTCCATCGTAACAAGCATTCTTTTTGCCGGGAGAAAGATGGCAGCTACCAACATGTATCGCCTTCCAATCTGTTTTGAGGTCTGCATCAAAATGTTTTTAACAGAAAAATAAATGACAGCAAAGAGATGTAACGTTTACTTTTATATCGTGGTTGCGGTAGCTACGTCATATTACTAGTCACTTTGTTGCAAATCGAATCGTTCCGCAAACTATAGGTATTAGTCTAACAAAAATTCTGATTGCTCGATTGGGCAAGTCTTAGAGTTGGTTTCCTTGCCCACGGATATATTTCGCTTGCCCTGGGCAATCGGGGAATTGTTATTGTCAAACACTGGCTCCAGCACCGAGCTGATTTTCACCAAAAAAATTCCCACCGTACAAGTTTCAAATCACGCACCAGGCAAGCTGAAACCCAGAGGTTTCCTCTCATACCATTATATCTGAAACCTGGTGCATCATTTGAAACATGTACGATGGGAATTTGTTGGTGAAAATCGGCTTGATGCGGGAGCGGTCCGAAATCAAGCTTTTCACCCTTGCCTTTCTATTTTTACGCTCAGGTGAACGTCGAACACAAACCCTTCAAATCACTAAAGTTCGTTGTTTTCAGCCAAAAGGGTTACCACAAACAAAACTTCAGGTAAAAATACTTGGATTTTATGGAACTTATGAGAAAGATTAGATTTACATTTGTTGTAAACCAGTCACACAGTTTGTCCAGGCCCCCTGTAGTAATAGCGGAGGTCAGGCGCCAGAGGAGCACCATGGGTAACATTTTTTGGGAAATCTACAAAATTAATGTATGTACAGTGCAGACAAGAAATAAGCATCTGCAGACACAAAACACACACACTTTTTTTGTGCACATGCGCAAATAGGTCATGTGGCTTGTCAAATCTTCATTTTGGTCGGACATTTTACCAATTTGACCGGACATTAATTAGCATTATGCTAATCAATGTACGGTTCCTTCATTGGGCTGGCCTGGGCACTAGTCTCATTTATTATTATTTGTTTCATCGGGAAATACACTGTATACATAATTGCTGCTACCTCGGCCATGTTAACACTTCTCTACAACAGCAAGTGAAGGGCATCAAAGCTTCAGTATTCATAACGTACCCCTCCTCCCTCCTTTCAATGTTGCGTTTGCCACTGTTGGTTTTTGCACTCGAACCCATAAACATTAACATTGAAGGTGGAGAGGGGGGAAATTGCCATCTGTGTTACAAAATTTGTGACTGAGACTGTGGATAAAAGAATCAACTTGACTATTAAATACAGTGCAGACTAGAAATAAGCGTCCTATGCAGACGCAAAACACACGTACGTTTTTTTGCGCATACACGTTTTTAAATGCGCGTTTTTTCTTTTGTTATTCAAACTCGTATTTACCTGTGATTTTCATTGTTCCACGAAAACAATAGACAGACAATAACATGAATATTTAATTCCTGTGATCAACTAACCAGAACATTTGAATTGAAGAGCATTGTCAACTGGTCATTGTGAGTTTCGAAATGAGCCAACAAAGTTTAAATTTCTTTTCGCATTCACTGAATGAAACACAGTGGAACTTTTGTCATCCCGTAGCTGACCCCTGATCGTTATTTTAACCTTTTCGTTGCCGAAACTGGCGTTTGGATTGTTGCCATACCAAGATGCCCGTCAACGGAGAAAATAATTATGCAGACATACAGATGTAGTTTCTGACCTTTCCGCAAATTCTTCGCAATAACAGTTTGTAACCAAGCGCCTACCCTTCACTGGCAGACCCGATGGCTTAGTGTTCAACATGAGTGCCCCGATCTACTGCGCGTCTATGCTCACTTGAAACAAGGCACCCGCCCTTCCAAGAAACTGACCAACATCAGAGACTTACAGTACCGCTCAGAAATACGTTAACTGCGCATACGCAGTGTATACGCTCATACGAGTATGTTCATACGCGCATACGCGTATATGTACACGCGCATACGCGTATATTCATACGCGTATGAATGCATATACATGCGCGTCTGCTTTTCCTTTGTTATTCAGTAGCATAAATTTCCTTTGTGTTGCATTGTTGTGTAAAACAAAGCACTTTTGGATCTGAATGAAGCCACGAGCCGATAACAGAAAATTTACATACTCCAAAAGCTATCATGTTACAAACGCGCAAGTTGCTTCGCATCGCGAATTTACTGTATAACAAGTAAAAGTAATTCAATGTTTATGAATCAGAATGCAAAGAAAAATGTATGTGTCTTAAGTTTGGCATTTAAATATGTGTATCATTTGTGGCCCTTCATGCAAAAAGGGGGTTTATGGATTTCATTGAAAACCGTGAAATTTTTTCACGGTCGCGGTGCATGAATTTCAATTTTCACAGTGTGAATACGCCGTGGTCACTCTACGAAAAGAAACTTTCACTCTTGGCGTGAAACTAATGATCGGTGAAAACTTTCACGGCATGAAGTTAAGGGTAAAAATTCACACGGTGAAATTGGGAGTGAAAAATAATATTCACAGTTTGAAATTGATCCGATTGTTCAGAAATCAGTCACGCCATGAAAGTAATTTTGCCTCTTTTGTTTTATACCTACGCTGTCGCCGTCTTTCGCTCTCAGGACAAAATAATCTAATCTTTTCAATAGAGCTTGAAAGATTTCATTCTAACCACTTTTAAAAAAACTGTTTTTTATGTCTGGAAGGGAATGTTATACGGTGCGACTTGTCGGCCCGATTTTTGGCGGTGGCTTTGAAAAAAATCGGCCCGACGTAAAAAAATGGGTTGCAGCAACAGAATCGGGCCGACAAGTCGCACCGTGTAAACCGGCCTTTAATTTTTTACTGATCCCATAAACTGCAGCGCTCAATCAAGTTAGTGAAATTCAAAGAAAATGACAACACACCATCTTGTTTTATTGAAGACATTCAAATAGAATTGAGAGTAAACAAATGCCGACGCACAGACGCACAAAGTCGTGACAGCAAACGCAACACCATGAACTTTAAAAGCAACGAGTATAGTATTCGTTTATGCATCACAGGCGAGGTCATTCAAACAATTTCCAAGAACTGCAATGAACACTAGCGCCGGAATCAACCCAACAGCCAGATTTAGGTCCCGTATTTAAGCTTTGTCTATCCTTAAGAAGGTGAGCACGATGAGCGCCAACTCGAAAGCACTCGCTACTTTGGTCACCACACTCTCTTGTAACCCATAACCCTTATTATAGCTTACTTGCAGCTTTGTAAACATTACTTTAATTCTGTATTTATGTGTATATTATTTTCTCTTTTAATAGTGTGAAACAAAATAACTCTGAACCCAAACTGCATGTTTATCGATGAAATAAACATCCTTACGTGGGTTTGTATTCCGAACACGACAGCTGTTTGTGAAAGTGCGTCTTCGTCATGTAGTTCGTACATGTAGTCATGTACTATTGTATTGCTGTCAAGCTACGTGTATTGTTTAGAACAATAAGCAAGCTAATGAGGCAGACGCGTATATCTGTATACGCATATACGTGTATATATATACGCGTATGTTCGTATAACCATACGCGAGTACGCGTATGGTTATACGCACATACGCGTATAGATATATGCGTATTATGCGCATATTTTGGTTAACGTATTTCTGAGCGGTACTGTAAAGGGCTATCTTAATGTCACTTCCATTTCCAAGGACAGCCTACTCGTCGTCCAGCATCAACATCCACTCTCCCGCCCTATTGAGTTGATCGTGGTACTTCGTTCCGTACTTGACGGCCTACTTACTGCTATTCACATCAAGCTTCACCACCCTTCTAAGAACCAACTCCAAATGGTGATGCAGCGTCACTTCTTCGCCCTGGATATGAGTGCTGCTATCACTCGAGTATCAGGCTCAGTATCAGTTCCCTACCTCCCTTGCCAGCCAATCATCGGAAGATCCACCTGAAGTCGTAGGCGTGTCATTTGCCGCCGATATTCATCCTCCTTTTTAGAGAATGTACCACCTCCTACACTGCATCATGCCTTGTACCCGACGAAAGGAGCAGCACACTTTGTGATGCCCTCGCCCGATTAGTAGTGGGTCTACACCCCCTCGATGGATCTCAAGCTGTCATTCGGGTCAACCCTGCACCAGGATTTGTCTCACTGAAAACCACACATGCTTTACAGCATCTTGGCATCTCCGTCGAAGTTGGTCGCATCAAAAACTCCAACAAAAATCCTGTTGCCGAACGAGCTGTGCTGGAACTACACGTAGAAGAAGAGCTGTTACGTCAGGAGCCTGGCGGAGGCCCTGTTACCGAACTCGGCCTTGCTATTGCCACTGCCCACCTGAACTTGCGATTCTGCAGCCAAGGCCTGTCCTCACGGGAGCTTTGGACACAGCGCAACCAGTTCACCAACGAGCAGATACCCGTCAATGACCTACAACACATTGTAGCCAAGCACCAAGCTCGCCAAACCAACCATCCTTTCAGCGAAGCGGCCAAAGGTGGCTACCGCCCACAAGCTCCCGTTCCCCCCTTGCAGGTTGGAGACCTGGTGTATGTGAAGTTTGACCGAGATAAGTCTCGCCTCCGTGATCTCTATATCATTGTTAGCATCGACGGCGAATGGTGTTTCATTAAGAAGTTCTCTGGCTCACAACTCAGGGCTACATCTTACAAGATGAAGCTAGCCGAGTGCTACACTGTACCACATACCCTCCCACCACCATCGTACCAGTCTGTCGTCCCTACATTTGACGAAGACGAATGTGTGGAGATTCCTGTGCAGCCCCAGCCTTGTCAAGAGCCCTCTGCCCCACCAGACCTGTTACGTCCGCCCAACCCAGATCCTCCAGTCTCCACCCCGGACCAAGCCGAACAGCAGGAAGACTCGACCCCCCCTTGAAACTGATCGTGTTCCTGTTTCAAGTTCATGTGAACCAAGACCTCAACAGGCACGCCGGCCCCCAGCATACTTACAGAAGTACATTCTCAACTAGTGTAGTTAGCTGACAGTTATTTCAGAATTGGCGCGTTTGACCAAGTACTATTAAGAACGGTTGCGATCTGTTACCAACTTTTCGTTACATTTCATTTACATTCATTTCCTGTTATACTTTCACACGTTAGTTGTCTTTCCTTCAAGAAGCAGAAGAAAAAGAAGTGGCGCCAGCGGTTATTGTCAGCCGCGTTTGTGTATCACGCGCGTCCCCTCGTGGCATGGTTATGTTTTGGGTTCGCCATCGGGTAGCGACCTTGTTGTTGTTCGCTATTATTGTGTCGGTTGTCTTTATTACTGGCGCAGATACACAATATCCAAGATTGAAAATTTAAGGTGCATTAGAAATCGTTTGTTTTTACCAAGGTTCATATTGAAATTGTCAAACACCTGATAAAGTGCTATTTTAAACATATCTTTATTATCCTTGTTGCTTCAAAGTGCCAGACATACCGTTTTAAGTCAACATTCCACGTATTCTTATTCCAGAATAGGGTCAATCGAATGCACCCTTAATGAAAGTTTATACAGTATTAGCACTGCATGCGCTTTCAAATGCTCATTACATGCGTTTTTTTCCTTCGTTATTCAGACACATATTGTAGCTGTGATGTTCATTGTTCCATGAAACAACAGACAGACGATAAAATGAATATTTAATTCCTGTGATCAACTTTAAAAAACATTTGAATCGGCTGAGAGTGGGGCCAACTGGTCATTGTGAGTTTTCGAAACGAACCTAAAAAGTTTAAAATTCTTTTCACATTCACTGAATGGAAAACAATGAAACTCTGTTACCATTCCGCAGCCCACCGCTGATCGTTATTTTGACCCTTCTGTTGCGGAAACTGCGGTTTGGATCATTGACATACAAATATGCCCGACAACGGAGAAAACAATTATGTAGATGTAGCTTCTGACCTTTCCGCCAATTCTTAGCAATAAAAGTGCTGAACTGAAAATTTGTCTAGCTTACTAATTTTGGGAAAAAAGAAAGCAGCGCTACTGAGGAGTTTTTGTAACATCCCAAGTTTTTCGTGAACGTCAAATTCTGAGAATGGCGCAACAGAGGTCTTCATAAGAGAACTGCTGTGAGGCACCGATAAGTAAACATTGGGTTCCAGGCTCTCAAATAAAAGAAGACAACAGGAAAGTGCATTCTCTTAACAGGTTTTTTTCTTGCGTTCGCCTTTACTATCTTTCTTTTGATTTTCAAGTCAGGTCAAGTTCACCCCCAAAAGAAAACAAATAATATTTCACACTAAAATGACATACTTATTATTCAACTAGGAGTCGTAAGATTTAAGATATACATACTGATCGGTATTGGCTAACAGCAATCTCTAAACGTACATATAACAAAAATCTTTATTTGTCTAATTTCAAAGCTCTATTCCTTACAAATGTAAGTATCAATGGCCTTTCGGCAGTCAGGCCACAAATAACCCTTATGTGACGGTGCTGTGGAATAGTGCTTGAACACTAAAATCTTTTATAGACTTTACTCTATCAACATTGAGTGGTAGCTTTCCAACACCTCTGAGATTTCTTCCGTCAAGATTTTGGACACACAAAAGTGCTTTGAATTCCCAAAAGCACGGCAAAGTTTTTGGTGGATGAAGCCCTGTCTTAAAATGAAAACTTCCTCATCTTCCACCAACAAGCTTCTTAAATTCAGGGTGGCTTCTGGACTACTAACATCACTGGTGGTAGGCTTAGGATTTACTGTTTCATAAGACACACAGGCACTGCCTAAAACTGAAATTAGGCCTTTAGTTTGTCCAGAGTACATGTAAGTCGGTGGTGGCAAAGGCACTGCTGTTGCCATTACCCCTGAGAAGTGTCAGTGATACATTGGCCACTTGCAAAAAGTTCTCCCAGAAATAGTTGAGTGGGAGTGAAGGGCATCAGGAGACTAAAAACTGTAAAGTCAAAACCAGTGATAAAACAATGGATTGCTTGACATATTTTCATTTCCAGAAGAGTGCGATTATGGCTAAATCGGAGAAAGCAAAATATGAGTTTTGACATCAATTCTTCCAATTCTCCGATTTTTTCAGAGACTCTTTTCACATACAATTCTTCCGATTATACCTATTTTTGTTCTCCAATTCTTCGATTGTTACGGTTGTACATTCTAAAGGAGTTGCATCCGAACGAACACAGAAATACTTGATTATTACTCGGTCTTAAAGAGTTGCCCCCGAACAAACACAGTAATACGTGATTATAGCATCTTAAGTCAAAATTGTCGAGAGAGCAAGACATGTAAATGAGCACCAGGTTGGTTGCTTTTTTATCGGCTCTATTTTTTACAGTGAAAATAATGGCTCTTTGAACTCCAATAACTGTGATTTTGCCTTATTTCATTGACGTTCAATTTGCAAAAGGCTCTACTACCGGTAATCAAAGACTACACTGTTGATAACGATTTTGATATTACATTTTTAGCACTAACTGAAATTTGGCTCAAGCCCGGCGATGTCGATAACATGATAGTCAACGACCTCTGCCCTACAGGATACAATTTTGTCCATCATCCTAGACTCGACAGTCTGGACGCAGGTCAATGTTGGTCTTTTGTTCAGGAATCTCTATCAAATCAAATCTAATGATATTACATCTTTTTCGACGTTTGAATATTTATGGTCCACCAGATACTCCTTTTCGATTTTTTATTGATGAGTTCAGTACTCTTTTGGAACAAGTTGTCTTACTAAGTGACTATCCTGTTATCGTTGGTGACGTCAACATTCGCGTACATGTAGATAAGCTGAACGACTCTGAAGGTTCTGATTTCAATAGTTTGCTGTCCTCTTTTGGCCTAGTACAAAGGATAGACTTTCCAACTCATCGAAATGGCCACACCCTGGATCTTGTTATATCAAAGCAATGTGAAACATTGCTCACAGGTACTGGTTTTGAATCAATGGATTGACTGCTCTCTGATCACGCTATTGTTAAGTTCAAAATTTCATTAAAGAAATGTCCATATATGAGGAAATGGTTAATGTATTGCAAACTGAAGTCTTTGGATCACGATTCTTTCCAAACCTGTATACATGTCTCTTTGGTGTCCTTAAAGAACTCTGTTGATTAATTTAGATGAGCTGGTTGACGTTTCTACCCAGTCTTTAGCTACAGCCCTGGATAAGCATGCTCCTCAGAAGATGCGTTTAATTACTGGGTGACCTTGCGCTTCCTGGTACACGGATGAAAATTAATTGCTGAACATTCATGTTGGTGTAGTGTTTGTTAGTTGTTTTCTTTAGATAAAACAGATGGGTGTAAGCGAAAAGCGTGTTGTACCAAAAATTCTATCCTAAGCGCACTTCCATACGTGAATGTCGATATTATTAGAGTTCACAGACAGTTTGTAACATGCTCAACAGTGACTTGCCGACCAAGAAGTACTTACATGTAGATGAACTTCATAGTATTTATGATTTAGATCTGTTTTGCTTAAATACCAAATCAAAATTATGCCCTGATAGCAACTTAAGTATGCAACAAATAAGATGCAAATATTTTTCATCCTATAGTTTTTCCGTGTTTAAAAAGTCTCTAATGGAATCAGAAAATCAATCTCATTTCTCTATACTCCATACTAATGTACATGTACAGAAGCCTGTGGAGAAACATTGATAACCATCTATTAGATGAGCTTGACTATCAATTCAGTGTAATTGGAATCACTGTAACAAAAATTACAAATTCTTCCGGGCTAGATTTTAATGCCTGTTCACCAAACAAGCAATTTGAATATGTCACAACACCTCTATCATGTCGAGGTGTGTGGTTTGTACATTAATAATGGTTTAAAGTTCAAGGTACTAGAGAGGACATCAAAAGAAGCATTTCAGGCTTTATGGATTGAAGTTGAATCCCCAAAGAGTAAAATTATCATTTGTGGTGTGATTTATAGGCAGCATAATGATCCGGAACAATTCCTGTAATATCTTGACATGACTTTAGAAAAACTTAGCTCCTCCGATAAATTTGTTTATCGTATGGGCGATTTCAATATTGATCTTCTCAAATCTGAAATTTCCAATTACTCCCATAATTTTCTGTTGTCTTTACAATGTTATGCGTTATTCCCAGTAAATGATAAACCTACTAGAGTTTATAACAATTCTTCCACACTCATTGACAATCACTCCTGTGGGGTTCCCCATTGACGGGTAAAATTGTCTGGCGTTAGACAGAGTAAAATCTACATGTATAAGTGTCACTCTTGGGAGTGAAAGGGTTAAATTAACCCCACTCCTGTGGGGTTCCCCATTGACGAATAAAATCGTCTGGCGTTAGACAGAGTAAAATCTATAAGTGTCACTCTTGGGAGTGAAAGGGTTGACAGTTTAGAGCTTTTTAAGAAAAAAACTCAAAACAGTCATTTCTTTTTACTTTACAACGACAATTATGATATATGTACATAGATTCCTTTTTTATTAGATTTTAATTTTCATAGGTAATAACTATTGTAAACAGTGCCTTTGGGCTGAACGGATTAATTTAAGGTGCTATATAAATTCTTTATTATTATTATTTATTATTTATTATTATTATTTTTATTATTAAAATTGTAATCAACAAGTTTTTTGAAACGGATTTCACTATAAAAGTTAACGTTAAAAAACAACGACGTTTCGACCGTTCGACAGTCATTTTCAAGTTGAACAGTAAAAGTTTTGAATGCGTTAAAATATATGTAACCGATTACAAAAATGCTAATAAGATACTGACCAAAACTCTAAAATATTTACATAGAAACAATACACACACACAAAAGAACAAAAAATTGCCGCATGAAGAAACGCTAAGTAAATAACTTCGCGCGTATCGAAATGCTTTTTATTCGCAAACTTAAACCAAATCTGAACAAACAGAGTGACTCGATACGCGCGAAGTTATTTACTTAGCGTTTCTTCATGCGGCAATTTTTTGTTCTTTTGTGTGTGTGTATTGTTTCTATGTAAATATTTTAGAGTTTTGGTCAGTATCTTATTAGCATTTTTGTAATCGGTTACATATATTTTAACGCATTCAAAACTTTTACTGTTCAACTTGAAAATGACCGTCGAACGGTCGAAACGTCGTTGTTTTTTAACGTTAACTTTTATAGTGAAATCTATTAAAATTGTGGAATAAGAAGAATCAGAGAATCGGAACATGATTTACATCTTAAGGTAAAGATGTAAGGTGATTTACATCTTAAGGTAAATCGTTGAATAGGAAAAATCTGAGACCTGAATCGTAAAATAGGTAGAAATCTTAGTGGTTAATTGGAGAATAGTACCCCTAAATCGGTGTTTACTATTCTACGATTTAGCCATAATTGCACTGCTGTCTTCATTTCTTTGTAGTATTATGTCATGTTCAAAAAAAATTGTTTCAATCAACCATTAATGTTTGTTTTAATTTTACTGCCTTAAAACTATCTATTTGCACAAACAGTATTTTGTATGCATAACTGAAAGAAAATGAAACAGCCGGCAACGGAAAGTTACATGTATCTTTCAATGCCATACTTCAGAGACCCATTTTTTGAACTTTCACTCCGTATGCTTCCAGCCAACATGAAGTAATTGTCTGGGTGGAGGTAGGGAGGCAGGACAGCTTCTGGTGACCGAAGAGTTCAGGCAATTTTCCTTGATAGGAAATCGCGTGAAGGCGTTGAATTTGGCAACCCGCATTTTTCTAGTAGAAAATCATATTAGTGAAGAGCAGCGGGATAAAGATTAAAGGGCAGCAAAGAGCATAAGAAGAACCATGTCAGCATGTCAAGATATATTCCAAATGATGTACTGAGCCGGTACAAAGTTCAAATAAGCATGCATGCTAAGTCACGCACGGTTCAAACCTGACAAGCGGTTTTCATAAAACTAATTGCCTTGAAAAATAAAAAGTTAAAAGATAAACCAAATAAGAAAGTAAGGAAACCAAAGTGGATTACAGTTTCTTTGTGCCCAGTTATGAAATCATGCAGAACTTCTCAGTTACTGTTTACTGGGTTGCCATATAGCAATCCAGTCGAAAAATGTGTTGCATTTTTCCTTTATATTTTTTTCCTGTGTTGGAAATCAGAAAAGTTGCCCAATAGGGGTTTTCCTGTCACTCCCCTGCTAAGTACTGTCTTTGTGCCTAGAGTGTTCTGTGGGTATCTTTGGTAGTTTTCATGGGGTAGTAGAAATGGTGGTCACAGTAGAATATTTAATGAACCTGCAGTGGTGTTAAAGTCGATGTAACGCGAAGGGGTTTTAGTGGATCTTCAAACAAAATATACCCTTATGGAGCCCAAGAATGGAATGTCAATTCAATAAACAAGACAGGCGGTGAAAAATAAATATTTGGAATCTTCAAAGCGACGAATAAAGGACTTTGACTACAATTGCACTTTTTGATCAGCCATCGAGCAGTGATCTGTGGTGTTATGTACAGCACTGAAACCAAGTAGCAAATTCTGTGATAACCTTGAATGCATCTGTGTTCTCTGTTGTGTGGTTATTTATATTAATTTGCACTCCAACCAACTTGGGATTGGATGGTTCCATACGTACACAGCCTTGGCCCCACTTTGTATGTTACATGTACTTGCAAAGACTGTGTACTCCTATCAGACCTCTGCAGTACAAAACTATGCTAGCACCAAGTAATGTGGTTACCCGTATGCTGTGAAGTCGGAGCACTGCGTATCACACTTTAGTCCATTAAATTATCCAGTCAAAACACAATGCATGCGTTGTGACTGACAGCCAACCTTGTGTTGAGGTCATCAACAAGCTTTGCCAAGGTGAGGTTTCTGCCAGCCCTTGTGTTACCTCCTTCTGACCAACGTCAGCAGATTTTGAGTACATTTTGTAAGTCTCCAACGTCTTGCAAGCAGTGACAAAATTCTTCTGACTTTGCCAGGTGAAATGCTTTTGACTGCAATGCACCCTAGTGCCAAATCTGTTCCTTCACAAATCTGAGAATTCTGTTGTATGCAGCATCTGTCCAAGATACGTGAATCTTGACTATGGCAAGCACTTACTATTTACCAGCATGCCTGTGTGGGTCAACATCCAACACAAGTGTCCCAATTTGTGCCCTGTCTGTGCCTACCTGAAAGAAGACAACTACATGTATCTATCAAAGAAACTTACAGTACCAACATCAAAGATGCCAAGCGCTATCTGCACGTCATGTCTACTGTATGTCTAAATGTGGCCTGCTAGTCATCTAACATCAACAACCGCTTTCCCTTTCCATTGAATTGATCATTGTATCATAGCCTGTTGTTGACGTATTACTTACCGCTCTCCACATTAAACTAGACCACTCTTCCATGCACCAGCCTCAATTGGTGGTACAGTGACACTTCTTTGCGGTAACTGACGTGTCAGATTCCTGTCACACCTGCGCCTCACTCTGGAAATTCCCATGCACCCCCATGGGTTATCAAGGGCTTCCGCCATCTCATCCTGCTTATGAGAGAATGTACAACCTGAGTCCTCTACATCTTGGAGACCTGGTATACATGTATGTAAAGTCTGACTGGGATAAGACCCAAAATCATGACCACTACATCGTTGTCTGCATTGATGAAGAGTGGTTCTTCATCAAGAACTGCTTTGCAACTCTGTGTTAAATCATACTAGCTGAGTGTTACAGTGTAAAGTCAAACCTTGATTACCCGGACTCGTCGGGACTGGGCTGAATAGTCCGGATAATCGAGAGTCTGAATAATCGGAAATAGGCCACTTCAGAAAATACCATAATACTCTTTGTTTGTCCCCTCAAAATGTTGCATTAGCATTGTTTCCATTTTATCCTGGGGCCTACAATGGTCCCAAGAGAAAACAAAAACAATGCTTATGCAAAATTTGAGGAGACAAACAAAGAGTATTATGATATTTTCTGAAGTGGCCTATATGAATATTAAACAGCCAAAACAAAACACAATAGGTTAGAGAAGAGTAACATTTAATCATGCAGGAGTAAAACAATGATTACAAATCGTTGTTTGCAAAGTTGCCCAAAAATTATCTGCTAACAAGTCATTTTACATTGGTCATTGGTCTTGAATTCAGTGGTTTCAACTGCTGAATTACCAGGATACTATTGATAAACAGTCCTAACCTGGACATTGAAAAATTCTTGGAAACACATTCCTAATAAGTCACGCATTCATACACATTGAGAATCCTTTTCGGTAAGCAGGGGCAGAAGTCTTCAACCAAACCAAATTCTAACTTCAAATGAACTGGTGGTGGAACTCATTCAATAAGAGTTTTGGTGGCATCAACTGCAAAGTAATCTGTCCAACAAGTTTCTTTGTGAATTTCCACACTCAGTACACAACAGTCAGTACTGTACACAACGGATGGAGCTTTGAGAGACTGTCAACTTACCTTTGACCGTTCCTGTATGAGTGGAACTTCTGACATTTTTTAAGACACTTAATTTGTTTATCAGACCTCTCTCACATTAGTTCTACTTCTATTGTTAACAGAAGAAGAGAACGTGGTTGTGCCACTGTGCATTGTTAGTCGCACGTGTGTAGTATGGTCGTTTGTTGTGAGTTTAAGCCATTAAACCAATACAGTTTGCTGTTCACTGGTCATCTTGTCCTCATTACTGGTGCACCTGTACCGGGTTACCATACCGAAACCCCACCCTCTTAGGTACAGAAGAAAGACTTTTGAGCATTATGGGTAATAAAGACCATGAGGTTGTTGTCTGCCATCTTTCTCTCCGTGTTGTGTTGTAGTTTAATGCAGGGTTCGTAACCCTAAACCTTGAATTTTGAGAGTGCATTTTCAAGGCCTTGAAAATCCTTGAAAATCTCTGCTCTTCATTCCTGGTCCTTGACAGTACTTGAATTTTTTTCTGACCCACATTTTTAATCTTTGAAAACTTCAGTGAAAATAATCATACGAACGCGACGAGCTGTGGGGTCGAGAATGGTTATCATGTTTTCATGCATGTAGGTTACGGAAAATGAGGGAGAATTGTACTGTCAGACCATTTCTATGGGTAAATTTATCGACGTAAATAAAAAAGAGGTCCTTGAAATTTCAAAATTCGGCCCTTGAAAGTCCTTGAAAAGTCCTTGAATTTTTGGTTTGAAAAAGTGTGCAAACCCTGTAATAATGGGAAACATCCCTCATCTGTTCCCGCACCGGGTAACATTTGGGGGCCTGTCCAGGAGAAATGAAACTTAAGTGTATTAGCAATGGATTTTCGTGGTGGTTAAAGAAATTGAGTGAGGGAACGGCAGAAAAACAAACCTTTGATTTGTATGTAACTTGACGGAACATGCACAATGGAGACCGAGGATCTTCAGGTGCAGATACAGAGCTAATATGCCAGTTAGGAAGTAAGGATCTGGAAGAGGTTGCTAAAATTGTTGGATGCAATGATGATGACCTGAAGGAGAAATCTAGGAAAAAGCTTGTTTCACTGATCGAAGAATAGTTAGAAGAGAAGTTGAAGGGAATGAAAGAAGAATAGAGGGAATACTTGAAGGACTTTTGTTCATACATTACGGAGCATGACCCCATCTGCCCTCCATTGGAATTAGTCAACACCAAACCACAGGTCAGGAAGCCTGAGTCGTAACACCAGAAAAGGGTAAGCAAGAATTTGCTGTGAGTAAACTGTTGTTTTTCCAACCAAGTGATTTCAAAGGGGAGTTAAAAATAACTGGTCAATTCAGGGAACCAGGACAGGACAAACTAAGCTTTGTAAGTTTAGTGAGGCAAATTGAAGGGGTGTTAAAGAGAGGACATAAGGAAGCTGATGTTGTGGATGCTGTAGTGAGAGCTATTAATCCTGGTGTGAGAGATTTTGAAGCACTTAAAGATTTGACTCTTCCTAGACGAAGGCGTATCCTGAGGTCCCACTATCAAGAGAGAAATATTTTGTGTTTTGAGCCACATACATAGGGGTACGGGAGCGCAAGTGTTAATGGTGTCAAAGTCCTGGCTGGATGAAAATCAGCAGTGAGAAGCATTGAAGAGTTGCTCAGGAAAGAATCAGAGCCAGACTTAAGAGCCGCCACTGGGGGAAGAATACCATTCATTGATTAGGTAGAAGTACAATTCCTGCTTGTCTGTGATACTCAACCAACCGCACCACTGACAATACCACTTCTTGTTGCAAGAGATGACTTAGAGTGCCCAATCATTGGTCATCATGGAAGAAGTAGTCAATGATAGACCACAGGGAGGGGAAGACTGTTCAACTTTGGGCATTATGAGGTCAGCTTTCCAGGGTGTGTCAGGGAAGAAGTTAAGGACGTTCGCGCCAAGATCTTCCTAAGGTGAGATTTTCTTCATTTCTCGCCTAGAGTTAGGTCATAAAGTACTTACTCCAAAAATCAGTGGAAAAATGCCTTAATTTCGAGAAATCGGTCTTAATAGCGAGATGTAGGCTCATCTGCTCATCCATCGAAAATCATAAAAATAAACTGTTGGAGTGAAAGTTTCCGTGCATAGGTTTTTATGAGTGAGATTTTTAGATAATTGTATGCCACTAGGGATGTGGTAAACAGTAGAGTTCATCCTCGACGAGCGTTTTCGTGAGCTCTATCCGTTGCAACCACTACCAGAATTCGATGGCACGAGGAAAGAAAATGTTAAAAAAAGATAACTTCTTACGGTGAGAATTTTTTCATTTCATCATATTTTGTAGATAGTAAGTAAAGTAAGTGATTCATGATTAAAAAAATAGGGGTCACCGATGATCTGAACGAGTAAAATCGATGTGATTTTGCAAAGCTCTTGGAAAAGTTCATTTGTCACGCTTTTGCGTGACCTGTCGGGCAAGGACTGGAACCCAAGAGAGGATCGATCGTTGAAGAGATGAAAGGTTTTTACCGAAAAAAAAACCTTTCTCGAGCATAGCAACGAAGTTTTAAGCAGGGGTCATCTTCATTTGGTTGGTGTTTTGTATAATATCCCTCCATTGCCGTCATGCTCATCCTCTGGAGTGTGTTTTTTTGTGAAATTCAATCGCTGATTGTTTCCACGCAGGTCCGCACTATTCAAGCGGACGAGGACGAAAATACTGCTTAATTTTCACGAAAGTAAAGGAAAAGAACTTTAAGAACATGCATTCACTTTGAACTTAAGTTCGTAGGGTAATAAAAACATTAAAAAGAAACAGCCCCATTAAATTTACGCAACGGTTCGTCCTCGAGTTTTCCAAACTTTCAGCCACTAGTCTACTCGATCAGCTACCTTTTCCAGAGCTTTTCCATCTTCCCGCTCACTTCTCTTTGAAGTTTCATGATGATTCGGAAATAAATGTGCCATTCTTTTGCCGGCCTGGAATTTTTTCCTCGGCGTTTTTGTCGCCATGTTATTTTAACTGATGCTTGAAAAATTTGTATGAAAGTCAAGTAGACTAGTGCACGACTGATAAAACCTCGCGAATATCAGTCGTGCAGTAGTCTACTTGACTTTCATAAATATTTTAAATCAATTTTGACTGATAACGATCTTCTCTGATCCAACGCTGTGCAAGACTTATCGTCCACGGTTTTTGCAAAGGTTTTAAAACCTCAACTTCACTAATGCTCGAAGTAATGCGTGACATATTACAGTCGCGTTACCTGCGCAGTAACGTTGCGCACAAACAATTAGCGCGAACGTCCTTAAGTGCATTGGTTGACTTCATACAGAGCCCAGCAGAGGAAACTTTGTTTGCTTGGAAGAGAGGGAAGCAAAACCAAACAGTACCGACAGGACAGACAATCACGGTGCCTTGTGGGGTCGAATATGGCCCACTGGAAAACAGAACACCAGTTCTTTTTGAACCGACTCTAGATGCAATCTTGCCAGAAGGCTTGCAAGTGTCTGAGCAACTACTTACCCTGCCACGAGGCTGTTCCCATCAGATAAAGATTCCTGTCGACAACGTGAATACGTATCAATAGGAAAACAAGGAAAGCCCATTGCAGAATCTGGCTTACTTTAGCTAAACACGAAGAGAATAATTGTTACAAATCATCTCAAGTGGCTTATAATGACATAAAATGGATTAAAGATAAAGCTCTTTGGAGTCAAAAAATCAAAAACTCTTTATATCATATAGGTTTAGAAAATCTTTGGGAAAAAGAACATTTTTCAGATGTAAGAATTGTAAGCATTATTAGACAAAGATTACAGGACATTGAATTACAAAGGTGGCTCAGCGAGATGAATAATGACATAAGGAAAGATCGCAATCTAAGCAACAACATGCGAACCTGCAGTAAAGTCAAAACAATAGATAATTACAGATGTGAGGATTACCTTCACCAGGTCACAAACTTCCGGCACAAAACCACCATGACAAAACCGCAACTTAGTAATCATGGCTTGGCAATAGAAACAGGGCGTTACATAAGACCATTTAAGAAACCGAACGAAAGAATCTGCCCTTTGGAGGCAGAAGATGAAAAACACTTCTTAGTCTCCTGCCAAGTTTACCAAGAAAAAAGGAAATCTGTTTGAATGCTTATATAAAAAATTCAAAATCCCAATTGTGAAAAATGCCAACAAAAAATATATTTTTGCTACTATTAAACCCCCCCCCCCCCCCCCCAGTATATGATGTTGAGTTACAGAAAATAATTGCAAAGCATATCCATGACTCCTATGAAAATACACAGAAAACGTAGTTAACCCTTAAGATTAGAAAATTGTCAAATTGTAAATTTATTTGGAGGGTTGTCAATGTACAATGTATAAGACACCAAGTAAAGTATGTATGTACATGTATAATGGGCAGTGGGCAAATTGTTTGCTGTAACAAGGTTTCAGTATGTTGAGGTTCGTTTCCATATTTATTTTGCTACCAAGGACTTCTTTATAAAATGGTTTGTTTTATTGTGGTTCCACTATGTGTATTGTTTTCTGGTGTGACTGTGCAAAATATGTAATATTGCGACATCACAACATCGTAAGTGCCTGAGGAAATGGACTCCATGAGTTTTGTGATAAAGTCCTGGAAAAGTCCTTGAGTAAGAGTTCTTTAAACCTGTATGAACCATGGGTTGTTGTCGGCCATCTTTGTCTTCTTGTTGTGTTGTTGTTTGCCAGGAAACGTCACTCATCTGTTCCAACACCAGGAAACACACCTCATATCACACTTATTCCTAACATTCTGTCACCGACTCAGTTAACTAATTCACACTTGTTCCCGATTAAGGCACGATGACCACATGAAAATAAAGCTAGGATTGAAGGCTTGCAGACATCAGCTTACAATATTGGTACAGTGTAGCTTCATTAAAGCACCCAGATGTCCTTGCCTGTTCTTATGAAATGTTTGAAACTTAGGTACAGCAATTATATAAATTTTTCTAACAAAAATCGTATGCCATGAGAAATTGCCTTTTTCTGATCATAATATTATTTACAAGTAGGTGTATTGTAAAAGAGTATCATGATATGCAACATTACAACTACATCATTTAATTCATAAAGAATGAAAGTCCATTATATGTGAAGCAAAATTATTAATTCTTGTAGGTCCCTGCAAAAAGAGAGCTCGTCTTAGTCCCCTGCAAAACAGCAAAGACCATGATGTGAGCCGTCAACTGCCAAAACCTGGATGTGTAAAAAGTCCATTACGACAACTTCAGTCAAGCCCTTTGCAGTCTCACGATTCTACAAGTATTGACAGAAAGATATTATCAAATCCAGAGAGATTTAAGGTGTTCCGAAGGCCTCCAATGAGCTGCGAGGCTGTTTCCATAACAAGAATGGATGGACAGAGGCTTTACCTGTCCATCAAAGCTGACAAGGAAGTATCAGTAAAGGCAAAGGTAAATCAACCAGAGTGGGTTTCAAGTAAGATTTAATTAAAGGTATTTAAGTGATTCCCTTCTTTTTGACAAAACTACAACAAGAATACAGTACACGTACATGTACATGTACTGTATATTTAGAAGTTTGCTGCAATATGTTTATGTATCATGGGAATGGAGCTTACTATAATTACCTTGGGTGCATGGTCATGATACAAAAACAAACATCATTGGCTGGCAGGCACAAAAGCATGCTTCTCAAACCAGTCCTGTGGAAAAAATACAAAATCTAACTATCATGGCTGGAACAATACTTGATTATGCAGACTGTAATTCATTTCTTGTGCAAGTGTTGTTTTATTTTACCTTCAAACAGTACAGTCCCCAAGTTGTAAAACGTCCATGGCAATTCATTACTTCATGAAGAAATTCAGTATAGTGCTTTCTTGACTGAAAAAACAAAAAAACATTCTGTCACCGACTCAGTTAACTAATTCACACTTGTCCCCGATTAAGGCATGAAGACCACGTGAAAATAAAGCTAGAAAAATAAAGTGTTACGGTTGTCAAAAATTTGTTCCCTGGTAAAATAAAATCCTTTCCTCTTTACATTTACATTTGATTCATTAGTAATAAAGTAATAATACCCGGTAATCAATTTATATAGCACATTTTATATGTTAAATATTCAAAACCGCTTTATAATGTAAAACGAAAATGCAATTAAGAAGAACGTTATATTAAAATAAACGAATAATCAATCAAATAAAAAATAAGAAATAATAATCTAGGTGTAACTAATTGTCATGTGCTTTTTTAAATAAAACGTCTTTCAATGTTTCTTAAAAGTATGTAAGTTCAGGGCCATTCTAATTGTCAATGGGTGTTTATTCCAATTTTTGGTAGACTAGCAAAAGCGAAAGCTCTTGCATTTGCTCCGGGGGACCTCTAACACAGTACGGCGTTGCTAAAACGAGGGTAAGGGTAAGGATACAAATACAGAAAGTATCCTAAAAATGCATAAAGGCTAACCTTAAACTTTTGTTTAGGCCTAAGGTTAGCTTTTATGCATGTTTAGGATACTTTTTGTATTGTATCCTTACCCTTACCCTCGTTTTAGAAAAGCCAAACACAGTAAGGTCATTGGATCTCAGAGAGCTTCTGGTTGAAGCCTTTTTCCTGATGAAATTGCAAATATAGCGTGAAGCCATACCATTTAATGCTTTGAAAACAAGTAGTAAAATTTTTAATTCGATCCAAAGCTCTACTGGTAACCAGTGAAGATCCTTTGAATAAGGTGAGATATAGTGTGATATAGCAGCTGGATAATTGTGTAACAGCACGAGGGCTCTCATATGCAACTACCGGTATGTACCCAGAATAAAGCATGTATGTGAGATGATCCCCTTTGCTGGAATTCAACCCCATAAAATACGTCTGACTACTATTTCTCCAATAGGAATAAGATTACTCTTAAACACCTCCTTTATAAAGAGCTGTACCATGTGCTCAAAGCTCCTGGCACAGGTGACAGGGTCTTCTTGAATAAGGTCTGATTTTTGTTTAGTGCCAGGTCGTATTGTTAATGTCATCAGGTTACGCAAGTACAGCTGGTCCATTTAGTATTATCAACACTTTTAGTGCCAGTTATACATTCCTCTAACAAAATTACACTTAGTAACAGATGATCTGAACCATAACTGATCACAGCAAGTGCTTATATATTCAGGGCTATGTGTTATCTTATCCTGAAAAGACTGAATCACTTTTGGCATTGAATGTCTAATAGAGTCTTGACCCTGACAAATTTCAGTTTGGTTTAGACTTGAACTCTGCATAGCTTTCCTTAAATGGTTCTTTTCTTTTCTGTTTAGTTCTCTGATATGTTCTGGATTGGAAGCGTTTCCCTTACGAAATGTTTGCTTTTGATATTCCCTTGCTGCTTCAACATTTTAAGACCTTTTTAGGCGTTTCGCATTGTTTTTCTTTTTCCTGAACTCTTTATTTTGTCTCTTTTGTTTGATAGATTCTCTCATATAAGCTCTTTTTGCCACTGCTTTGTAAAAATTATTACTGACACTCACATCATTATTTTTTGGCCATGGTTAAAATTAATCGATTATTAGCTCAGTCTGAATAATTGTTGACATTGGTAACACTGCTGATTTCATAATCTGAAATAATGCCATTATGATAATCTAACTGAACTGCTGAAACATTTGTTAATAACAGTCACAGTTCCTGCTGTCCGCTTAGAGGACTGATAACAGTTACTGTTGCCCACCCTTCAATGGTTCATTGATACATATTTTAACATTTAATGCCTCAGAAACTGCTTGCACAATAAGTGCATCACACTATGTATGTTGCTGTGACAACACACCCACAATTGCTCTGTAATGGGTCCAATAAATCTTTGACGGTTGTTTTTGATGTATTCAACTACAGCAGTCAGCGGCGCCATCATGGCTGCCATAGTATATTTTTGTCTGTAGAAGTTTCATGTGTGTTACAGTCTTACGCCTCTATTTTCATTGGCATGTGGTCGATTTCAGGTCATAGAGGCCTTGTTGGTCCTCTGATTTGCTTTGTCGTCGCTGTCCTGGATTCCTGGCTCTTCTGGGGTTGCCTATTTGACCTCAACTTGCTTGCTCCGAGAGTGGGCCATTTTGTCTCTACCAGCTTGAGGCAGCTACTTCAATACAGCAGCTCAGTCTCAAAAGCAATCGGCAAGACTCAACCTAAAGAACGGATTTCCAGTGAATTATGGCAGATGCTAGCAGATCTGGGCATTCGAAGGAAATTTTGTGCTAGATGTTGAGGTCGTAATTGTCATCGGAGCACTGGTATCCCTGTGTCTCCAGTCACCACAGGTAGACCACAATCGGCGTCATTTTCCTCGGGACCTACTAACCCGCCCAGTGCTTCTGCATCTGTTCCTAGAATTCCATCGATACTCTACTCCAATACTCGCTCCTTGAAGCCTTAGATGGATGAGTTGCAAGGTGTCATTGATGTTAATCTCCCTTGCCTTGTCAGCATCACAGAGACAAGGCTTAGCCCCATGTCGAAATTACATCTTGTTTAGAACGGATAGGCCTACCCATGCAGGTGGAGTCTGCATTTTTGTCAACGCAAAAATGTCTCCGCGCTTATGAGTCATCTGACATGGAATCGATTTGGGTTAAAGCTCGACCACAGCGTCTTCCTAGGCAGGTGTCTATGATATTAGTTGGAACTGTCTACCACGCACCTACCAGCAATGCGGAGGAGAATCAACGCCTCTTGCATCATATCCAGGATAATGTGGAATCATTCCTTCGCGACCACCCTGAAGGACTGATCTTTATTTGTGGAGATTTCAACCCCACGAGTACACGCTTGACTGAGTTGGTCAATAAACACATGACTGGGAACCACCAACCACTATTCCATTCTGATATTCCTGCCCCAGGCCTCCGCCACTTCTAAAAACACCAAAATATTCATGGAAAGGCGTAACTTATGAGTTAGTAGGATGCGGGACTTTAGGCGTTGGATTACTGGGTTTGACTGGAAGTCTGTGACGTCTCTACATGTACCTACTGTCCAAGAAAAATTCGAATGCTTCAATAACATCCTAACAAATGCATTGAATAAGCAAAGCCCTTCGCGTTAGATAGATTGCTAATTAGATTGAATTTCCGGTTACGCAGGAGTGACAATTTGCAGAAAGATTCTCACTAAAACTTGTGGATATATCCACGGGTAAAAACGACTTGTTAAATAAATCTGCTTTTTGTTCATCATCAGTTATGATAATTGTTATCTGTGCCTTGTAATGGACCAGTTCTTGTATTTTTGCTCTTACCAAGAATTTGGTTTGATGAGTTTTCTGCTAGCTTAATCCAATACTGGGCTTCAACTTTACTTAACATGTTTTTAACACTGTCTTTTAATCTTGTACTGGGCCCATAGAGCACTATCATCAGGTTTTGCTTGTGCTGCTTTCAAATACTTGTACCTTTGATTTGATTCATAGCTTTTTTGATTTCAGTGTCAATCCAAGAAACTGATTGATTTGTAATGTTAACCTTTCCTCTTTTTATGTGAGAAGCCAAACTTTCTTTGAACATAGTCTCCCATAAATGAACACTGTCCTCAACTTCCTCAACAGCATTAAAAATTTGCCATGGGGCCTCCTCTAAATCTTTTTGTAGACTTTCAATGTCTATTGATTTATAGTTCTTAACAGAAGTTATCTTAGGCTTTCGTTTGTTCGTCCTATTAGAAAATACTGCATATCTAAGATGATCACAGATCCCCAGGTCTATTGAGCCAGCTAATATATTAGATGTTCAATGATTATGTTAAAGATGAAACAACAACAATGATATTCAATGTAAGGAGAAATGGAGACTTGGAAAAATATCCGAGTCCCAGATGGGATTTGAACCCACGACCCTCCGTGATCTAGTCAGATGCTCTAACCACTGAGCTACTGAAGACTCTATGGTGAGCAAGGGTCAATTTGTGGGTCTCGACTGGAACCACATTGCGCGGCTAGCATTGACTAGCATATTTGAAACTCACTAACAGCATCGCTCAGTGGTTAGAGCATCCGGCTAGATCACGGAGGGTCGTGGTTTCAAATCCCATCTGGGACTCGGATATTTTTCCGAGTCTACATTTCTCCTTACATTGAATATCATTGTTGTTGTTTCATCTTTAACACACTCACTTTGGAGGTTGGTTGGCTGCATCTTGATATGCATTAATGTGACAGCGCGATGCTGTTAGTGAGTTTCAAATATGCTAGTCAATACTTGGCTGTGTAGCCGCGCGATGTGGTTCCAGTCGAGACCCACAAATTGACCCTTGCTCACCATAGAGTCTCCAGTAGCTCAGTGGTTAGAGCGTCCGACTAGATCACGGAGGGTCGTGGGTTCAAATCCCATCTGGGACTCGGATATTTTTCCAAGTCTACATTTCTCCTTACATTGAATATCATTGTTCGATGATTAGGACGAACAATAATAAGACAAGGTCAATTAACGACCTAGAGTTAGCAGTGACTGGTGTTGGTGATTCAATAAGGTTTGAATATCCAAAGCTGCCAAGTATACTCTTCAGCCTTTTGCCAGCCTGTGATGAATCCTGGACTGAGTATCACTTGTCAAATAAGAGTTGAAGTCGCTAAGCAAGATAACATTCTTCCTTTTGATCCAAATCCTGTTCAGCAGGTCATGTAGGGAATTGAAGAAGGCAGTACATTTTGGTGGACGATATAAGCAGCCAATTAGGGTTGAGTGGGAATATTTAACCACACCGCCCCCAGTTCTTGGTTAGTGTTCCTTTTCAGGTCCTCATAAACATTCAGACCCTCGCAGTAATATATCACCACTCCTCCTCCTTTAGAACCTGTCCTATCACACCTTGCTAAGTTATAGCCTGTAACTTTAATTAAGTTGCTGGATATTTCATCTGTTAAATGAGCCTCAGTAATTCCCAGTAAATCGAATTCCACTTCTCTAAGTAGAAGGTGGATATCGGATAATTTAGTAAGAAGACCATTAACATTTATGTGCCCAATTTTTAAGTTCTTATTTCTCAGTGGATTCCTTAGCATTTTGTACACATCAACTTCAGATTCTTGGTAATTGGCACTCACAGGCATTTTGCTCATAGAGGCACTGGTTTCAAGGTTTGTTAAACAGACATTGGTTTGTAGGTTTGTTAAACGGGTGGGACAATTCCACTGCAATTGGGAAGCATTTATCAAATGGGTGTATGTTTTGGCACTCACCTTACCACATTTAATGTGGCACCACAGCAAACATATGTCACATTCAACTCCACGATGGTTTCAAGCAACAGTCTTCCCACAAACAGAGCATTTATCGGTTGAATCGGTTATCCAGGATTGAGGGAAATGTCCCCACTTGTAACAATGTTCTGTATTTGGAAGGTGGCATCAGCATTTGGATAATAGCTGACTTTAAAACCAAAGTACCTCTTCCTTGATTGTAACCGCGTTCTCATGGAGTTGGTGATTGCATCACTCTCTTTCTTTCGAAAGATTTCTGCAGCACATGAGAGACCAAAAGGAAGACGCTTATATTAGTTTAGTCCCACATAAGTGGAGAATGTGTCAACAGTCTTGAGTCTGGGTGGTGTGAAATCTGATGGTAACCGTGATTTAAGTCAATTTTGCTTTACATGTTACAGTCATTTAGATCCAACAGTACATCATCAATGGTGGGAATGATGAGCGCATGTCCACACAGAGTCTGATTTCGCTGGCTTCTGGGCTTTGGTTGCAACAAAAATCGGCGAGAACCAAGGAGTTGGGCTCTCAGCGCATTTAATTCAATAATGCCATCATTTTCCAGCTGCTTCAGTTTCTCTTCTATTTGTTTCCTGACATTAAACATGATGTTACAGTGTGGCTGTGCTACTAGTTTGATAGACTCATCAGCATGTGTACGTACTGGTTCACCTTTGCATTCACCCGTTAGATGAGGAAATTCCTGAAGGAAGTCTGGTGCACCACGTGGTAGATTTGCATGAGGTTAGTCAACAGTACTCACAGCTTTGATGAGATTTATAACTGTGACGTTATCTAGCTAAGCATAGAGCCTGACGATCCCTCTGCAACACAGAATGTTTCTTTTGAGGTGCAATGCTCACTAATGACATTGGCTCAGAGTTTCCCACATAGGTGTAGCAGCTTGGTAGACATGTATGGGTACACTTTAGCATTTGTATTTTAAGCTATGAAAGTCCCTTTTGCTGAAGATGTTCACTGTTGCCCCGGAATCTGCCATTATGGGCATGGGTGTATCCATATCCCCATCGAGGAAATTGTCCTGCTCAAGGTAAAAAGTGTCTGAACTATGGTAAAATGAATCACTTCACCATAGTTTGTTGCAGGAAACCCAACAATCGTTGTAGAGTTACCCGTCCAATAAGGTCTTCAAACGGTAAACACCATGCCACATCTGTGGACATTGAAAACCCCTCTAGTGGTGAGCCCTCAACCCTAGGTGGTCCTGATGATAATCATAGTGATGAGTATACATGTCCCTTTCACATTGTTGCACAGGAACCCCAAGCCCCCAAACCTGTCTTTCAAGTCAGGATTAGCTTCTACCACACAGACCGCATTTAGTGTTTCAGGAATCAAATTTTGCTTGGCTTTTGTAACTTTCCCTCAGTGGACCCTTGGTTGCTCTATTTCGACCAAAGCTAACTGCTTGTGATTGCAGTTTCTCGATCTCGCTGGTTTGATTGTCTGCGGATTCCATGGCTCGAGCAGCTTTGAGCAGATTTTCTAGGTGAAGGTTTTGTTTCATAGCTTTGCGCCTTAGACGAAGCGATAAGATGCCTTGAATTATTTGTCTTTTAATTTCTAACTTGGTATTCACCAATTCACATTTGTGTGCCAACATCTGAAGACGTGTATAAAACTTGGTAATGTTCTAGCCGGATTGTTAGGTTTCCTGAGGAAAGGCATAGATGTGATGAAAAACCCATTTCTGAGGTTCAAAATTGTTGGTGAGCACTTTGATGACAGCTTTATATTTGTCACTTCCTTCGGTTGGTTCTGGTATGGTGAAGGTTTCGAAGACATCACAGGTATCCTCGCCAACATAATGTAATAATATTGCCTCCTGTTGGGGCGCTCGAGTGATGTTCATCGCTGTGAACATGTTGTTGAAACGCTTGACATACTTCTCAAAACGGGTAGTTACTGTATCCCTCAGTTAGAGGTTGAATTCAGGAAAAATAAAACTCAGATAACAAATAAAAAAAGACAAATCAGAAACGATATACCGTACGGACCTAAGCATTGGGGAGATGGTTTATGATTTTGTCTCTTGTCTCTCAACATTCCAAGTTCTTGGCTTTTTTCATTGAACAACCAACAATTTATTTTTTATTGTGTGACAGTAAAAGCACCCTATCTTATAAGTACTTTATTTATAACTTTGGAATTTGTTTTGAATTTCATGGTTTCATGTGTTCAAGGAACATCTTTTCACGTACTGGTTGATTTACATGGCAAAGCGTCTGCTGGTACAACTGTACAACAGGGCCGTAGCCAGAAAAAAAATATGACTGAGGCAATGTCCGTGGTTAAATTATCTTCGGAAGTATTTTAAGTGTTTACGATGCATATTACATATTAAAGACAACACTGGAATCACGCTTTATTTTAAAATTTCACGAAACAATGACCGAGGCAAGTGCCTCTGTTTGCCTCATACTGGCTACGGCCCAGTTCAAGCATTTGGAGCCTGAAGAAACTGTGACATTGATAGCTATGACATTAAAAATCTTTTCATTGATTCCAAAAAAAAACCGTATGTGAAGAGCTGTTAATAGGCCGTCTAAGACGGAGCAAGGGACAACCAGGCGCTCACGAGGGGGTTGGAAGGGTTGATGGTCTCGCACAACGAGAAAGCCGTCAGCGGTGATTAGGACATCCTTAAGGTAGCGTTTCACACCAATAATTTTTGGTGGCCTTCTTAGAGGGTCAGGTACCTTAGCTAAGGTGTGAGTGTGTTCTCAGGAGGTGAGGGCACTCCAGCTGGGTAGCCTGCCAGGCAGCACAGCTAGTGAAGGGCATCTTGACAGAGCCTTGAAGGACATCACTAACAGAGAGGCTGCAAACAACGGAATCCTAGAGTTCGACGATGAATTGCAAATTTGGCAACTAGAGTCCAAACATTCCTTTGGGTTACAGCTTGCAAAATCGGAGGGTAGGTTCTCAACTCCGGCGATGTAACGTATGTGGACAGAATAGCTGCACTGGGTGTTCGTGGTAGAAGGTGTTAAGGACAGATGATTGGACAATGCTCACACGAAGGGCTGCTGGCTCTTCACCCTGGACTGGTAGGACTACACGGTCACCGCTCTCATCCAAGGGCTCGCACTCCTCAGCACCAAGGTCGTCAGGGTCATCCATCACCATGCGTGACGGAGCCCATGATCGACGGTCACGGTCAGGTAGGTAGCGACAATCCATCAGGTTGTGAGTGGTATGTGGGCGACCGGCAGTTTTGCAGAGGATGCAATACAAGAAGGAGCGTCATCGGGGTTGGCCTTGAGCAGCATAAGGGTGGCGCCTTGGTGTGGTACTGCCGATACGCATGGCTTTGGTATCTTCAATGCTACATAACTCATCAAGGAGAGATCCAACAGCTTGAGAGATCTCAGGTTTTAGTGAAGCCAGGGTCTTATTGCGTAATGCAGAACCGTATTTTTGTTTCACCAAGAGGGGTAAGCCGGGATGTATCGACTGGAGCCAGAGGAAGACGACAGTGTTCTCCAGTGTGGGGGAGAGGTCTTCTTTGGCAGTTACCTGATCTCCGTGGTGTGTTAAGCTGCCGTGAACAGAAAGGAGGTTATCCTCAAAGAAAGCCATAAGGCGCTGAAACAGGTCCTCAGGTTGCTCATCAGGCTGTAGGGGTATTCTAGCCAAGTTAAGAAAGTGCACTCCAGAGGACTGGAAACCATAATGTTGACGTATTTTCTGCCATATGTCGTTCAGGGAAGTTGAGTGTTTAACGATGGAATTCCTAGAGCTTACAGGACAGAAGTTGGCTATTTGGTGGAGTAGTAGGTCCAGATGGGTGTTCTTTTGGGCAGCAGTGCTCATGGCGAGGCGGCCATGTTATTTATGTATTTATTTATTTATTTATTTATTTTTACATATTGTGTGAGCAATTTCAAAACTTCAAACAAATCAATAGGCATGCACGGTTGAAATTGACCAATCAAAATGTCACTGCGCTCTCAAGGATATTTTAATTTTAACTCTTAATTTCAAAGTTTAGCTATTTTCTATTTACTTTGAATTGTTCCTAAAGTACTGATGGCCATATACAAGATCACTTATTCCAGGGAAACGCTCTGTTCACTACAATTTTGGTGGAAATGTTCGACCATGCTTAGTAATCAAAGTGGCAGCTATTGTCATCAACCCAGAAAGCTCATACCGCTTACAGAATCAACATGGAGCGCTTTAAAAGAGAATGGTCTATTAAAAAGAACCCGTGGCACTCGAGGAGGAGTAAAGAAGTGATCTTGGCGATCAAATCACCGCTTTCCCATTACTACAATATCTTCTTTTGTCGGTGGAAGATTTAAATGTTCCTGCTCAAAATTTACATGTTACGGTGCACAGAAGACAGCGAACACAAACAACCTTATTCAAATTGCTTCGTCTCTGTCAACTAATGAAGCGGAACATAACCAACAAAGTAAGCATAAGTTGCATGTTTCAAATCAGAAAAGCGGTCTCTTTTTCGCCTGTTCAAATGCACGGTCACTGAAAAATAAAGTTGCGGCTGTCGCCGATCATACAGTAAACGAAAGCATTGACATCTGTGTGTTTACCGAAACCTGGCTAAAAGACTGTGACACTGTAAGCATTGCGGGCTTGTCACCAACTGGCTATGAATTCAGGAACTTTCCTCGTTTATCAGGGAGACGTGGTGGGGGCGCGGACATCATGTTTAAACGTTCATTAAATGATAAAATGTCTGACGGCAACGAGAAACAATCTTTTGAGTTCTCTGAATGGACAGTTTGTGTTCATCAATATGTTATTAAAGTTGTATCTGTGTATCGTCCACCTTACTCCAGAGACCATCCAATTTCATCAAGAGTGTTTTTTGAGGAATTTTCGACGTATCTAGAAGATATAGTTATGTCACCTGGTATTCTTCTTATCGCGGGGGACTTTAACTTTCATGTTGACTGTCTTTGTGACAATGATGCTAAGAACTTTGCAGAAATTCTTCAAACCTATGGTCTTCAACAACATGTACAGGTACATATAGGAGGCAGTGTGGCCCAGTGGTTAGGGCGCTTGCCTTGAGATCCGGAGATCCCGGGTTCAGGACCCGCTCTGACCGCTCAATGAATTTGTTCCTGGTAGTCTCTGGTTCAACCTCCCAGCTGCACTTGTAGATAGCCAACTGGTTTGCCTCCGGCCAGTTGGGATTCTTAACAGTTGTTGTTGTTGTTTCGTTTATTGTTTCATTGACCCTGAAAAGCCTCTATGGGGAGCGGTCAATTAAGTATGTATTGTATTGTATTGTAAGTACCAACTCATGAAAGTGACCACACCCTGGACCTCATCATCACTAGGTCAAACAATGACATTACTGTATCTTCTCCTAAGGCAGCTCTGGCGCTATCAGACCACTTCTTTATTGAATGCAATCTTAATATTCCTCGACCTAGCTCTACTGTGAACGAAATTTTCTACCGTAAAATTAAAACATTGGATTTCAATGCCCTTAAAACGAATATCTCAGAATCTCTGCTCTGTACATCTACGTGGAAAAACGTCGCTGAGTTGGCTCAGTGCTATGACAGCACGATGGCATCTCTGCTTGATAAGCATGCTCCTCTGCAGAGGAAAGTCACAGTAATACGACCTTAATTGCCTTGGTATAATAACATTCTAAGAGGACTAAAAGCTAAGCGTAGGAAACTGGAAAGAAGAATGCTACTTACAGGCCTCCCTGAGGATAAGACGGCATATCGTAATACACGTGATGAATACACAAGACTACTAAGTGACACTAAGACGAAATACTATGCCGACTTAATTGAAGAAACTGCTGGAGACACTAAGAAGCTTTTTCGTATCATTAACTCTCTTTGTAAAGTCGACAATCGTTACGATACACTACCACCACACAATAGCTCTCAAATTTTAGCAAACGACTTTGGTGCTCTTTTCATCAAGAAAATCGAGCTTATCCAAGAAAATATCGATAACATCGTAGTTAACCAACCAGAATTAGACTCATACCATCTTTGCGCCAAATTAGAACGTTTTTCCCGACTTACAGAAGATAGTGTCCAACAAATCATCATGTCATCAAGCAACGCTACCTGCACACTTGACTCAATGGCAACGTGGTTAATCAAACGCTGCTCAGATGTGTTGACGCCTGTTATCACTCAATTGCTAAATCTGTCATTACTGGAAGGTCATGTACCTGCACCATGGAAAAACTCTGTGGTTAAACCTATGCTAAAGAAGTCAGGCATCGATCCTATCTTAAAGAATTACAGACCTGTGAGTAATCTTCCGTTTGT